>NC_064865.1:33815336-34124336 GCF_024139225.1 Suncus etruscus
AAAATGTGAGATCGAGTACCCACAGATGGTCAATAGCAATTTTGACCATCAGTGGATCAAAAACATCTTGTATTCTATTTGTGTGATCTTTGTGACTAAAGTCCATGTGACCAATAACAAAGTTAGTTAAACATGAGGGTTGAAAAATAATGGGGAATAAAGCTAAAAAAAAATGGGAACAAAGTTAAAGATGTCTCCTGATATCAGGAGATGGAAACCAGACACTAATATAAGAAAATCACGAATGTTTGTCTAAAGCTCGGTCTAATTGTAATGATTATCTTGGGATTGATCAGGTTCATATGGAGCATGTGCTGGGGTCAATGTCATCCTAGGAAGACTATTTTCATGGTTGTTGCCTCAGTTTCCAGAGCTTTCTCATGGATGACCATACCAGAACAGCGGGCCTCAGCATCCTATATGGCCCCTGAGCATGGCTGAGAGTAATTCCTAAGTGTAGAGCCAGGTGTAACCCCTGAGCATTACTAGGTATGGTCCAACCTCCCTATATATATTCTAAATTCATATATTATTTTTTTTGTTTGCTATGATAACTGATCACCTTTTATTTTTGTTTCCCAGTAGAGTCAAATTTATTACAGCTAACTTCCTCCTCCCCTCTGTTGACTTGCCCTTTCTTGAACATTTTATTCTTTTCTAGGTTTGCCAAAACTGGACATGGATCAAAACAAACATCTGTTCAACTGCCTGCATTCAGTTCAACCTTTCTGTCTGTTTTTCTTTCCTGGACTCTGTGATTTTTGCACGTAGTGTTTTTCCAGCAGTTGAAGGGAGTTTGACCTTCAGTTTACAGGAAGAATGGCATAAGGCCCTGTCCAGAGCGGTTTAAGCTGGAGCAGGTGGTGAGAGGCCCAGGCACTTAGAAATCACTGCCAGGAGGGGTTAGAAAAGGCTTCTTGAGGCACTCATAGGTATGGAGGGCTCAGGAGCTCAGGTTTTTGGAGGATTCTTTTGGTGTCAAGGGAATCTTACCCAGTTGTATTCCTTTGTCATTTATCCTTTGTCAATGTCTCATAGAATTTATTTTTACTGATTTATTATTAGTTATTTTTCTTCTACTTGTAAAAGTTCTTTATGTATTAGGGAATTTATGTGTGCTTTGTTTTAGGGCCACCCTCGCTGTGCTCAGGGATTACTCCTTTTTCTGTGCTGAGAAATCACTCCTGGAACAGCTCTGAGGACTATATCCAGTGCCAAGGATCAAATTGGAGTCAGTTGTGTGCAAAGCCTGTGCCTAAACCCTTGTATTATCTCTTTGACCCAGGACCTCAGTTTGTGTTCATGATGGTGTTTCCTGTTTTTACCTCTCTCCTACTCTTGAGTTTCCATGTTAGGAAGTGCTAACTATTATAAGACCAGGAAAAATGTTCCATTTTCCCTTCTAGATTCTTTGACTGGATTAATAATTAAATGAACATATTGACAGAAGAGGAAGTAGCATGTTTAAATGTGCAAGTATGGGAGTCATATTAAGACACTAAACTCAAAAGTGTATAACATTATATACCAATCTGAGCTAAAGAACAGGATGGACCTTGGGTTTCAGTGGGGAGAGAAGTCAGAGGAGGAGAAGAGCCAGGTATTTCTTATCGGATGTTTGTTCCATCTAGCTATGTCTTTCAGTTAAAACTTATCTCTGGGGTTGAAGAGACAGCTAAATGGATTGAGGGCATGTCAGAAGCTCTATGGTACCTGGGAGCAGAACTAGAAGTAGCACCACCTAGTGTGGTCAAAAAAATAAATTCTTTCACTTTTTAAATTTAACATGGTTTCAATAGTCTCAACATTTATGTCTTTTGATGTGTCAAGTTACTGCATCTTCACTACCAATGTGCCCAAGACCCTCCACCACTGCTTCTGTCACTTCTAGTCTCCTTTTCCTTCCTCTGCCCTACCCCATACTGCTCAGTAACTACATTTTTGTAATAAAAAGCCAGAGGGTTGTATCATTTGATACTATCAATTCATTTGTTTTGTGTCTCTATCTACCACTGATGAGTGAGATTATCTGGTATTTGTTTTTCTCCCCCTAATTTATTTATTTTATTTTTAAATTTTTTTGGTTTTGAGGCTACACCTGGAAATGTTTAGGAGTTACTTCTGGTTCTGCATTCAGGAATTACTCCTTGTAGTGCTTGAGGGACCTTTGGGGAATCAAACCTGGATTGGCTATGTGCTAAGTATGCCGAACCCATCCCTGTGACTTATTTCACTTTACATGATGCCCTTATTCCTCTGTCACTTGCAGCAAATGGCAAGATTTGGTTTCTTTCTGTGGCTGGTACAGAAGTTAAGACACTCACCCTGCATGCAGCTATGACTGTGACAGTGATTTGAATCTCAGCACTGAGCACTGCCGGTGTAAAGTCCCCTCTACTCCAACAAAAAGTATTTCATCTTTTCTTATGACTGCATGCATTGTGTATGTAGACAATGCCTTTTAAAAGCTTTTTTATTGATTGAGGTTTTATGATTTACAGTACTGTTAGTCTGTTAATGATGGTTTCCCAAGCATGTTATTCCAACATCAAATGCCTAGTCAATTTCCTCCCCAAAAGACCCCAGTGGGGGCCGGGTAGGTGGCGCTGGAGGTAAGGTGTCTGCCTTGCAAGCGCTAGCCAAGGAAGGACCGCGGTTCGATCCCCCGGCGTCCCATATGGTCCCCCCAAGCCAGGGCCAATTTCTGAGCACATAGCCAGGAGTAACCCCTGAGCATCAAACGGGTGTGGCCCAAAAACCAAAAAAAAAAAAAAAAAAAAAAAAAAAAAAAAGACCCCAGTGTTCTTCCCTTTCAACCCCTTCACCAAACTCAGTTGTATGGATTAGTTCTCCAGTTGTGTTGTCTTTGGCTCTTTGTTACTGCCTTGCTGTAGACCATAATTTCTTGTATATTTTGGGGGGCTATATATATATTTCAAACCCATAGTGCTCAAGGATTAGTCCTGGTGCTGCTCTCAAAAGTAGGGCAGTTGCCTTGAATGTGCTAACCTAGGACGAACCGCGGTTGGATCTCCTCACGTCCCACATGGTCCTCCAAGCCAGGAACGATTTCTAAGCACATAGCCAGGAGTAACCCATGAGTGTCACTGGGTGTGGTCCAAAATCCAAAAAATAAATTACTTCTGGCAGTCTTGGGGGACCATATGGGATGCCAGGAATAGAACGTGGGTCAGCTGGTGCAAGGCAAGTGCCCTACCCTAGACCACAACTTTGTGATCCAAGTCACTTGTCACTTATCATTAGGCATCTGAGTTCTCTCTCTCTCTCTGTCTCTCTCTCTCTCTCTCTCTCTCTCTCTCTCTCTCTCTCTCTCCATACTTGCTGCTGTGTTCAGGGGTGACTCCTGGCTTTGCACTTAGGAATCACTCCTAGAAGGCTTGGGGAACCATACAGGATGCCGGGGATGGAACCTGGTTTGACTATGTGCAAGGCAAATGCCTTCCCTGCTGTACTATATTGTAATTAGTGCTCTAATGAACATAGGTAAGCATATACCTTTTTGAATTAATATTTTTGTGTTGTTGGGATAAGTACCTCTCTTAGGTAGAGTCACCTCTCTTATTTTAAAAGAATCTTCACACTATTTTACATAGAGACCCTTCAAAATTCTTTTAGGAATTAAGGGAGAAGGAAAAAAAAACTTTCCTGTGTGGTCAGAGGAATAGTACAGTGGAGAGGATGCTTGCCTTGTACATAGCCAACTGGGTTGAACCCACCAGGAGTGATTCCTGAGCTCAGAGCCAGGAGTAACCCCTGAGCATAGTTAGACATGGCCCAAAATCTCCTAAAAAATAAAAATAAGAAAAAGAAAAGGAAATAACAGAAAAAAGTATATATATGGGGAGCTTCAGTTTATTTGTTCAAGTACATGTTTTAGGGTGTCCTGTTCTGCTCCCCTATACATAGCAGATGAGACTAATGGCAAAAGAAGAAATGTACTGAAGAAAGGAGTGAAATGTAAGTTTCAAAACCTGTCTTCCTCTCCCAGTCATCCTGGGCATTAGCACCAGCTTCCTCTTAGTGCCATTTGCTAGTCAGGAACAATGCCAAATGTTTCATAGGAAATAAATCATCCAGCCTTGACCTACTAACTGGTCACCAGAAGAGAAGAGAAGTTCAAAGATGAGGTCACACAGAGTGAGTCATCAGATTTGGGCCCATATGACATTCCATTCTGGGATCAACACCCCTAAGTCTGTGGTCTTAATAATGGTTCGCGGTACCCCACAGCTTGTGCACTTCTCCACCTGTGGGCCTGCCTTGCTCTCGTTGGTGCATAATCCACTGAGCTCAGATAGGCTCTGTGGTTAGCTCCGGCCTCTGCAGCTGCCATGTAGGCTTGTAGGCTTTGGGCCATTTTATTTTTTGCCCATTTAATGTTCTGTTTTGTTGCCAGCACAGAGGCTGGCAGAAGTGGGCAAGCCCTCCATATTTTATGGTTGTCTGATGAGAAAGGAAGAAGACAGGTGTGTTGGGGTGTGTGTAAAGGCACATGAGTAGATATACAAGGAAAGAGCATCAGATCTGGGGTGAAAAAAGGAGGCCTGAGACTGCTGGATAGGTGGCTGGAAGGGACCATATTACTATTTGTTTAGAAGCACAGAAGTGTTAGTGTAGGTCAGCAGTGGTTTTAGCTGTTTTTCTTTCCCTTTTTTTTTTAAATTTAATTTTGATTTGTTTTAGGACCATACCCAGTGGTGCCTAGGGTTTACTCCTGGGTCTGAGTTCAGAAATCACTCATGGTGGGCTCAGGGGACCATATGGGAAGTTGGAGATTGAAACCAGATCGCCATGTGCAAGATAAGCACCTTATCCACTGCACTAGGTCTTAGGTCCTTCAAACACATTTATTTTTTAAATGTATCATCTAATAGGCGCAGGACCTGGACAGAACTTTTCCTTTGCAGCTGAATGCTCATCTTTTCTTCAGCCTTCTGATCTGGGACATTTCCATTCCATCTTTAACTCTCTTTTCACCTGAGACACAAAGCAAACAAAACAAACCCTCACTGCCCTTTATACACAAAAAAAGGCAAAGGAAGCCGAACCTGTCTTCTCAAGGGATGGGGCTTCTTGTGAGACACACAAATGAAAAAAAAAAGATAGGAAATGGGCAGTACAGGCCTGAAGGAGAGCTAGAGTGTTAGCAGGACTAATAGCCGTGGACAGGGGGGCCTGTAAGAAGTAGCTTCCTGTCCCCCAGAAGTGGCTTTTCAAATTCCACAGCCCTTCTGGGGCCTGAACAGCAGCTCCTTATCTACTTTAGCTGAAACTCTGCTCCCTCTTCTCTCTTCTGTCCTTTTAATTGTTCCAAAACTACAGCTTCTTCAAGCTGACTCTTTCTTCCCTCCTTCCCTTCTTTTCTCCCTTCCCTCCCTCCCTCCCTTTTTTTTCTTCCTAATTGATTTTCAAGATTATTGCTCTCTCACAGGAGAAAACTCTTTAATGGATTATTTCATTACATGAAATTAAGGCATAGTTGAGCCGAGGGGCTGATAAAGTGATGTTCCATTGCTGAGCACTCCTTGAGCAGAGTGATAAGAATTGTCCACTGAGACTTTGGTGGGGGGAAGTGGACACTGGTGGAGGATATGGTGTTGAAACATTAAAACCCTATTATGAACAGTATTATAAATTATGATGCCTCAAAAACTTACTTTTAAAGCGAAGCTGCTAAAGAAATAGTGCAGCTGCTAAGATGCTTGACTTGCATGCAGCCACCGTATATGGTCCCCAGAACACTCCTCCTAGGAGAGATCCCTGAATGCAGAACCTGGAGTAAGCCCTGAGAAAGCCAGGTATGGGCCCAAAATAAAAAAGAAAAGAAGTATTCAGAGTGGGTTCATTGGGAGGCATAGGACAATTTAGGAACAGGTGCCTACTTCCTAGATCCCTTATTGTCTCTTTTTCTGGCCTACAATTTTTTTTTAAGGTTTTTTTTTTTTTTTTTGACCATACTTGGAGGTATTTAGGGGTTAATCCTGGCTCTGCTCTCAGTAATTACTCTTGATGGGGCTTGAGGGACCACACGAAATGCTGGGGATCAAACCAGAATTGCTGCATGCAAGCAAGCACCCTATTGTCTATAGAACTAATGCACTAGTCCCTACATTTATTTCTTTAAACTATAGGCTTATATGAAGCTGAGTTGAGCCCCAGCTTCTCACCACTAATAAAGCCAGGAAGAGGTGGATCACAACAGGCAGGCGGTGAAAGAAAAAAAGCAAAATATAATATTGATCCAGAAAATGAAGACACTTATGTGTTAGGTCCTGAACTTCCTGCAGTTCTAGAAAGTGAAAGCCTGAGTTAGTATGAAAGGTAAAAGAAATAAAATAATTTTTTTCTCTGCAGCTTCCCGAGGATTCGCCCTTAATGACCTAGACCCCACCCCTTTCAAAATCCCAAGAACCTTGCCCTTGACCAAAAGCTACATTTTAACTATTGAACTTCAGGAGGACCCCACCCCTTCCTAAATTCCAAGGACTTGCCCTTGACATTTTAACTGTTGCAAACCTTATGACTTGTGGTTATCTTTTTTTTTTGGTTTTTGGTTTTTGGGCCACACCCGGCATTGCTCAGGGGTTACTCCTTGCTGTCTGCTCAGAAATAGCTCCTGGCAGCTCCTGGCAGGCATGGGGGACCATATGGGACACCGGGATTTGAACCAACCACCTTAGGTCCTGGATCAGCTGCTTGCAAGGCAAATACCGCTGTGCTATCTCTCGGGGCCCAACTTGTGGTTATCTAAATCTTGCAAAAATGTAGCTGAGCAAATGTCAAGTGTCTGTATTCCCTGAAATGGACCACTCTACTGTAAGCTAAATAAAGGCTTGTTAGACTTGGTTCGAGGCTCTCTCTCATCCTCTGGAGGAGGCCTTGCATGCTTGTAAATAAATAAAACCCCTTGCTTTCGCATGGTCTCTGCCTCTTTGAGTCATTAGAGGGGTGCGTGTGGAATTCCTGACCTTATCAAGTAGACTGTCAAAAAGGAAAAGTGATGACCAAAAGGCTGGGAAACAGTGGAGAGCCATTCTTTCTCTACAGCGACCACATATTTCTGTGTCTATTGAATGCCTCAAAATCTTTACCCTCAGAGCAGGAGAGATAGCATGCCTTGCATGCAGCTGATTCAGGACAGATTGTGGTTTGAATCCTGGCATTCCATATGGTCCCCTGTGCCTAGCAGGAATGATTTCTGAGCGCAGAGCCAGGAGTAACCTGAGTGCCACCAGGTGTGACACCCTCCCCCCCCCGAAAAAACGTTACCCTCAATCTATGATATGCCTTCTACCTCCTGCTATATCTGCAAAGACTTGGATCCACTACTGCTTGATGGAGTCAGTCAGTTGGGAGACAGTGTCTGGTTGAGAAAGAGCTTTAAAAACAAAAAACCAGCAGGATGATAGATGATGCATTCAAGACCTACAGAACTGGTGTCCTCCCCTGCATGATTACTAGAAACAGTTTATATAGAAAACAGGGAAATATTTTATTTTGTTTTACATCATAAATTTTATTTCTAAAAAAATTTTTTTTATTTCTAATGTGGGAGAAAGATTTTTTCTATCTTCCACCTGCCTTGAAAAGATCTAGGGAGTTTCCCTTCTCCAGGGAAAGAATGAGAAGGGCAGGTGCTAGGGACAGGACAAGCACTATAGCCCTCCCCCCAAATCTCTGGATCTGTCATCCCCTTCTAGACAGAGGATAGCTGCTCCCCCTTATTATTTCTTTTGTCTATTCATCACTTAAAAAAGAAAGCCTTGGGGCTGGAATGGTGGCACAAGCAGTAGGGCTTTTGCCTTGCACGAGCTGACCTAGGACAAACCGTAGTTTGATCCCCTAGCGTCCCATATGGTCCCCCAAGCCAGGAGCGATTTCTGAGGGCATAGCCAGGAGTAACCCCTGAATGTCACCCGGTGTGACCCAAAAACCAAAAAAAAAAAAAAAAAAAAAAAAGAAAGAAAAAAGAAAGCCTTTACTACTGAATCAAACGCAGCGCCTCAAATATGTAGGGAAAGGGTCCTGCCTGGGACATGAGATTAAATGGCACCAATGAGGGGATCATCACTGTGCTGTAGCGCCTCCTCCGTTGCTGAGTCTCATCTACTGGGAATTGCATATACCAGACCACCAAGCTCTGGATGAAGCAGTTGTGCAATGATAACACATGGGAGTATTTCTTAGTGTCTTTGGCTCTTTGATGTTGAGATACTGACTCACAGAATGGAGACTTCCACAGATGCTCAGGTTGTTCATGAGCTCCACCACCATGTCCTTGCCCACAAAGAATTGAAATCGAACTAGAAGAGGATGGTGCTCATGCACTGAGTGCTGGTTAGACCCTTGAGAAGGAAGCCGAAGGCCACTGGTCAGAGCAAGTAGGAACCAGAGAACCAGCCACATGCTTGGCAAGGTGGGGTCTTGCAGCATCAGAAAGAAACTTTAGAAAGGGCAGGGTGCAGACTTGTTGGCATAGGACTATCAGTAAATGTTTTTGTGGACTGGTTCTGGATGCACAAAGTTTCAGCCTACATGTATTTCCCTTATCTAAGACAGGATAAGCAAAACTTTCTATTTTTTTTTTTTTTTGTGGTTTTTGGGTCACGTCCGGCAGTGCTCAGGGGTTATTCCTGGCTCCAGGCTCAGAAATTGCTCCTGGCAGGTACAGGGGACCATATGGGACGCTGGATGACCTCCTGCATGAAAGACAAACACCTTACCTCCATGCTATCTCTCCGGCCCCCAGCAAAACTTTCTTTTCAGCTTCAACAGCCTAAGGCAGAGAAGTTAGTCAGTGTTAATCTTAAATCCAATTCTTTTAAGTTACTTTTATTATTTGTTTTTGGGAGACGTATCAGTGGTGCTCAGAGATTATTCCTTGCTCTGTACTTGGTGACAGTGTGGGGTGGGGTGGGGACTATATGGGGTACCAACATCAAATCTGGGTTGGGGATGTATGAGGTAAGCAGCCTATGTGCTATTTTTCTGGCCCCTAAGTCTAACCCAATTTTTTTTTTTTTGTGGTCATTTCACTACCTTTTCAAATTTATCCTCAATTTAACCTTTCTTCTCTGCTTATTTTATTTGGAGGAGGGCCTCCTAAGTGTTACCCTTCCCCAAAGCCAAATGCTAATTTTACCTGGATGGTCAGACTCTCCTACAGCTGGGAGGGGTCTGTGGTTGGTAATTAAAGTGGCCTGATGAAGGGGTGAAGGAAGACACAGCAGAGAGATGAAGCAGAGGAAGAGAAAAGAGACAGAATGGATGCAAAGAGACTGCTTGGCTTAGAGACCATGTGAAAAATGTGCACATGGCAGCTAGGGCCTTGTAATAAAGCTTATTGTTTCCTGAAACTTCAACTGACTGCCTGTGGATCATTTCTTCTTGAACCTACAGACCTGCCAGGCCATAGGGGCTGCAGGCGCCAAGCCTAGCCGAGAAAGGCCCCACCATCCATCCATGTACCACTAGGTTATATAATTAATAATTAATGGGGCCAGAGAGATAGCATGAGGTAGGGCATTTGCCTTGCATGCAGGATGGTGGTTCGAATCCCGGCATCCCATATGATCCCCCGAGCCTTCCAGGAGTGATTTCTGAGCGTAGAGCCAGGAGGAACCTCTAAGCGCTGCTGGGTGTGATTCAAAAACAAACAAACAAACAAAAACAAAAAATTAAAAAAATTAATACAACACTAGGTAGAGCTCTGAGGCTTGGGAGGATGGTTGTTCTTAGCCAACCACACCAGTTCAATATGAGTGTGCTGTGCAGAGATTTTGTGGGTCATCCCAGCAGTGCTCTGGTGCCTTCAAAGCAACCTCCAGCAATGCTCAGGAAGCCAGGTATTACCAGGAATCAAACCAGGGTCTGCCACATGCAAGTCATGTGCCTTATCCCCTAAACTAATTTTACTCTATTATTTACATCTTTCTCTCTTTTCCACGAATTCTTCTTGTTCACATTTTTGGTGCAATATTGGGGTAGAACCCAGGGACCAATACATGCCAAGCTACCTATCTGGCTTCCATTTGTACTTTGAAAAAAAAAAAAAATATATATATATATATATATATATTAAAAAAATTGTTTTTGGGCCCAGAGAGATAGCACAGCGGCATTTGCCTTGCAAGCAGCCGATCCAGGACCAAAGGTGGTTGGTTCGAATCCCGGTGTCCCATATGGTCCCCCGTGCCTGCCAGGAGCTATTTCTGAGCAGACAGCCAGGAGTAACCCCTGAGCACCGCCAGGTGTGGCCCAAAAACCAAAAACCAAAAAAAAAATTGTTTTTGGTTTTTGGTTTTTGGGCTCAGGGGTTACTCCTTACTCTGTGCTCAGAAATCGCTCCTGGTCCCGGAGAGATAGCACAGCGGTGTTTGCCTTGCAAGCAGCCGATCCAGGACCTGAGGTGGTTGGTTCAAATCCCGGTGTCCCATATGGTCCCCTGTGCCTGCCAGGAGCTATTTCTGAGCAGACAGCTAGGAGTAACCCCTGAGCACCGCCAGGTGTGGCCCAAAAACCAAAAAAAAAAAAAGAAAGAAAGAAAGAAAGAAAGGAAGGAAGGAAGGAAGGAAGGAAGGAAGGAAGGAAGGAAGGAAGGAAGGAAGGAAGGAAGGAAGGAAGGAAGGAAGGAAGGAAGGAAGGAAAGAAGGAAGGAAGGAAGGAAGGAAGGAAGGAAGGAAGGAAAGAAAGAAAGAAAGAAAGAAAGGAAAGAAAGAAAGAAAGAAAAGAAAGAAAGAAAGAAAAGAAAGAAAGAAAGAAAGAAAGAGAAAGAAAGAAAGAAAGAAAGAAAGAAAGAAAGAGAAAGAAAGAAAGAAAGAAAGAAAGAAAGAAAGAAAGAAAGAAAGAAAGAAAGAAAGAAAGAAAGAAAGAAAGAAAGAAAGAAAAGAAAGAAAGAAATCGCTCCTGGCAGGCTCAGGGCCCCTTATGAGATGCTGAGGATTGAACCCAGGTTCATCCTGTGTTGGTGGCATGCAAAGCAAAGCCCTACCGCCGTCCTATTGCTCTAATTCCTTAAATCTATTTTTATTTCTTTCCCACTCACCAATTTTTGGTCTTCTCTTTTGGCTTACCCTCTACCTCAACTACTTTCAGTATCTTGCTTTCTCTCTCTCTCATTTTTTTTTTTTTTTTTGGTTTTTGGGTCACACCAGGTGACACTCAGGGGTTACTCCTGGCTATGCACTCAGAAATCGCTCCTGGCTCAGGGGACCATATGGGACCCCAGGAATCGAACCCAGGTCTGTCAGCTGTGTGCAAGGCAAATGCCCTACCACTGTATTATTGCTCCGGCCCCCTTTTCTCTTTCTTCACTCTTGGCTACAGCTGATCCCATCATTTAGTCCAGAGAGGGCATAAAGACAGGGCCTATACCTGGCTGGCTGTAAAGATAAATAGCTTGCCAACATAATTCATCCCCAAGATAAAAACAGCAGGCTTCACAAACAACTCCCCACTCCCCAAGCTCAAATCTTCAGCTTTAGCTGACTCTTTGGAGGTTTGGGGCCACATTCATTGCTGTGAGTGGGAGTGAAGAACAGATGAAACTTCCAGTTGTGCACTGTCTCCCTAACACCCAGGGCATGGATCATTTCTTATGAGAAGTTTACTTCCTTTCCAGCAGAGAGAATTCAGTGCATATCTACTCCTTGAGTCAACAGTGGGAAAACAATGACACAGCCTTGTTTCTCCACAGCTGATGGAATTGGAAATCTTGGTTGTAGTCAGGCTGGGTCTCTAGACTTCCCTATCTGCTCCCTGCCCCCCTTTCTCTTTGGTGTATCCTCCTCAGAGTTTTGTGCAAATGAGGGTTAGCATTTAGTGCATTGTTTTAAGGGTAAATAGTTTTAAGATCACTTTTTGGGGGGAGGCACACCAGGCTGTGCTCAGAGCTTACTCCTCAGGACCGCTTTGGAAGCTATTTGAATCATCAATATTTAGAAAAGATCTGTGAAAAATCATGACTTTTGTGTGCACCCAGCAGGACAGAAGTTACTTTACCAATCATCACTTGTCTTGCTATTTGTGACATGGGATTAATAAATAACCTGTTTAAATCGAGTTCTGTGGCTGAAGAAGTATGGTACTTGCCTTGCATGTGGTCCCAATCTGGGTTTGATCCTTGGCACCTCAAGCCAGCCAGGAGTGATCCCTGGCTGTAGACCCCGCAGTAAGCTCTGAGGACTTCCAGGTGTGGTTCCCCCGACCCACCACCAAAACAAAACAAAACAAAAACAACAAGTAATAAAACAAGCAACAACATGGAAAAGTTATGGACTGTCACTCTTTTTCTCCCTTTTCTTTCCTCTGTTTTTGTTTGTTTGTTTGTTTGTTTTTGGACCACACCCGGCAGCGCTCAGGGGTTACTTCTGGCTCTCTGCTCAGAAATCGCTCATGGCAGGCACGGAGGATCATATGGGATTCAAATCACCATTGGTCCTGGGTACGCCACTTGCAAAGTAAATGCCTTACTGATGTGCTATCTCTGATCCCGGGACTGTCACTTTTTAGAATTATTATGAACTGGGGGCATTGCCATTCAGCTGTTAAAAGCGGAAATGTGACAAGTAGTGACACAAACAACTTAGGAATTTCATTTTCCTCATTTTGATTAAATTTCCAGGTGGAAGCAGGCCTCCAACGGCACAGCAGAATACAGCAGGACTCAGTTCCCTTCCTTTTACTTTTGAAGCATCATTTTCTTCTCTTTTTCCTTTTTTGTTTGTTTTTGGGCCACACCCGGTGATGCCTAAAGGTTATTCCTGGCTATGCTCTCAGAAGTCGCTCCTGGCTTGGTGGACCATATGAGACGTCAGGGATTGAACTGAGGTTTGTCCTGAGTCAACTGTGTGCAAGGCAAGTGCCCTATCTCTGTGCTATCACTCTGGCCCTCAAAGCATCATTTTCTAAACTGACAGCGGGATCCTAATTTTTAAATTAATTTTCTTATGAACACTCCTCACCTGCTGACATCCTATTTATCTGTGACCTGTTACTGCCCGCTAGACTATAAGCTCTCTAAGGTCAGGGAGTCTGGCTTATTTTATTTATTTATTTATTTATTTATTTATTTTAATTAAAAAAATTTTTTTTTGTTTTGGGGCCACACCTGGCAGCGCTCAGGGGTTACTCATGGCTCTGTGCTCAGAAATCACTCTTGGCAGGCACGGGGGATGGCATGGGATGCCGGGTTTCAAACTAATGTTGGTCCTGGGTCAGCCACTTGCAAGGCAAACGCCCTACTGCTTTGCTATCTCTCTGGCCCCTTATTTATTTATTTATTTATTTATTTATTTATTTATTTATTGGGGGCACACCCAGCGGTGCTCAGGGGTTACTCCTGGCTCTATATTCAGAAATCACTCCTGTTAGGCTCAGGGGACCATATGGGATACCGGGAATCAAACCCGGGTCAGCCAATAGCATGACAAATCTCCTCCATGCTGTGCTCTGGCTCCAGCCCCATGTTGAATTCCCGGCATTGAAAACACACATTTCTTGCTGGGGAAATGAATCAGTGTTCTCAGGAAAGCTGTGGCAGCATCTTCTTCATGCTGTGTTTCAGACAACAGTGGAAGGGCAAAGTGGGGTCTAGAGGAGCTAGAGTGCTACTTATTGACTCAGGCTGACATGTCATTGGGTAACACAAGGGGTAGTGAGAAGAACCCGAGTTTGAAGGAAGTAAGCAAGGTGAGTCTTTTTTTTTTTTTTTCTTTTTTGGATTTTTGGGTCACACCCAGCAGCGCTCAGGCTCTACACTCAGAAATCACTCCTGGCAGGCTTGGGGGACCATATGGGGTGCCGAGGATGAAACCCAGGTCTGTCCAGGGTTGGCCTAGTACAAGGCAAATGGCCTACTGCTGTGCTATCACTCCAGCCCCAAGTCCTTATTTTTCTACTAATTCAGGGTGACTGGGAGCGAGTGAAATCACCAACCTTCGGCTAGCCTCTTGCAGGAACAGGAAAACCAGTCATGCAGGGGCCTCCCCCATGTTCTGTAGAAACTGTAAAAACTGCTACCCAGGTGTCATTTCTTAGCTTCCTTCATGTTCTCTCTGGTAGCTCTGATTGCAGCTTCAGCTTCCCTCTCCTCATCCCTCAGCAATGGGACCTCAACCCTGCTTGGATGGTCCTTGCAAACACGTATCTCCCCAGGCTTCCTTGTATCTGAAGGTGATCAGATGGATGCTTCACCCTAGTTATCAGCAGAAGTCTGCTTGCTGGCATTTTCAGGCATTCACTTGCTTTTCTGATTCCTGAAAAGATAGACTCTATTGCAACAGACCTCTTGCTCTCTTCTTGTCTTTCTGCCTGGAATGTGGCTATGATTCCTGAGGGCTGAGCTGCCATCAGTTACAGAACAGACACACAGACTGCATTCCTGGCAACTTCTGGGGGCAGCTATATCTGGGCCAGGCTGCCTGCTCCAGTCTTCATGATTTGTATTAAACAAAGTAGCTCATCTCAGTAGAGATGTTTTATGTCTTTACTCTAGTCTTAGTGACATATTCAACTAAACAAAGCAGCCTATTTGGTAAAGGCTTTTTATTGAGTTTCTGTTATGCAGTTAAGCACAACTTTAGCACATTAATTCTCCTTGCAGTTTGGGGGGGTCACAGACTCGCCCTTATACATAATGGTGAGAAACAGGAGTCTCAAAAAAGGTTGGGTATGAACTGAGCTTGTGACAGGACAATGGGACAGTCACTTTGCTTCTTGTTCCCACATCCTCATCATATTATTATTTTTCTTCCGTAACTCTTTGAGGATTGGCATAGTCTCAGTCGTTGCTAGGAGTAAATTTCTTTACTATTATTCTGTATTTTGTTAATAAAGAAGATATTCCTGTTAGCCTTCTATCATTTGTCACTTTTTCCTATTTCCCACAACACCATTATTGTTTCTTGTTTATATCTGTATTTGTCAGGGATTTCTCTCAGATGCTTTCATGAAGCCAAACCGGATAGCAATATTTCCCTTTCTGGAATGGCACAGCATGGCAACAGTCTCTATGGTTTCTGTGGCCACCAGCAAACTGGCATTAGCCCTTCCCCTGCACCACCCTTTAAATTCCTTAAGGCAGGAATTGTCCTGTACTTAGGCAGGAACTGTCTTGTACTCAGCCCTGCCCTGGCACACAGTACTAGCTTAATAAGTGTTCATTAAATTCCCCCGTTTGGTAAGATAGGGCAGATATACACACAGAATAATTCATTTAAATTAAGTAAAATCACCTAAAATACTACTGTATTTTAGATATGTATATTAGATATGTAAGCCATTATGATCAAAATAAAAATTAAAAAAAATTAAGTAAAAAATCATTTTTCTTAAGAAATGCCTCTGATGGATATAGGATATAGGATAAAAAAAATAAATGGTGTGGTAAAAAGCCCACCTGTCCAGAGAAATCTCCAGGAGAATTGAGGTGAGAAAAAAGTCACTCATCATCTGTAGTAAGGAAAGTCTGAATAATTCTTTCCTGGGGATCCACTGAGTCAGAGGTTCACACCTGGCTAGGTAAGTAGAGGGTGTGATCAGGGAAGAAGTGATGAATTTCTTTTGGCCTCAGCACCAGTACGATCTATTTATATATCACTGATGCAAGTTTTCCAACACAGAGTCATTGCCTTTGTTCAAAATGCTTTCACACACTTGCCCAAACAGGACCTGAGGAGGTGAACTGCCTAGAAAAAGAATTTGAGGGAGCAGGTTCAATGGGTCCTTCAGTAGTTGCAATGGAAAAATATTCTTCAGCAGGGGAGCATGGTGGGAAAGAAGAACTTTACCCTTCAGAGTACAAGCAGCCAGCTGTTTGCACCAATTGGTTACGAGAATGGGACACACAAGGGGAATGGGCTGGATAGTACTTATCAGAGTCACTGACATGTGAGTGGGAATGACAATGGGTAAGATCCCCTTAGGAGCACATAGAGAAGTGGAGGATGGAAGGGGATAGAGTCCCACAAGGAGGTGATGGATGGAAGAAAAGACCCATGAGAAAGTCAGGAAATGGCAATGACTGGAGCAATTAAGAAGAGGTTCGAGGAAATCCAGGGGACCTAAACCTTGATTGCACCATCCTTTATGGACGCACTAAAGTTTCTGCCAAAAGGGAAGAAGCAAAAGGTGCCCCTGGGGCCAGGAAAATGTCTCAAAGGGCTGGAATGCTGGTGTCCAGCTTTCATCCTTTGCACTGCCTGATCTAAGCAATGCAAGGAGTAACTCCCAAATACCAAGCCCATTGTAGCTCCAAAATAAAAACAAGCAAACAAACAATAAATCGTACTTAATATTTGTACTAGAATGAAGTGGTGTGAGTGTGGAATAAAAGTAATGAGGGGAGCCTGGCTATTGTAAACAACTCTGCAATGAATATAGGTGTGAGAAAGGGATTTTTATATTTATTTTTGTATTCCTAGGATATATTCCTAGGAGTGGTATAGCTGGATAGTATGGGAGCTCAACTTCCAGCTTTTTTGTTTGTTTGTTTGTTTTTGGGCCACACCTGGCGGTGCTCAGGGGTTACTCCTGGCTGTCTGCTCAGAAATAGCTCCTGGCAGGCACGGGGGATCATATGGGACACTGGGATTCGAATCAACCACCTTTGGTCCTGGATCGGCTGCTTGCAAGGCAAGCTATCTCTCCGGGCTCAACTTCCAGCTTTTGGAGAAATCTTCATATCACTTTCCACAAAGGTTGGACCAGACCGCATTCCCACCAGCAGTGAATAAGAGTTCCTTTCTCTCCACATCCCCGCCAGCACTGCTTGTTCTCATTCTTTCTGATGTGTGCCAATCTCTGTGACGTGAGATGGTACCTCATAGTTGTTTTGAAACAGCCTAGATGCCCCTCAATAGATGAATAGTTAAAGAAACTATGAGTTATATACACAATGGAATATTATGCAGCCATCAGAAGAGATGAAGTCATGAAATTTTCCTATACATAGACGTATATGGAATCTCTTATGCTGAGTAAAATAAGTCAGAGGGAGAGAGATAAACACAGAATGATCTCACTCATCTATGGGTTTTGAGAAAAATGAAAAACATTTGTGTAATGATGCTCAGAGACAAAATAGAGGAGGACTGAAGGGTGCAGCTCCTGACATGAAGCTCACCACAAGGATCATTTACTGCAATCACAGAAATAATTACACTGAGAACTATCATAACAAAATGTGACTGAATGAGGGAAGTAGAAAGCCTGTCCAGAGTACAGGCCGGTGTGGGGTGGAGCGGAAGGACACTTGGGATATTGGTCATGGGAATGTTGCACTGGTGAAGGATTATATATATATATATATATATAAAGAAAAAAAAAGAAAAAAAAAAGATAAGGCCTCCCAATTTTTACTACAGGCAGTGTTCTTTACACTGACTGTATAGAAAGAGGAGGTATAGTAAATGCACCCCATATACACCTCAACCCAGGCCCTTTTTGCCTGGTCTGTATTGTGAATTGGGGGACAAAAAAAAGTAATGAGGGGAGGGCCAGAGAGATAGCACAGTGGTAGGGCATTTGCCTTGCATGCAGCAGATCAGGATGGATGGTGTTTTTTTGTTTTTTGTTTTTTTTTTTTTTGGTTTTTGGGCCACACCCGGCGGTGCTCAGGGGTTACTCCTGGCTGGCTGCTCAGAAATAGCTCCTGGCAGGCACGGGGGACCATATGGGACACCGGGATTCGAACCAACCACCTTTGGTCCTGGATCGGCTGCTTGCAAGGCAAACGCCGCTGTGCTATCTCTCCGGGCCCTGGATGGTGGTTTGAATCCCGGCATCCCATATGGTCTCTTGAGCCTGCCAGGAGCGATTTCTGAGTGCAGAGCCAAGAGTTACCCCTGAGCGATGCTGAGTGTGACCCCCTAATCCCCCCCCCCCAAAGTAACGAGGGGAGGAAGGTGGGTATTTGTTGCCAGCAGAGAATAGAAGAGAGTAAGGCGAATGTGGGGACACAGAGGTAGCAGTTGCAGCTTGCAGCCACTTCAGGTTCCCTTTGTCCTCAGAGTTTTGAGACTTTGCTGGACCTCCACCCCCAGTTTAACAGTTCCCATTGTCCTCTCCTGCTTCCTTACCTTTCTCAGTGCTGTTTTCCAACTCTACCTTGGGATCTGATTCCAGAAAACCCAGTCTCTAGCTGCGCCCCTTCCTCCCTCCCGCCCCGAGCTGCTTTGGGTCGCCCAAGACCCCGCGGACCAGCAGCTTTTCTGTCCACAGGCATTATTGGATACAAAGGATGGACAAAATAAGATGGCATTTCGGGGCTCAGTCACACGAGATACCATACCCGGCTTGCACTACGAGAATGTCCCAAGAAAACTCTTTAACATACACTTCATCTCTAGGTTATACCTTCTTTTAGGACTTGAAGCACGTGACGAGCCAGACCACGAAGCAGCAACAGTAACCTACAGACTTATACTACAGGTCCTACTCATCGAACACATTCAAGCAAACTAGAATTCCCTTGCTCTCTTCTCCTCTCTTCTCACTACTTTCTTCTTTTTTTCTTTTTCTCTTCTTTTCTTTTGAATTTATTTTCTCTTTTCTTCTTTCCTGCCCCTTCTATTTACTTTCCTATTTACTTTCCTCTCCCCCCCCCCCTTGGATATCCGACTATCCCTGCACCTCTCAACCCCATCCAGATTTCCCACCTTATTAAAACTCTTCACCCTTAGTTCTTAATCCATTAGGCATCAAGACTGACCTTCTACCCCAACGAACCAGTACCCAGCACCCAAGTGAAGGGACACCCAGTCAAACCCACAACTCATTCCTGGCAAGAAGAACCAACCAACTCCCCTGCTGACTCATGCTGCTCGTCCCTCCTTACCAACTCTTCCTAATACGGACTGTTACTTGAAAACAGACTTAGCTCTAAAAGTACCCCCAAAGCAAGAACTCTTCACAAGACCTTTCTGCCATGATTCTCTTACCAATCTGAAGAAGGTCAGGGTGCGTGATGAAAAGGTGCTCGGGAACCCACACACCACAAGAAAACCCCAAAAGTCAATGGGAAAACCTATACTTCTATCATAAGTATAAGACCTGTACACAGTACCTCTTTCTCTGCTTTTCCCCCAAATGTAAGATAGTCGATTGCATCATTTTGTTCCTATAATTATCTTGTTATTTCATTTTTTATATATTTATGTGAGCACATATAGTCTTATTTCTATTTTTTATATTTTTTGGGAGTGTGACCTGTTCTGTTTTCTTCTCATTTCACCGCCAAATGCACCAGCAATATAATGTAGCACCATTCCCCTTTGCAAAGACACTAAAAAAGGGGGAAATCTTACGTATAAAAACGAGCTCTTATCTACTAGGGATAAGAACTCATACTTGTTTACAACACAGGGACATCTCCCACCCTGAAAATATGTCACGTGGACCCAACTTAGACCCCAGGTGATTAAACATCATCCGTCCAGCCTTGAACCCTGGATCCCAGTCATAGAAATGACACAGTTCTTCACAATAGCTACAGGAAACAAATCCCGTCTGGGACATCCTTAATACTGCTGGGACACCATCAAGTGCCAGCTCTAATATGATATCCTGACGATGAGGAAAATGGGAACATCTTGACCTAAGAGCAGGTTATCCTACCCCACCAGCTAATGATAAGACAAAATCAGAATGTCACCCTTTGGTCTGGCAATCTACAGATGACTGGCTGATAGAACCATGACCAGACTGTATGTATCCTGGGACCAATAAAAAAGCCCTAGCCTAGACTTTGAGTTATGGCCTGCACAACAACCATGATCTCCAGTTCCAAAGATCTGTCTGAGACAATTGCAACGGAATGGGTCTTCTGGAAACATCCTAGGATCAACGCAAAGACCAAGACCACCAACCACAGAAGATGGATTAAAATGACACTGAGGGAGCAGAACTTCTAGAACCACAAAGAAAGACTTCATCAGGCCCAGAGAGATAGCACAGCGGTGTTTGCCTTGCAAGCAGCCAGTCCAGGACCAAAGGTGGTTGGTTCGAATCCTGGTGTCCCATATGGTCCCCCGTGCCTGCCAGGAGCTATTTCTGAGCAGCCAGCCAGGAGTAACCCCTGAGCACCGCCGGGTGTGGCCCAAAAACCAAAAAAAAAAAAAAAAAGAAAGACTTCATCATAAGTTCCACTCTTTGACTTGTGTAGATACCGAGATCTTTAGATACAGAGGTCTGATTTTATCACCCAGGATGAAGCAGGAGTCTCCCAAACAGCACGAAAGCACCAAGGGGAGAGTAAATGAACCTGTACGGAGTCTATAATTAATCCCATGACAATATACTCCAAGGGTGGAGAAACCCTGTAGCTCTTAGGCCAAGAAAATTCAATTTCGAATGACCCCAATATTTACTGTGCCTGTGCAGGAGAAAAAGAAAAGCACAAAACAATTTTTCTCCTTTTATTTTGTCTATCTAGTTTTTGTCGATTTCTTTGTTTTGGTGTGGTTATTGAAGTTTTTGTGTCCATTTATATTTATATATTTATTTTCTTCCTTTCTTTTCTTTCTTTATGTGCTTTGCCATGTTTTTATCTCAAGATCATGGTTTTTATGTGGGCCTACCTTTATTGTTGGAGTGCTCACTGGATGTTTTATTTGACACTTCTTTTTGTATTATTGGGGTGATTCACCTTTTTCCCCTTCGTCTCTCAAACCGATGATGAGAGCCTCACTCCGCCATTTCTGGCGTATTTGATTTTTACCCCAGTTTATTACTTTTCTCTTCTTCAAACAAAACCATGTAACTTGATCTATCTAGTCCCGCCTCCCAGTTATAGGAGGAAATAAGGGAGTTACCAAGACCAAACAGGTGTAAGACCACTAAATAGCAAGTTAGGCACAGAGGAGACCATGTATTCTTGCAGCCCCGGGGGTGAGGGAGGAAGATACGGGAGGTAGGATGGGAACGGAGGTGTAGGGAGAACAATTCGGTGATGGGAATCCCCCTGATATTAAGTTAACATGTACCTAAAATATTATTGTCAACAAGAGCTTGTTTTACATGCAAAAATTGGAGGTGGTGGGAGGACAACTTTGGTGGTGGGAATTCCCCCGATTCAATATCAATATGTACTTAAAATATTACTGTGAAAGATATGTAAACCACTTTGGTCAAAATAAAAATTATTATAAAAAAATAAGAAAACCCAGTCTCCAAGAGAAGCTAATCTTCTGAAGAGTTTATTGAGAAGGGAAAAAAAGTGAAAAAATGAATTAAAAAAATTTTTTAAGAACAGGAAGGAGATAGAGTGGAAACTTGAAGAGTCTGGCAAGAGAAAGTATGAGGGGCCAGAGAGATAGAAGCATGGGGATGGTGCTTGTGTTGTACCCCAGACAAACTAATCCAAATTTTATCACTGGGACCCTATATGGTCCCCCTAATCCTCTCGGGGTGATTCCTGAGTGCACAGTGAACAGAAATTCCTGAGCACACTTAACGTGGCACAAAACCAAAACCAGCCAAACAAATAGAATTATTAAAAGAGAGAAAGAGAGAGGGAAGAGGAAAGATTGGATATTAAGTCCAGGAAGAGAGCTTGTCTGGAATAAGAGGAATAAAATTCCAATTCTATGAGATTGAAACTGAGGATATATTAATGGGTAAAGCTAGATTGTTTTAAGGTGTAATAAAGGAAGCAAGGAACCTTCTCCATAGTGAGTTCTCCATAGTGACAGAGGGTTTGTGTACCAATCTTTTACACCCGAACCTTCTTGTCTGTGTGGATTATTATTTGCTGCGGATAAATATTACCAAGGTCTCCCCCTGAAAGGGGACAAGGGGATGGGAAGTAATTTCTCATTCTGGGGACTGTTTGTGGATTCACAAACACTCAACAAAGGATTTAACAGCTCAGATTCATTACAGGTTTGTACATAGCTATAAACAGAGGCAAATCCTTGAACAAAACACACACTGACTCAGGATAAGGAGCAAAAGGAGCCATTCATTCTGTTAGTGCAGTTTTGTGTTGTGATAATTTTGAGTATTGATTCTGAAAAATAATTTTTCCATCTCTTCAAACTTAGTGCCATTCACATGCTTGCTAAATATACAATTTAAGCAACACACAAGATATTGTACAGGAACTGGAGTGATAGTATAGTGGGTAAGCACTTGCCTTACATGTGGCCAACCTGATTTTTATCTACTGTATCCCATGTGGTCCCCAAACCACCATCAGGAAATATCCCTGAGTGCAGAGCCAGGAGTAAGCCCAGAGCACTACTGGCTGTGGCCCCAAAACAAACAAGGGCTGGAGAAATTGTATAATAGCTATGTACTTGTTTTGTATATGGCTGACTCAGGTTTGATCCCCAGGTTTCTATATCGTCTTCTAAATTCTCCAGTAGTAATATCTGAGCACAAAGTGAGAAATAAGCCCTGAGAATCTCCAGGTGTGGCCCAAAATGTAAAACAAAACAAAACAAATAATCCTTCACAAAACAAACAAACAAAAAAAAATAGAGGGCCGGAGAGATAGTGAAGTGGTAGGGCACTGAAGGATGGTGGTTCAAGTCCCTGCATCCCATATGGTCCCCCGAGCCTGCCAGGAGCGATTTCTGAGCATAGAGCCAGGAGTAACCCCTGAGCGCTGCCGGGTGTGACCCCCCCTCAAAAAAATGTAGAAGCAACTCCCCCCTCAACAAACAGAAAAATAGGATAGAAATACTGAATAGGACAGGATTGAGGTGCCAGTTTTCTGCATCTTTAGATTCTTTCATTTAATCAATTTTTATTTCTTTTAATTATATAATTATATATAAATTATATAATTACCCAGTCTATATGGCTCCATTTGTTCCAGGGAAATATAATTTGAGATGCCATTATTTCAATCAATGTAGATCCTCAGTTTGTACTCATTCTTATTCACTCAGCCTATAACTCTGGGGATTTCATATCTTTCCTTAAATAGCTGGGGATTACCCTTTTTTGATGAATCATTGTAAACTCCTGATGATCACAATGGTATCTTCTCAAGTTTCACAAGGCAAGTACTGCATCACTCCTGAGAATATTTATCTAAGGACATTGCCAGGATATTTAATTTGTGTTTTCAACATATACCTTTTACCCCCCCCCTTTTTTTTTTTAATTTTAGGCCACCTGAAGGTGTTCAGAGTTTAATCCCACCTCTCATGCTCAGGAATCACTCCTGGCAGGGCTGATAGCAGGGGGTGGCAGGGAAAGAACCATACAGGTACCAGAGATAAAAACTGAGTTGGCCAGTGCAAGGCAAATGCCCTAATCACTGTACTAATCACTGTGCCCTGTTTCCTGTGTTTGGAAGTCAGACAATTCCATCTCTATATTTTTGTCATTGCTTATTTTTGTTTTGGAGACCATACCTGGTGATCTTCAGGGTTTACTCCTGGCTTTGCACTCAGGAATCACTTCTCGTGGTGCTTAGGAGACCGTATGGGTTACCTGCAATGAACTCACATTCATTGTGTTGAGACAAGCACCCTGTTGCGCTATCATTCTGGCTTGGACTACATCACTATCTTGAGTTCTCCATGATCCTTCAAAGAATATTGGTAGTGACTCAGTGATACTGATTAATATCTTTTTTACACTGTAAAAAAGTACTATGTATGTTATTCATTTGCTCCAGGAGGTTTAAAAGTGCTTAGAGCAGGTACTGTTTTTTAAATTAATCTTTAGGTATTGGATTCCGATTCCTGCCACCCGCCCAAATGTTAGTCCATTCTTTCCCATTCAAATTCTATGAGCTGTAAGATGAAAGAAGAGAAAGGATTCTCTTCTCCCTTTGCCGTCTGTCATAAACAAGGAAACCTTCTCTAATGTGTCCTTTCTCCTTTACCATAACTAGAGTCAACACATACTGAGACCAAACTTTCTTATCTTTTCATGGTTGTTTCCACATTTAGTGTTACACATTCCATTATGTATATTGAGCTATAGATTTTAATTAAAGGAATATGAAGAAAAAGGAATAATTTTTAAAAGGGCACGTACCTTGTTCCTTAAACAAAATAACTACAAGTTTTTGCTTTATGTGACCGCCAGATGGCAGTACTGAGTACATTAGAAAAAGGGAGGCTGCCTTCAGGAAAAGAAAGCCCAAATTCCAATAACCAATTAAATCATACTGCAAATATCCACAGGAAAGCACATATCACATGTCTGTTTCAAGGGACCGTTCATAATTTGCTGTGCTTGTCTTTCCCTTAGGTAAACTCCTTTCTTAACTCTACAATTAAAATGGGGCCTCCTGACCTTATGTCCTCTGGGATTTCACTTCCCTGCCTTGATTTGCAAGCCAGCAGGGAGTAAGAGCTGGAAGTAAACCGTCTTGTCCGCATTTAATAGACTCTTCCCTTTGTTATAAGCTCCTCACTACTAAGCCATTGAATCTCAAAAACGATTGAAGTGGTCGATGAAGAATTGTGGCTAATATTAACTTTATTGAGCTAAAATACGTTTTATTTTATGAACAGGATTGCTGACTGTCCTGTGAGAGTCTGAGAACAAGTAGAATCAATTTCTGAGCATCAGCCTGACCCTGAAGCTACATCAGAATGAGTTGGCGCCATAGAGAGCTGGAGTCTGAGGTCAGGAGCACCTGAGCATTGTGGTGGGTGCTGGGACTGAGGAGGTAGGCATAAAAGGCTAAATGGAGTGATGACAAGAAGGAAACAGAGAGGGACCCGGGTTAGTTAGGTCAGTAGTAGAGCATGTGTGAGGCCCTGGGTTTGACCCAGAGCATTGCACAAAAGGAATGTAAATAAAACCAACCCTATAGGCAGGAGATATAATTTAGGGGAAAGGTGCTTGCCTTGTACATGGCCAACCTGGGTTCGATTCCCAGCATCCCTTTTGTCTCCCAAGAACCACTAGGGTTGGTCTGAGAGCACAGAGCCAGAAGTAAGCCCTGGTGTGATCCCAAATCCAAACTCAATCAAAACCCTGGAAATTAGGAAACTGAGAGAAGTAGAAACATTCAGTGTTTGTTTTGAATTTCTATAAAATTTTAACCTAGGAGTCTTTTTTTCATTTATTTGTTTGGTTTGGGGGCTATATCCAGCAGTCCCGAGGTTCTCCTGGTTTTGTGCTCACAACTGATGGTGCTCAGGTGACCAGAGTTAATATGCCTAGTTCTAACCAGGGTTTGCAGAGTGTAAGGCAGGTGCTTGACCCCCTGGCTTTCAGGGAATTTTAAAGGGCTATTTTGATTATTAGTCAATAAATAATGTCATATTGTGTAGGGGTCGGGAATAAAGAAAATCTCAGCCTTTAGAGAACTTTTTATCTTGTTGTGAGTCCCACAGGTGTGAGAAGACAATCTCAGGCATGGACACCCCACCCTACAGAACGCCTGTTGGCCTGATGTGTGGATGTCGACAGGCAGCCGGCAAAAGCAAAATTCCTGAAGAAATAAAAACAACTGGGTTGATTGTAAGGACAAAGTCAAAAATAGCAACCCTTCAGATAACATTGCACTATTTCTTACATCAAGGAGGACACAGACAAGCTGCTCAAGAAAGAAGAAAAAAGCAGCACAAAGGAAATTCATGTGAATTCAGTCAGCATGCAGTGGAGGAGGGTCTGCTGTTCTGGTTGCAGAGAATACTGGGTACAGCAGTGGGGCCCAGAGGCCCAGTTTTTCGGACCCATTTCATGCTGCCTTATATAGGAGGATCCAATTCAACTCTTCCTGCTTTGAATCAAAAGAAAAATTAAAAACCAGGAAACAGAAACACTCGTCCATGGATGAATTTAAGTTGGTGGTAGAGTTTGAGGGCCAACCAAGCTTCCCTTCCCTGATCCTGGCCTGCCAGCAGGTGCACAGCAGAGTACATACTCTGGCCAACTCCATAAATGCTTAAGAATTAAGAGATAATTTTTATTAATAATTAGGCAGTGATTGTTGTTAGTTGTTTATAATTATTATTAATAATGAAGTGATCATTCTTTTTAATAATTCCGTAAACTCTTCATCTTGCCAGGACCTTTCATAGCACATTCTGCCTGAACTGCTCTTGCTCTTTCTTTGTTTCATAATTGTATTACATAATTACAATGCATACCATAGATCTACAGAGAACTGGAAAGGCATTGAGTGTTTGGAGGGTGAATGCAAACAAACAAAAACTGGATCCTTCTTCTTAGGCCCATTAGTGATAATGAATGAGAACTAATTTGCAAACATTGCATCGAAATTGCTGTTCTCCAGTAAGAGAGGAAAATGAGCAGTTAGTGTTCTGTAAAATGTTCCTTAAATCTAAGTTTTTGTAAAACTGATCATTTCTTTTTCTTTTAATTCTTTTAATTCTTTTTGTTTTATTACTAATTTAAAATTCTTTTTTTGGTTTCTGGGCCACATCAGGTGGAACTCAGAAGTTAATTGTGGCTCTTCACTCAGAAATCTTTCCTGGTGGGGCCCAAGCAGTAGCCACAGCAGTAGGGCATTTGCTTTGCACGCGGTTGACCCTGGATGGACCTAGGTTTGATTCCCTGGCATCACATATGGTCCCCTAAGCCAGAATTGATTTCTGAGTCCATAGCCAGGAGTAAACCCTGAGCATCACTAGGTGTGGCCCAAAAACCAAAGCCAAAGCAAACCAAACCAAAACAAAGAAACACTCCTGGCAGGCTTGGGAAATCATATGCAATGCAGGGGATAGAACCTGGGTCTGTGCAAAGCAAATACCCTGCCTGTTGTGCTATTGCTCTAGCCCCCAAATTATTTTTATTTTAAAAAAATGTTTTTGTTTGCTTTTGGGCCATACCTGTCAGTGCTCAGGGGTTATTGCTGGTTCTGAACTCAGAAATTATTTCTGGCGGTTCTCCAGGAAAACATATGGAATGCTAAGGATTGAACCTGGGTCTGTCTCATACAAGGAAAACGCCCTACCCGTTATACTATCACTCTGGCCTCATACTGATCATTTCTTTATGTGTTAATCTTAGTAAATATTATTATACATTTAAAAGATTTTTAAAACTTTATTTTTTGAAGGCCTACACCCAGTAATGCTCAGGAATTAGTCTTGATGGTGCTGGGAGTACCACATAGGATACAAGAATCAAACTCCATTGGCCCTATGTAAGACAAGTGCTTTACCTGCTGAACTCCAGCCCTATGTTTGCCTTGTATGCAGTCAGCCTGGATTTGATTCCCGGGAACCCCATATGGTCTTTCCATATCCATCAGGAGTAATTACTGAGTATAGATCCAGGAACTATCTCTGAGCACCACCAGGTGTGGCCCACAAGTAAACCCTGAGCAATGCTAGATGTGCTGCCAAATCCCCAAAATATAAACAAACAAATAAAAACAGCCACTGAATGTTTTCTATTTATTTATTGTTTTAAGTGCTTTTTACATGTAGTATTAAGTTAATCCTGACCTCCTGGAGACAGGTACAACTATCAACTTCACTTTTTGTTTGTTTTGGGGTCATATCCTGTGTTGCTCAGGGGAGCCCCATTAGGCCAGGGATCTAACCTGGGCCTCCTGCATGCAAAGCAGGAACTCAGCCTCTTGATGTCTCTCCAGCCTCCATCAGCTTCTTTTTATGCAGAAGAACCAGGGAGAAGACAAAGAATTTGTTTTTGCTTTTAACTACCACATGGCCAGCCTTTTCCCAATTAATGTGCTTGCTGTGTCTCTTTTCTATATTGACTATAAATTATTTTTAATGTGTGATTTAATTTTTCAATTGATCTCTTCCTTTGGTTGGATCATTTTTCTCCTGTCAGCTAACTTAGAACATTTCCTCTTCCAAAGATGAGAAAATATTTGGATGCTTTTTATACACATTTTTTAGATAAACATTTCTCCCTAAATTATATTTATCTCATTATGTTTTATATTCTATTTATTTTATCCTGGTTTCTTTCTTCTCATCTTTATTTAATATTTGCTTGATTTGCCTTTTTTTTTGCGGGGGGGGGGGAGCGGTCAACACGTTTCTGGCAGGAGTGCGACCGATTTGCCTTTTTTTAAAAAATAAATTATTTCATTTAGGGTGACTTCAGAATGGAGTGTGAAGTGCCAACTGCTTGTTTTTTTAATGAGCATCATATGTCCAGTTATCTCTTTGAGACCAGGAAAAATCTCTTTCCGGTTGTTTTATTCTGTTCGCATATCTGGCACAAAGCTCTCTCTAGAGTGCTGAAGTTGCTGGCTATCATCCTTAGTATCACTTCTGTGTATTTTGGAATTTTAGTTTCCAGGTTCCTATCCAGATTTTCTCTCAGTCTCCCTGTCACGCAGCCCTCTCAGAAACAGAACTGTTGACTCTTCTCAGCCCTGCCCAGAGTAAGGTCTTATGTGACTGCCAGGCCTCTGCCCTGACATAACCCTGGCATGACTCATGTCCAGCCCTATGGCAGCAGGGCTGGGCAGGCCCTCTTGGTCTCCCTGGGGCCTGGACCACACTTCCAGTCAGTTACTAGCAACTTATTTCAAACGGTTTTTCTTTTTCTTTTTTTGACCACACCTGCCTGTGTTCAGAATTTACTCCTGGTTCTGCACTCAGGGATCAAGGGCAGTAGTGATTAGTTGTTTGCAGAGTTGTGTGCAGGGTTGCCAAGGATAAAACCCGGTGCAATGCAGGTTCCTTATCTGCTGTACTGGCCCATCTAACTGTTTTCTTTGACTAGGAAGGAGTTTTATTTTTTAAACTTTTACTGACAAAAATTTAAATTACAGATTAATATTTAAATACTGACCATAGCATGGGTTTCAGCCTCAAGTGGATAGCTGAATTCTTTCTCATCACTCAGCAGGATCTGGGTTCCCCAGTACATTGGACTGTGTTCAGAATTCAAAGACCTGTAGGCCTCAATTTGAACCCTAGTTTATATTTTTACTTATGTTCTGTTTCTGGCTATATGCACAGGAACATTCTCCTCTTGTTGCATAATAATTTTTGTGATTCTGATATTTTAGCTATCATTGCTTTGTTTCTGGAGACTTCAGGTGACTTATTCTGTTTCAATCATAAGTCTGTTTTGTATTTGTATTATGCCCGGTGATGTTCTGGGGTTACTCGTGGTTCTGTGCTCAGAAATCATTCCTGGTGATGCTCAGAGGACTGTTTGGGATGGCAAGGACCCAACTCAGGTCTGCAGCATGCAAGGCAAGTGCCCTAACCACTGTACTATCTCTCTGGCCCAATATGTCTGTATTTTTTCTGGTTTTTTTTTTTTTTTTTTTTTTTAGTTTTTCAGGCCACACCCGTTTGATGGTCAGGGGTTACTCCTGGCTATGCGCTCAGAAATTGCCCCTGGCTTGGGGGGACCATGTGGGACGCCGGGGGATCAAACCGTGGTTCTTTCCTTGGCTAGCGCTTGCAAGGCAGACCCCTTACCTCTAGCGCCACCTCGCCGGCCTCATGTCTGTATTTTTGTACGAACATTAATTATAACTTTTTATTACATGAGAGGGGGCTACTGGAAATTTTCTTTAATCATGTTAGGACAAGCTTTCTTAAGTCTGGAGCATAGGATGCTCCCGGCAGTACCTGAGATAAGAATGGAAGAAGCGGTGTTTCCCTACTGGGTGAGGAGGCATGAGAGGGGCCAGGACTCCAGGAAAGGGAATCCATGCTTGCGAAATCTACATCAGTGTGGGGACAGGGACTCAGGCTAGGATAGAACCAGCACCAGGAAGTAATAGGAGCAAATACTGGAAGCCCAAGATGTCTCCAGATGAGCAATCAGAAGTTTCATGTCATGGGATCCTCCATGAAAATGACAGCCACATACATAGATAGCTGTGTCCTTAGGGTCCAATGGGTAAATCATCCAGTATTCTTAGTCTGTACTGGCCTGGGACCTCACGGATCAAGTTTCTTCCAGACTCAGGGCAGGGCATTGGCAGGGCCAGCCTGTTGTTCTAACTAGCTTTTCCAAGGGCATTTCTCAGTGGTGACAAGAGGATTAAAGCGGAAACTCCAGACCAAGTGGTGTCCCCTTTGCAGTAAAAACAACTCTAGGCTCTCCTGGCTATAAATTCAGGGGCCAGGGCCTAGCAGCTTCTGCCCCACTCATGGTTCTGGCTACCTGTGATCTGATCCCAAGGGGCAGTGGAGCAGGTGTGAGTGGCTTCCCTAGCCCCCCCCCCCCCTGCGTGGGTGGATTGTTTCCTGAGGCTATTGAGGTTTGTCCCTGAAGCTGGCTTTTCTTGGAACAGGGTGTCATCTCAGGACAGACGCTGCCAGCAGCCCTATCTTGGCCTTGCCTGATATAGCAGATTGTTTGTTTGGACTTTTGGCTTGAGCTGGACATGTCACTCTTGGTGGTGGTGGTGGTGGAACTTCCCATTTACACCGCCAGAGGGAGCCCTTTCCACAGTGTTGGCAAATGGTTGTTACTCCCGGAGATCTAGGGTGGCGTCTCTTGACTTGGCTCAGATCCCAGTATTGAATCATGCCTCCGTTTTCCAACTTTATATTTTTCCAACCTAATCAACCGCCTTGGGTCTGGTTCCCAGAGTCAGGGCGCAGTTCCATCGATTGCAGCAGCCCATTACAGAGGGCTTGGAGAGAAATTTGAACTGTGTGTCTTCACTCCCCAAATGCTGCTCTGTCCCCTGACCTGGTAACCAAGTCCAAGGTGCATGGTCATACCACAAAAGTGATGCTCACCCGCTCTGAGTGTGCCGGGAGCAGTGAGGTAGGGGCTATCGAGAGGTTGCAAGGCCCAGTAAGGTCAAACTGGACTCCTGGTTCCAGTGGAGTCCGTAGGCTGCGCTTCCTGGGTCACACCACTGGGGGACGCTGTGGCTTGATGCTGTCAATAAAGTGTTGTGATAGGGGCTGGGTGAGGGGCTGTCCCACCCTTCCCACAGCCCACAACCTAGGTAAGAGCTGGGAGGAGGAAGGGGTCTGAGTGGAATGAGAGGGAGGGACACAACCCACGCATCCCCGTGGTCCCTACAGTTGAAACACAGAACTTGAGCACGAAGTAAAGGATTGAACCCTGCTAGGTGCCTGATCCACAAATGATCTCCCCTAGGGGAAGCTCTTGAGCTCAGCCGGGAGTGGCCCAATATCTGGTCTGGTATCCAAAAGATCACACAAAGCAATGAGCTTTGTCTTAAAAGATTTTATTATACACAAATCACAAAGTCTAACAAGCATTGAGTTCTGAAGCTGACCGGTCAGGGCCGTCCCCTTTAGGAGGAGAGCAACTGGGATCTTGGGTATGGGCTTCCTTTTGTACTCTAAAACTGAAATCCTACAACTTCCTTATGTCCTTTATAATGATTAGTTAGAACCACCTGGAAGGTACATTGTTCACATTTCCTTGGGAACTGTCAAACCATCAATTTCTCTTGCTTGTTGGATAGATTGGTACTTCGTTGGAGACATGGTTGGGAAGTTACAGAGCATGTTTGACAGTAACTGCTGGATAACTGCTAGGTCAGTCCACCCTGTCCATTTTTACAAAGCCCAATTCCAGAGAGAAGGTGGGTTAGGAGTGACTGAGAGGTTAAAGATGGAGTCACTCATGCTAAGATGGAGGAACTTATGCTAAGTCTTAAGTAGGGTGGCCCTGTACCACCCTCACATCACCCCCTACCAGCAAACATGTGAGCTTCAGGGGTATGGAGATGGGGGGTACCACAGTTTAAGCCCAGTATTTAGGAGCCCCGAAGACTGACAGCAGCCTCCCACTACAGGAATTCCTTAAACTGGAGGAACCCAGAGCATAATATATGAGATTAGGATGTGTGTGTGTGTGTGTGTGTGTATGTGTGTGTATGTGTGTGTGTGTGTGTGTGTGTGTGTGTGTGTGTGTGTGTGAGGAAGGGGGATCTCCAGCTCACCCTGGGAGGTGGAGGTGGTAGAAATGTTTGTGGGATCAGGAGATTTCCTTATGATTTTTCTATATCTCGGAGACTGGAGAGCCTGAGAAGGTGGATGTGGCACTGCCAGCTTGGCAGAGGCCTTGGGATGATGTGATGAAGTGACCTCCCCCCCCCCCAGCTCTGTGCTCTCCTCACTGAATCTTTGCTCTTGTGTCATCAGAGGTGGAGGTGGGGCAGATTGTCAGTCATGAAGGCCTCTCTGTTCTTTCATTCTTGAGATCTTCCTTGAATCAATCTTTTTTTGATCACATTTTTAATGGCTTCCTGAATTGATCTCATATATTTTTTAGCTCCTGCAAAACTGAAGAGGATGAGCTGAGTTTGTGTTATTGAGAGCCCCCAATTTGCTGCCTCCTACATAAAAAAACTGGCTTGATTCTTGAGTAAATGCATCAGCATTTCTAGGGGCTCATACCGACCACACTGCTGATCTATCCAGAGATCTTGGTATCCTCTCTAGAGCAGTATTTCTCAGTCTAGGTCTAGGATATGCCAAGAAGCCACAGGTGAAAAGCCCTGAGAGAGAGAGAGAGAGAGAGAGAGAGAGAGACAGACAGACAGACAGACAGACAGACACAGACAGACACAGACAGACAGACAGACAGACACAGACAGACAGACAGAGAGAGACAGAGAGAGACAGAGAGAGAGTATGTGTGTGTAAATCAGTAGGAGATGGGGGTACAGGAAAGAAACAAGGCGATTAGTAGACCATCAGTTGGAAAAAGGTTGAGAGATACTTCTCCACAGCCACAAACTTCATATGTGTTAAGGTGGGTCTCAGTTCAACTGGACTCATCCAGAGGAAGGGGACTACTCTTGTCCCCTGTAGAAAATTAAAGATGACCACAAATCATCTTGCTACTGACACCTTTGCTACTTGGAGCCCTTAGGAAGATGGGTAGATCCTATGGATATCATATAAACAAAAATTGGTAGAAGAGATGATGATTCAGATTCCAGACCCAGGCTTTAGAGTAACATCCATTTCCTATTTGTTCAAAAATTCCCTGAGGCCCTGCACTGCTATACAAAGTCCAGATTCCCCAATTCTATTGTCTGAAGCATCAGGTGTAATTCCTACCCAAGGGAGAAGAAATAGGAAGGACATTGTCTTGGTTAAAACTTCAATGGGTACAGTTAGGGGCAAGGTTGAAATATTTCACATAGTCTGTAGGTATCCTTAAAGTAAAAAGTAAAGTCATAACATTTTCCTATTCTATTTTTTGTTTTTTTTTGGGGGGTTGTCACACCTGAAAGTGCTCAGGGCTTATTCCTGGCTCTGCTCTCAGTGATCACTCCTGGCGGGGCACAGGGGACCAAATATGGTGCCAGAGGGACTGAACCCTGATCAGCAGCATGCAAGGCAAGTACCACTGACTCCCTATTTTTTTTTTGCCTATGTTGGCCTTTGTATCTAAAAGACCCTAAATTATTTTATCTTTTCCTGGGTGCATGTTTCTTACCTTCATCTCATCTGTTTTGTCCTAGGCTTTCCTGGGGACACATTTGCATCCTAAAAGATCTAAACTATTTTTTCAACCTTGGGATTTCTGGTAGAGGGATAATTTCCCACACCAGCATTATCAATATGCCTACTAATGCCACCAAGTAAATTCAATCTGTGGGTTTTTAAGTAAAAACCCACAAAACCTAACTATTTTTTTTAATGCAAGTAAATCCTGGAGGAATAGAATGGCTGAAGTCACAGATTCAGTGGTGAGTTGGGAAACCATGGTTACTTTACTCCACTAGGTTTGGAGTAGTTTTGTGATGGTAGAATTTTTCTCTGGACCAGTGCTTTCTTGCCCAGACGAGCTATTTCTTGGTTTCATAATAATGTATCTCCTTCAATTCACTTGGACAAGTCGTGACTATTGTTTGCCAGCTCTTCACTCCATTAGAATGCATCTAAGTGCCAGGTTGTGGCAGGATAATTTATTGTGGAATTATTGTTTGTTTTGTTCTTGTTCTTAGATGTGTATTTTCCTCAGGGAGGAAACGATAAAGCTTTTGTTCTCAATTCTATGCCTCTTGTTTGGCGATGGAGTGAGAGGGTGGGTGTTGGCATGTGGATTATGTGCAAACACCTAGATTGAGCAAGACAGAAATGGGCTGTTTGTGTGTGCTGAGCAAGAATTAAGATTCTCTGAAAACTGGAAATTTGGTGCTTGCCCTGCATAAGTGGTGGAGATTCAGGCTCCTAAATTAGCCCTGAGCCCACCCAGATTGAGGGGTTACTGGGGAGTGGTCAGAAAAGTAGGGGTGGGTTTCCCCAGGGGAGAGACCCTACTTTCAGTGTGTGAGGGCATCTGTGAGGACACTGCTGGGTTGGCACAGAGGTTGCCAGGTCATGGCCACAGCTTCTGAAAGCAGAGAGAACAAAAGAAACAATGGCTACTTTATTGGTAGAATGCTGGTCACAATAAAATGTCTATGTTCAAGCCCCCAATGTCCCAATGTGGACAGTATTTGGGAGAGAATTAGGTTTAGTCAAGGGCAGAAGTGTGGAGTTCTGCATAGAATCATTAATGTCCTTGTAGGCAGAGGAAAGATCAGACCTCTTTTCTTTTTTTCCTTTTTCTTCATTTTTTACAAGTCTTTCACAATTGTATTTCAGGTACATAGTGACAGTGAATTAGGGCCATTCCCACCACCATTGTTGACCTCCCTCCACCATAATTCCCAGCAAACTTTCCAAACCTCCACCCTTAGCCCCCTGGACTGCTAGTTGAACAGGTCCCTTTTGTGTATAGCTTATTGTGTTTTGGATTTCTTGATTCTATTGTCATTGACTTTGGATTGGGTATTTAGGTTTGACCATTTTTTATTTCCACTCAATGCTCCTGAGACCTCTTGGCCCTGGCAGACTCTTTTCTGTTTCTGCCATGTGAGAACCCAGTGAGAAGTTTCTGCAAACCAGGAGAACCCTTACCAGACCCAGAGGCTGCTAGCAACTTGGTCTTGGCATCCCAGCCCAGAGTCATCTGAGACAAATATTTATTCCAGCCATGCTCTGTGGTATTATGCTGAGCAGACCAAGGTAACAAGGCAGCTATTCCTAACTCCTAAAGTAGGACTTGCTTTTGCTCTCAGTTTCCCTGGTAGTTTGCAATCTGTGGAGGGAGTGCGAGTCCTCTAGTCACTAGGGCTGAATTTGCTCTTAGTCTGGCAGGTTGGAACACAGAATAGATTCCATCTATTCTATACTATAAATACATAAATATTATTCTATTCTATACTGAGAGAAAAATGGGGACATGACATTTCACGTACTTCTTATAACCAGAAACGATAAACATAGCATGCTCTTAAATCATATGGAACATTTTATGGTGCTCTTTTTATTGTATTGCAGGGTCCTGTGTCCACTAAATTATTCTTGGTATTTTCCTTGGCAGATTTTCCTGAAAAGTTTCCAGTTTGGGATTTTATTTTTTTAAACAGAAAGAAGGGCATGGAAACAAGGGAAGGACTTACTTTAAAAAACCCACAAAACCTAACTATTTTTTAATGCACATCCTTTATTTATTGCTTGATTTTCCTGCTTTCTTTATTTCTTTTATTTAATAAATAATATATATGCCAGCTGGAGAGATAATACAGTGGGGAGGATGCTTGCTTTGTATGTGGCCAATGGTGTTAGATCCCTGGCATTCCATGTCTCCTCCTCCCCATCCCAAGCACAGATAGGAGTGATCCCTGCATGCCCCAAAACAAAAATAAATAAATAAATAAATAAATAAAATATATCCATTTTTAAAATTACAATTGATAGGTATTGGATTGGTGTAAGTTAAAATGGACACGAGGGCTGGAGTGTTATAGTACAGCAGGTATTGTGCTTATCTTGCATGCAACTGACCTGGATTTAAACCCCAGCTTCCCCTATGGCCCCCTGAGAAAATATCACTCAACTCAGCCAAACCTACCCTGTTTTCTCTCACTTTGCTCATGTAATAATTTTTTTTTTTTTTTTTTTTGGTTTTTGGGCCACACCCGGTGACGCTCAGGGGTTACTCCTGGCTATGCGCTCAGAAGTCGCTCCTGGCTTGGGGGACCATATGGGACGCCGGGGGATCGAACCGCGGTCCGTCTCCTAGGCTACGCAGGTAAGGCTTACCTTACCTCCAGCGCCACCGCCCGGCCCCTCATGTAATAATTTTTATTTCTTCATGCAAATACAAAGGATTTTATTTACTTCTTTCTTAAACAAAAATGTATTATAGAGGGCTGGAGAGATAGCACAGTGGTAGGGCATTTGCCTTGCTTGCAGCCAATCCAGGATGGGCAGTGGTTTGAATCCTGGCATCCCATATGGTCCCCTGTGCCTGCCAGAGCGATTTCTGAGCACAGAGTCAGGAGTACCCATGAATGCTGCCTGATGTAACCCCAAACCAAAACCAAACAAATCAAAAGAAGTGCATTATGTACATTGTATGCTTTCCTTTTAAGTTTTAACTAAATATTCTGCTCTTTCTTATGCATTATCTTTTTGATAACTGCAGAATATGCCATTAGAAGATAATTAGAGTTATGTGTTCAACTAATCCCCTATGCTGGATTTGAGCTAAATTACAAGATTATTATAAATATAATAAGTTACAACAAATAAAGTCATAATAAATATATAAGAAAATTTGTAGATCTTGAGACTAGACAAAAAGTACAGTGGGTTGAGTGCTTGTACTTTATGTAGTGAAACTGAAATCAATCCCTGGCACCTTGTACAATCCCCTGAGTTTACCAGGTGTGATGTCTAAGTGCAGAGCCAGGAGTGAACCACTAGCACAGATAGGTGTGCCCCTCTAGAAACAAACAACAACACAAAGGAAAAATTGTAAATCTATGCTATAAGCAAATCTATTTTATAGATTCCAGAGGGAGTTTTAGATTAAAGGGTAAATACTTCTATTTTGGTAAATATAGCAGGTTCTGCTTTTCAGGATTGTGTCTATGGGACAGTGTTCCCACTTAGCCCTGTATACATGTTGTGATACCAATCTTGAATTTTTGCCAACTAATTCTCATTTGTGTAAGTTTCATCTGAACGCATATAGGCTAATTCTCCTTCCTGTATTTCTCTAAGAAAAATCTTCATATTATTCTTTCATGTTAGGCACTTCACTTATCTACATCTTTTTAATCACCAAGTTTGACCATTTTTATATTTTCCTTTTTTTTTTTTTTTTGGTTTTTGGGCCACATCCGTTTGATGCTCAGGGGTTACTCCTGGCTATGTGCTCAGAAATCGTTCTTGGCTTGGGGGACCATATGGGACGCTGGGGGAATGGAACCGTCCTACGCTAGCTCTTGCAAGGCAGACACCTTACCTCTAGTGCCACCTTCCTGGCCCCTGTATTTTCTTAACTATCATCACGGTTACAAAATCTTGTTGCCAGGGCTGGTGGGTTGAGTGACCATGGTCCATGTTGGTTACTGAAATTGAATCAGCAGCTAAAGGAGGTTTGAAGTGCATCAAGTTCAGATCCACTTGAATTGGAATTGGCCTCAGGTGAAAAAAAATGTTATGGGTCTGGCTAGCTCAAGTGGCAGAACACACGCCTATCAAATGTGAGAAATCGAGTTTAGTTCATGGTCCCACAGGGCCCCTTTCCCTGCTGGCCTGGCTGAGTGTGACTCTGGTGATTCAACACCACTGAAAGTGGTCTCTATAAAAATTTTTATTTTGTTATTCTGTCATTACTTTTTAAGTTTATATGTATTTTACAAGTATTTCTTTGTGTTTATTTAGGTTTGAATAGAATGAAAGTTAAAAGAATTGGTTTTCAGAGAAAGTCCCAGTCTTTCGGAATAGAAGTTAAAGTATGAAAAAGTGGGCCAAATTGGGGCCAGGTTAATATATAGTGGGAAGGGCATTTGCTTTGAATGAAGTTGACTCAGATTTGATCCCCAGTGCCACAAATGATCTTCCATGCACTTCCAGGAGTGATTACAGAGCTAGGAGTAAACCCTGATCATTGTCTGATGTGTCCCCCAAATAAAACCAAAACCAAACAAAGAAGCAAAGGTGGGCTAGAGAGATAGTACAGTGGGTAGGGTACATGCATTGCATGCAGCCAACCTGGGTTTGATCTTTGGTATTGCATATGGTCCTTTAAGCATTGCCAGGAGTGATCCCCGAACATCACTGGGTATTATGCTCTCAATAAAATGAAAAGAAAAAAGACAGGCCTTCATCACTAAAAAGCCCTTGACTAACCCATCTCCACCCAGCTTTGTCCACTGTTTAGGAATGAATGACTCCCTGTTCAGCTGGGCACCTTTCAGCCCTGCTGGGGCAATAAGAGAAAAGCTTTCTCTCTTGTTTGCCCCACTCCTCTAGCTGCTCACTAGACTTGCTTATTGATGGTGGTGTAGAATATATTGGTGTGACAAAAGGGGACTTTCCTTCCATAAATTTTAGTCTACCTATTTGGCTGTCAACTACTTCCTTTGTGTTTTATTTTTGTTTTGGGGACACATCTGTCTATGCTCTCAGACCTTAATCCTGGCTCTGCACCCTGTAATCACTCATGATGGGATTGGGGTACCATATGTGGTTTTGGAGATCCAACTCAGGTTGGCCAAATGCAAGGCAAGTACTTTATCAACTGTACTATCAATTCAGCCCCAAACTGGTTCCTTTTGAGAAGGCAGTTCTGCTGTCTTCTTACAGAAAACTGGCAATAAAATGACTTACCCCCCAAATATATATATTTAAAACATATATTTAAATATATACATATTTCATTTTTGTCCAAGGCTGAGATAGAAGACTGGGGAGGGTGTGGGGATTCAAATCCTATCTGCTGCCCCTTTATCTTTGATGTTTGTATCCATCCTCAAGGTGGCTTCTGGGACCAGAATGGTTTCAGAAACTCCTATAGTTCAGACCATTTGGAAATCTTTAAGATCAAGATCTCCAGAAGGCAGGGCTACCCTGGGCCTCCTGGTACTTCCTGAGGTACCTGAAGGCAAGTCTTCAGGTGTTCCAGGTGGGGCAATGAGTGGGAGATAGGTATCTGTCCAGTTACTCAGCTCCTTTTCCTGCCAAAGTTTCACTCTTCTAGGTGAATCCAAAAGTTCTGGGCTATTCTAAACAGCACATCACACCCTTATTTTTTTTCAGGAGCTCAGGTTTCCTAGATAAACCCTGACAGTAAGCTTGTCAGTAAGCTTGTCAGGGAACTTCTGAGTTCCTGCTTCCCAGTTGAGGAGCTCCAAAGTCCTTCCTTTTGAAATGAAGGGAGTTCCGGTGAGTCCAGGAGAAAGTATGAGAAAACTGGACAAGGAAAATGCAGGAAAAACAAAACATTATTATTATTATTATTATTATTATTATTATTATTATTATTATATTTGGTTTTTCGACCACACCCAGTGACGCTCAGGGGTTACTCCTGGCTATGCGCTCAGAAATTGCTCCTGGCTTGGGGGATCATATGGGATGCCAGGGGATCGAACAGTGGTCTGTCCTAGGCTGGCATGCCTAGCCTAGCACATCTATCCTAGGCTGGAGCTGCCTTACAGCTTGCACCACTGCTCCGGTCCCACAAAACATTATTTCTTTGTTGATTATCTTGCTCCAGCTATCATTACAAATCTTTGTGTTCACCTCTGGAAGGAACGACTGCTTAGTGAAGGGGGCGTTAAGAATGTTATATTTGGGGTGGAGAGATAGCACAGCGGTAGGGCGTTTACCTTGCATGCGGCCATCCCAGGATGGATGGTGGTTTGATTCCTGGCATCCCATATGGTCTCCTGAGCCTCCCAGGGGGCGATTTCTGAATGTGACCTATGGTGTGACGCCAAAAAAAGGTGTTATATTTGGGGCTGGGAAAGAGAACAGCAGTTGCTCATCTGGATTCCATCCCAGGCATCCTATTGGGTCCCCCAAGCTCCAACAGGAGTAATTCCTAAGCACTGCAATGTGTGGCCAAACAAAACCAGAGCTAGGGTGACATATTTACACATTCAATCAAGTGTCAGTAGGACTGTGAATTGACCAGGGGAGAAAGCCTAGGGTGCTCCTGAACTGTCACCAGTAGGTAGCCAGTAGGAAGACGAGAAAAACTAGTGATAGGAACCTGGGAATCTACAAGGAGCTCCAGATACAGACGGGGAGAAGGGGTGACTGGGAATGGGTCACCCCCAAGAAAGGAGTGAGGTGGGGCCAGAGCAATTGTACAGCCGGTAAGGCGATTGTCTTGCATGCAGCCAGACTGGGGTTTGGTCCCTGGCATCAGATGGTCTCCAAAGTCCTCCCTCCAGGAGTGATCCCTGAGTGCAAAGTCAAGAGCAAACCCTGAGCACAGACTCTGTGGTGCTCTCCCATCCTCACCAAATAAAGTGTAGAAAAAAGAAAAAAGGGGTTTTTACTGTTGAATTTAGCCCCTGCCATTTGAGCCCTGGCCTGGTCTTTCTGGTCATCTGTTGGGATGTTCCCTGCAGTGCTCGGGTCTTGCTCTGGCAGAGAGGCGGGCAGCCCAGACATTCTAAGTATTGATGCCCTGGAGTGGCCCTCAACCACAGAGGGACTTTGGTGCATAATCCAAGCTTCCGTTTGAGTGGGAGGTTTTGAGGCATCTTCTACAGTCAACTGAGGGTCACCTATGGAACACTCCTGTGTCCTAGATTAAAGTTCCTTTAAACTTTTCCTCTCTCCCCTGCTCTTCCATCAGTGACTCTTGGCATTTTCTCCCAAGTATCTCAAGTATCTCCCAAGTATCACAAATACTCATCTCTCTAGGGGAGGAACCAGGTCCTTTTGGCAATGTGTGGAAGTCACTGGAATCCTTAGAATAAGTTTTTAATGTGTTAGAGAAAATACATAGTGTTGTAAGTGATTTAGGTGAAGTGAGAAAGGCAGAAAACCATATCTTGGCCACCCAATAGGCCTGGTGTGGGTCAGGACTGATGAAGTGACTATTAATAAAGACAAAAGAGACAAAGGGGGAACTAAGGTAGAGAAATTAGAGATTGGGCCTTAAGGAAATGAATTATCAGTATGGAATGTCACAAGGGTAGCCCTAGTGGTATAATCTGGATGACCAAGGCCCTGCTAGATAATAAAAAAATAATAAAAAAAAAAATAAAGATAGGCCCCGGAGAGATAGCACAGCAACGTTTGCCTTGCAAGCAGCCGATCCAGGACCAAAGGTGGTTGGTTCGAATCCCAGTGTCCCATATGGTCCCCCGTGCCTGCCAGGAGCTATTTCTTTCTTTCTTTTTTTTTTTTTTTGGTTTTTGGGCCACACCCGTTTGACGCTCAGGGGTTACTCCTGGCTATGCGCTCAGAGATCGCCCCTGGCTTGGGGGGACCATATGGGATGCCGGGGGATCGAACCGCGGTCAGTCCTACGCTAGCGCTGGCAAGGTAGACACCTTACCTCTAGCGCCACCTTCCCGGCCCCAAGGAGCTATTTCTGAGCAGACAGCCAGGAGTAACCCCTGAGCACCGCCGGGTGTGGCCCAAAAACCAATAAATAAATAAATAAATAAATAAATAGATAAATAAATAAATAAAATAAATAAAAATAAAAATAAAAAAATAATAAAGAAAGTCTTGCCTATCAACTTTTGTTAAAAAGGTATAAGGGGGAAGGGTATCAAGCTTTCTAATAATCCTTCTTTAAGAGATAATCACGAGGGCCCGGAGAGATAGCACAGAGATAGCACAGCAGCATTTGCCTTGCAAGCAGCTGAACCAGGTGGTTGGTTCGAATCCTGGTATCCTGCCAGGAGCTATTTCTGAGCAGACAGCCAGGAGTAACTCCTGAGCACTGCTGGGTGTGGCCCAAAAACCAAAAAAAAAAAAAAAAAAAAAAAAAAAAGAGATAATCATGACAGCATCCCTCCCTTCTTTTTCCTTCTTTTCTGTTTCCCTAAATAGAGACTTTTTGAGGGGATGCGGGGGAACCACATTCAGTATGTTAAGGTTTGGTGTCGGTGTCGTAGGATGAGACCACATAATTGGAGTAAAGCTGAACAAAACTTTAATCCATCTAACAACAGCTCCAACTGACCAGTCAGGGTTGTCTCTAGCAGGAGACAAACCCCACCCACGGTCATGAATCAGATTATATAGGGAGGTTCTAGCTTTTTGATGATCTTTAAAATGATTGGCTGTTGTTTCGGGTACCTTCCTACTGCTCTTTGTGTCCTTTCTTGATAGGCTACCTGGTATGGCCAGGTAGCTTGGGGAGGTGTTAATGAAAATAGGCTTGAGAAAGCCCAACATGTAGTGCTTACAAATTGGTGTCCCTCCTTGTTCAGAACCTAAGAGAAGCCTGACACGTGGCCTTTATAAAATGGTGTCACTTCTTGTTCATAACCCAGGACTTCACAAGTGATGCTCAGAGTTTCCTCCTGGCTCTGCACTCAGGAGTCACTCGGGACACCATATGTGATGGTGGGAATTAACCTGAGTCAGCTGCCCTACCCAGTATACTATCTCTCTGGCCCCTAAATAAAGTCTTTTTACTAGATGTGGCCATTTGCTTTTTTTTTTTTTTTTTGGTTTTTGGGCCACACCCAGTAACGCTCAGGGGTTACTCCTGGCTATGTGCTCAGAAGTTGCTCCTGGCTTGGGGGACCATATGGGACACCGGGGGATCGAACCGCGGTCCGTCCAAGGTTAGCGCAGGCAAGGCTACCTTACCTTTAGCGCCACCGCCCGGCCCGGCCATTTGCTTTTGGGTCCCTTGCTTGACTGCTCGAGGACAAGAACCTGAGTGCCTGTGACTGTTACAAAACTATGAGCATCTGTGTGACATGGATGCTCTTGGCCCAGGGATTTCATGAGGCAGCTGTTGAGTGGCAACTGTCCACTTGTGCACATTGTGGGAGCAGGTCCCCACCACTTGAGTTCTCAGGGAGCCAAGAATTTGTTCACTGCAGAAAATTGCTCTCTGCTTGAAAAGCAAAGTCTGTCTAACCTCAGCACAGATATTCTAGGAATGTCAACTTTCCTCGAAGAATTCCAGGAGAAGACAAATAGTGAAGCAAAATAGTTTATTTAAGGAGATTCTCTCTAGTGATAGTTCAGCAGTTAATGGGTAGAGCATTTGCCTTGCATGCCCTTGACCCAGATTTGATCCTTAGCATCCCATATAATATACTCTGAGCCCCATTAGGCATGGTTTCCCTGAGCATAGAACCAAGAACTACCCTTGAGCACTACTGGGTGTAGCCCTACATAAAAAGAATTCAGTAAGATGTGAGGGAGAGAGAAAGAGAGAGAGAAAAATATGATCAGAGAGCACAGGGGCTGTAGCAAGTACAGTGGGTAGGGCACTTGCCTTGCAGGCAGTCAATCTGGGTTTGATACCCAGTACCCCATATGGTCCCATGGCCCCACCAGGAGTGATCCCTGACCACAGAGCTAGGAGTAAGCCCTGAGCACCAGCAGTGTGTGTGTGTGTGTGTGTGTGTGTGTGTGTGTGTGTGTGTGTGTGTGTGTAGGGGGGAAGAGGGAGAGAGGGAGAGAGAGAGAGAAAGAAAGAGAAAGAAAGAGAGAGAGAAAGAGAGAGAGATTTACCCAAATAGCTATTACCAGCTTTACTTTTGTTTTATTTTGTCTTTTGGTTTACACCCAGCTGTACCTTGCTTGGGGCCCTTATGGGTTGCTGGCAGATCAAACTCAAGTTGGCCACATTCAAGGCAAGCACCTTCCCTGCTATACTATCACTCTGGCCCCTATATATCCCATTTCTCATTCATCCACTCATTTGATATGGTTGTTTTCAAGTTTTGGCTATTGTAAATAACCAATATGATGAACATGGTAATTACATCTCTTTGAATGAGTGCTTTCTGATATTTACCAGAAGAATAGCATACATGTATATATGTTATATAATTATGCATTATATAGCTATACATGTATATTAATAACATATAATTATATTATATAATTATAGAACTATTTTATGTCATATAATTAATTAATATATAGTTACATATATGTAACATGATATGATATAGAATGGGATTTCTATTTTTTTTTGAGGAATTTTCATGCTGTTTTTTTCTTGAACCATACCTGTTCAGGGGTAATACTAGCTCTGTCCCTGGAGGTACTTGGGATTTGTTATATTCACCTTCAATTCCACAGTAAGTATGATCCTGGATTTTATCAATCCATAATAAGACGAGACTGACACTTGGCTTGCATGTGGCCAATGCTGGGTTCATTCCTGTTTTATCCCTCTAGAGAGTGAGATAACAAAATATAAATAAAACAAAATAAAGAACATATGACAATTCTCAGCTGACATCATGTTTAATGGTAAAAACACTGAACAATTTTTTCAATATAATATTGGGAATCCTAGCCAAAGCATTTAGACATGCAACAGAGCAAAAAAATTTTCTTCAATAAATATTGAGATAGCTACATGCAAAAAAATGAAATGAAACAACTGCCTCATGTCACACATAAACATTAATTCAAAGTAGATAAAAAATGTTAATGTGAGACCCAAAAATAACAAAATAAATAGAAGTAGGTGCTGGAGAGATAGAATAACGGGTAGGACACTTGCTTTGCATGCAGCCAACTTGCATTCAATTACTGACACCACATATGGTCCTAGACAAGAGTAACCCCTGAGTATCACTGGGTGTGGCCCCCAAACAAAAATAACTAAAAAAAGTAAATAGAAGAAAACATAGGCGATATGATTTTGGGTATTAGACAGAGTTGTCTTTAGGAATTCCACTTTAATGGCAACAAGCTAAAGTAGAGAATCAAGATGAGCTAGTATAGATAGGGTCAGAGAGAGAGTACAGCAGGTAGGCCCAGGACACTGTAACGCAATGTAAAGCAGTATAATCAAAGTGGTTGTTGATACAGTCTTCTGGGGGTGACTGGAATGATCCAGAGGGAGTGATAGTAGTAGCCTTGTTGACAATTAAGGGGTGCTTTCTGTTTATTCCCTTAAAGAATGTATATTTCCAGGGCCACTGAATGATTTTCTTCTGAAAAGAAGGCAGTAGGCCAAATAAATTTTGGAACCTTTGTTACAGATTGGTATTCCAAAAAGGAAGAAAGATTTAGGAATACATCAGGATGCAAATGTGAAAGATTTGACACTGTTATTCTTTGCTTTTATCATAGGGATGGAGCAAGATTTTAGATCAACCCAGGAAGTACACAGGAAGTTGGCATTCTTCCTAATTTATCTCATGTTTCATTTTTCACCCTTAAATATATATATATATATATTTTGGTTTTTGGGCCACACCTGGCGTTGCTCAGGGGTTACTCCTGGCTGTCTGCTCAGAAATAGCTCCTGGCAGGCACGGGGGACCATATGGGACACCGGGATTCGAACCAACCACCTTTGGTCCTGGATCGGCTGCTTGCAAGGCAAACGCCGCTATCTCTCCAGGCCTGTAAATATTTTTATATTCATGTAGAATTAAGTTTTAGTATAGACAATCCTAATCATTATTATACTTCAAATGATTATGTGATAATCACTTTCCTGTTAATATAAAATGCAGATTTTACTATATATCAAATTCCTCTTTTTTTTTTTTGCCACACCCAGAAATGCTCAGGGGTTACTCATGGCTCTGTGCTTAGAAATTACTCCTGGCATACCCAGGGGACCATAAAGGATGATAGGGATTAAACCTGCGTCAAATGTGTACAAGACAAATGCCCTATCCACTTTGCTATTGCTTCGGCTCCCTGTATATCAAATTCTTGTACAAACTTAGGTCTCTTTGAGAACTTTGCATTTTGTTTCACTGAGTTATTCCTTTTTCTTAATTTTAATTTTACTTTTTTGGTTTTTGGGCCACACCCGTTTGACACTCAGGGGTTACTCCTGACTATGCGATCAGAAATCGCCCCTGGCTTGAGGGGACCATATGAGACGAGGGAGGATCAAACCTCTGTCTGTCCTACGCTAGCGCTTGCAAGGCAGACACCTTACCTCTAGCGCCACCTTCCTGCCCCCCCCCTTTTAACTCTTAGTAGCAACACCTGATTTTAGCTACTGGGTCCTTCCAATATATTTTAACATCAAGTAGGTTTGATATTTCTTTACCATTATATATTTTTTAAAATAGCTGCTAAAATGTATTATAACAAAATTATGTTATTTCAAATAGTCATAGAAAGCTTGGGGGAAATGGGTAGTACACTACCCAACTAGTACACAGCCCTTGAATGTGGCCAACCTTGGTTTGATCCTCATCATCCCATATTGTTCCTTGACTCCAACAGAAGTGCTTGCTGAGTGTAAAGTCAGAGGTAACCTGAGTGTGCTTCCCACCCCCACCCCACCCCCCGGCAAAAAAAGAATTCACATTCAAAAGTATGAAGTTTAGATGCTTGCCTCGAATAAGGCAGACTGGGTTTAGTTCCAGCAGCATTGCATATGGCTCCCTGAGTTTGAGAGAGAGAGAGAGAGAGAGAGAGAGAGAGAGAGAGAGAGAGAGAGAGAGAGAGAAAGAAAGAGAGAGAAGAGAGAGAGACAGAGACAGAGACAGAGAGACAGAGAGAGAGACAGAGAGAGACAGAGAGAGACAGAGAGAGACAGAGACAGAGACAGAGAGAGAGACAGAGAGAGACAGAGAGAGACAGAGACAGAGACAGAGAGACAGAGAGATAGAGACAGAGAGAGACAGAGAGAGACTGACCATTCAGACACACAACATACCTTTACAAAATTGGCTTTATAGTCAGGCTTTCCTTAACTGCTTCTACCTGGATACAGGTTAGAAATCTGTTGCTAGAACCTTGTCAAGGAGATAAAACTTGAATTCTTTTTACTTTGGTGTAGTAGTTCTCAGGAATTTTGTGTCAGGGATCATTCATATACGGCCTTGCTCAGGGGACCAAATGCAATGCCAAGGACTGACTTTCTCTTCTTAGCTTTGGATTCTTGATGTCTTTTCATATTCTTACTGTGGTTTTTGGATTTTCCTGAAGTTTCTCCTTTTCTGTGATATCCACCCTTGTCAGAGTGGTGCCTCATTTTTCCCATGTCCCTAGAGCTCAGTATTTGCATCTTAAAGACATTCCTAAAATTTTCTACATTTTTGGAATAGCAGAAACTTAGTAGTTTCATTTGGGGCCTGTTGTCATTTTTGGGAGGGGCAGCATCTCTTCAGGAATTCCTAAAAAGCTATGCCTGCACTAGCAGAAACTAAGTCATTTTATTTGAGATCTGTTGTCTCTTTGGAAGGTGAGAGGGGAGCCCACAGCTGTAGATGCTCAGGGCTTATTCTTGGTTCTACACTCTGTGATCACTCCTGCCAAAAACAAGGGACCATATGGAATGTTGGGGATTGAACCTGGGTTGGCTGTATGTAAGCCAAGTGCTTTACCTGTTGTACTCTCTCTGGCCCCCTGGACACAGTTCTTAGGAAAGAACTGAGTTCTGAATTTACAGTTCTGAGAATTCCAAGAGCTTTTAATTGTTGCTCATGCAATGGCTAGAGAGTGAATTCTGGTTAAACTATTTAACTTCTCTATAAGAATGTCAAATCTGGGGCCTGAGATATAGCATGGAGGTAAGGCGTTTGCCTTGCATGCAGAAGGTGGGTGGTTCGAATCCCGGCATCCCATATGGTCCCCTGTGCCTGCCAGGAGTTACTTCTGAGTGTAGAGCCAGGAGGAACCCCTGAGTGCTGCCAGGTTTGACTCAAAAACAAACAAACAAAAAAAGAATGTCAAATTTGTTTTCTACTTAGGGATCTCTTTTCATTAGAAACAGCAACAATATTTATTCTTAAGTTTTTGCCAAAATATAACTTTAAATATTATTCCCTCCTTTCTAATGCTTATAGAAAATTCAGTTAAGTGAAACAAAAGTCCATGTAGGTTTCTTTGAAGAATGTTCTATCCTTCTGCATCTGATTAAAGAATCCCTCCAGTGCCGTGGGTTATGTAATACTGGCATTACTGTGTTGTGAATTGGGATGGTATTTTAAACCTTAATTGAATCTCTTAAAATGAATTGAGCTCCGGAATTATGCTCTCAGGTTACAGGGACTCAATATGAGTTGGCATAGTACTGAATAATGTATAAATTAAAATGGTATGAATAATGTCTGGGATTAGTTGCAAAAGAACTCCAGAAACAAAAAGTTCTATGTATAAATTAAATTAAGTAGGCCATATTTGAGCAGTTGTTGAAACTTTTTGAAGATTACAAAAGATCCTCTTTATAGATTTGTGTATAATAAAATTATCCATCAAGGGCCAGAGAGATTGTACGGCAGGTACAGCATTTGTTTTGTGTGCTGCTGACCCAGTTTCAATCTCTGGCAGCTTGTATGGTCCTCTGAGTTCTTCCAGGAGTGATTCCTGATTGCAGAACCAGGAGTAACCCCTGAGCTTTGCTGGGTGTGGTCTCCAAAATATATTCATCCAAAGCAAAGGTTGTATTTGTAGGGATTTTTGAGGGGTGTTTTGTTTTTGGCTATACCTGATGGTACTCAGCACTTACTCCTGGTTCTGTGTTCAAGGATCACTCTTGGCGGTTCAGGGGATCATATGGGATGCCAGGGATCAAACACAGGTTGACCACATACAAAGCAAATGCTCTACTTACTATTCTACCCCTCCTGCTTCAAAAGTTTGTTTGTCTGCTTACTCCTTGCTTTGTGCTAGGAATCATATATGGAATGGCCATGTGCAAGGCAGATGCCTTACCCACTGTACTACACTTTAACTCCCTTAGCAAAGGTTTTTAAAATAATTCTAAACAAACTCATCATAACTGTTGGTCCAGGGAGAGAGTTAAACAGGCCATAACATGTGCCTTGCATGCTGTATGCTTGGGCATCCCCTAAGCCTACAGCTAGGCGTAACCCCTGAATACCACCGGGTGTGGCTCCCAAACAGGTTATCATTGCCTTTATTTTGTGGTTTACAATTTCATTATTAACACATCACTGCAATATACATCTGATGAGAAATTAGAGGTGACCTTAATAATAAAATGTTTATTCTAATGCAATGACTAGTACAAAATAATTACTTAATAAGTAGCAGTTAAAGACAGCAGGAGCTGGAGCAATAGTGTGATGATGGTTTTGTATGGATATACACAATGCTGGCAACATTTCTCTAAGATCAAATCCCCCCCCCCCCCCCACATCCAATGGTGTTCAGGGCATACTCTTGATTCCGAGATCAGGGATGACTCCTGGTGGGACTCTGGGGACCATATGTGCGTGGGCTGAAGTCAAGTCAAGGAAGCATTCTACTCTCTGTTTTGGGGCCACACCTACTGGTGCTCAGGGGTTACTCCTGGATCTGCGCTCAGAAATCACTCCTGGCAGGCTCAGGGGACCATACGTGATGCCTGAGATTGAATTTAGGTCACCCACGTGCAAGACAAATGTCTTACCATGCTCAAGTCTTCAAAAGTACTTTTTTTTTTTTTTTTTTTGGTTTTTGGGCCACACCCCTTGACATTCAGGGGTTACTCCTGGCTATGTGCTCAGAAATCGCTCCGGTTTGGGGAGACCGTATGGGACACTGGGGGATTGAACCCTGGTCTGCCCTAGGCTAGTGCTTGCAAGGCAGACACACATTACCTCTAACGTCACCACTTCGACCCCAAGAGTACTTTTTTTTTAAAATGTGTTTTATTTATGTCAGTAATACTATCATAAACTGTTTTTTTTTTTGGGGGGGGGTGTCACATCTAGCAATGCTTCTGACTTTGCACTCAGGAATCACTCCTGGCAGTGCTCAGGGGACATATGGGATGCTGAGGATTAAACCTAGGTCAGTCATGTGCAAGGTAAATGTCCTAGTTGCTATACTATTGCTCCAGCCCAAACTTTTCTTTTTTTTAAATAGTCAAGAGCTGGGGAGATGGCTTACAAGGCTGGATGCATTGCATGAAGGACACCCTGACTGGATCTCTGGTATTACCCAGAGATCCAGAGCACTGCTGGCAGCAACCTCAAACACTAGAAGTGGCCTTTTGAATACCATTGGGTGTTGTTCCAAAACATAAAAACAAAAGAAAATAGTCAAGGGTAAGGAAGGTAGCTCAAACAACTGTGATGCATAACTGGTATGTGTTGGACCTAGAGTTTGATCACTGGTACTACATGACTCAATTCCATTGAGCCATGAGTTACTTGGATGATCTTGGTGGTCTACAGCACTGCAAATAAAACCACATCACTAGGATTGAACACCGAACTGTCATGCTCATATAGCCAGGCCTAGTCTTGCTGGCCAAGGCCCTAACACACCCTGAATATCATTGGGTTGCCCCACCTCTCTTTTCCCCCATATAATAGCCAAGAGGAGAGTGGTAGAAAGCCTGGAAATGTCTACCAGAGGTGTGCACCTGTGGTTCCAGCCCAGTTTACCAGAAAAATTCATAATCAGGAATGCCATCCTATATATACAAACCATTCTGTGGATCTAGAGTTCTAACCAGTGAGTTCAGAAAGGGAGACCTGAGTCTTCTTGGCTCCTAAATAGCTTTGGAGAGACAGTTCTTATCTTTATGACTTTCCTGATGTTCTTCAAGCAGCCAGGCTGATAAAAAAGACTCAAAGGGTTAAATCATGTGCTTTGCATGTGGGAGCCCTGGATTAGATCTCTGAGCTTGTATTTTCCTCTGAGCACTGTGAGTGGGATGGGGTGGTCTCAAACTAAATCAAATCAAATATATTTTCTGGTTTCTAAATTCAAGGACTCTCCTTTGAGATTGCCTGCCTGCACCCATGTTTAGGTGGTTGTACTAATTCTTTAATAAACTGTTCTGGTTTTCCTTATGTTCTTATCTTGTCCTTGAAATTTTTTCTCTGACAAAAACAAAGAACCTGATTTTTCATCTTTTTTTTTTCAGAACCAAGTTAAATAGTCTCTCAGCTAATGAGATTCAGGTGTCATTAGTTAATTCTCAGGTTGAACAGATTAAGACACAGGATAAGTCTGATGACCACTTCAAGGGACTGATGGGATAACTGGCACCAGTACCAAGCAAGAACTCACCTAAATTTCTCCCTTATTTCTGTGGCCTCTTGACTGTTTTCCAGTCAAACAGCTGAATATGACCTTCATTCATTGATTTATTTAAAAACTGGAATTTTGTATTTTGTGGCCTTTTCTTTTTCCTTTTCTGTTTGGTCCATTCACCTTGGCAACCAATATACAGTTCCCTATATCTTTTTTTTTTTTTTTTTTTTTTTTTTTTTTTAGTTTTTGGGTTACACCCAGCAGTGCTCAGGGGTTACTCCTGGCTGTCTGCTCAGAAATAGCTCCTGGCAGGCTCAGGGGACCATATGGGACACCGGGATTCGAACCAACTACCTGGATCGGCTGCTTGCAAGGCAAACGCCGCTGTGCTATCTCTCCAGGCCCCCCTATATCTTTTTTAATATGAGCCACATCTGTATATCATATTATATCATATATAACATATATATCAGCACAGGTTATATCATATAGCCACCTACTTTGAGTTTCTAGTGGATGGTGTATGAGATTAGCACACAGATCACCATGTCTCTGTTTTATAGCTCTTATTTAATATTTCAAATTGCGGGGCCAGAGCTATAGTAGGGTGTTAGTCTTGCATGCAGCCAACTTAGGATGAACTCCGGTTCAATTCCTGGATCCATATGGTCCCCTGAGCCTGCCAGGATTCTGAGCACTACCGGGTGTGACCCACCAAAAAAAGTTCAAAAATAAGCAGGAAACAGTAGGGGAAAATTGAGAAGCACTTGCTACCTTAGTGACCTGAGCTTATATACATTATATATCCCTGTCCCTTAGTTGTTTCTCCTATCTGATTGATTATATACTTTTAGGTCATCTCATTACAACAACCTACCAGGGGCCAGAGAGATAGCACAGTGGTAGGGTGTTTGACTTGCATGCATCCAATTCAGTTCGAATCCCAACATCCCATATGGTCCTCCGTGCCTGCCACGAGTGATTTTTGACTACAGAACCAGAAGTAGTCCCTGAGCAATGCCAGGTGAGACCCAGAAACAAAAACAAAAACAAGAACAAGCTATCAGAGATACATGTAAATGAAGTGGGTGATCAGGAATTGTCCAATGAGATTACTCTTGCTCTTACATGGGCATGTAAAATAAGATGAGCTCATCTTCTCTTTGTAAATTGTATATTTAGGATAACCAATCAAATTAAATATGCAAATTAAGGTCATGTGAAAATAACCAGAGTCAGCCCCTCCCTTTCTTTCTGAATCCTTCCTAATATCCAGAGGAGCCCAAGACCTACTCTTGGCTCATTTCTTTCTTTCTTTCTTTCTTTTCTTCCCTCCTTTAACTTCCTTTATCTTTTTTTTTGGGGGGGGCACACCCAACAGCACTCAGGGGTACTACTGACTCTGCGTGAGAAATTACTCCTGGTAGGCTCAGGGACCATATGGGATGCCAGGGATCAGTCGCGTTCAAGGCAAACACCCTACTAGCTGTGCTATCACTATGACTTTCTTCCTTCTTTCTCTCTCTCCTTCCTTTCTTTTTTTCCTTACTTCCTTGCTTTATTTTTTGTTTTGTTGTTTTGTTTTGGGCTATACCTGTCAATGCTCTTGGCTCCACACTCAGGAATTACCTGGGTAGGTCATGTGCAAGGCAAGTGTCTTACTCACTGTACTATTTATCTACCCCCTCATTTCTTTTGTTTATTTATTTTTTTTCCTGGACCATGCACAGCAGTGCTTGGGACTTATAACTGACTCTGCACTGAGGGTTGACTCCTGGTAAGGTTGGGGTGACCATATGGAGTGCCAGGGGTCTAATCTGGATCAGTCACATGCAAGGCAAGTGCCCTACCTGCTCACTCCCCGCCTTGGCTTATTTCCTGGGGATTGCTCATGGTGGTACTAGGGATTTAGCTCACATCTCTAGTCTCTGATATGCAAAGCATGCACATTAACCCTTTACGTTATCACCTTGTACTCATGGTTTTGTTTTTATTTTTGTTATACTCAGCTATACTCAGGGTTTACTCCTGGCTCTGCTGAGGGGGGACCATATGCAGTTTTGGGGATCAAACCAGGGTTGGCCAAGTGCAAGGCAAATACCTTACTCTTTGGACTATCTATCTGGCTCCCATGATAATTTTTTAAGATTGTATTTAAGATGTAAGTGAAATGCAGCGCTTGTCTTTCTTTTTTTTTTAATTTTTTTAAAATTTTTTTATTTATTTATTTTATTTATTATTATTATTATTTTATTTATTTATTTATTTATTTATTTATTTTTGGTTTTTGGGTCACACCCGGCAGTGCTCAGGGGTTATTCCTGGCTCCAGGCTCAGAAATTGCTCCTGGCAGGCACAGGGGACCATATGGGGCACCGGGATTCGAACCGATGACCTCCTGCATGAAAGGCAAACGCCTTACCACCATGCTATCTCTCCGGTCCCAATTTTTTTTTTTATTTTTAATTATGAGAAAAATGATGCAAAGAAAGAGGACAAGGTAAAGTTACCGTGGAAGGACAATCACCAATAAACAGAGTTCTCAGAAGAAATCCCATTGCTGACACCTTAATTTTGAACATACAGTCAAGGAACATTAAGAAATAAAACAAAACCCATGTACAATTACTTTGTCCCTCAAGTCTTCAGATATACATTATAACATTTCTTAGTGGTACACAAAGCAATTTAAAGCCATGATATTTGTGTAACTCCTTAAACATGGAAGGCATAGTATTTTTTACAAATCCATGCATATGCATATTAGTTTATGTTAACCTCAAAAGTTTAAGTAGGGTATTTTTTTATTTAAGGTTTAGAGTCAAAGGAGCAAAGTAAAAACGGTGTTAGAGTGGCAATTACTGTTTGCATAGGCCCACCAAAATACGGGTGACATGGAAAGGAAAAGCCTTGGCCTAAATACAAGGAGACCCTACCTCTGAAGTTTCCTGGCATAAGACCAGCTCTAGGCTCTGGCAGAATAGTTTGTCTAGGGCCCGGAGAGATAGCACAGCGGCGTTTGCCTTGCAAGCAGCCAATCCAGGACCAAAGGTGGTTGGTTCAAATCCCGGTGTCCCATATGGTTCCCCGTGCCTGCCAGGAGCTATTTCTGAGCAGACAGCCAGGAGTCACCCCTGAGCACCGCCGGGTGTGGCCCAAAAAACAAAAACAGAACAAAACAAAACAAAAAAAAAATAGTTTGTCTAATCCAAGTCCTTGTCTGTGTGCCAACACAGTTTTATTTTTTACAGTCTCTGTTGTTGGCAAAAGATCCTGGAATCTGCATATCTTACATTGAAGTCAGGCTGTTGTCGAGTGTTCTCTAGTTTCACCTCACAATTAAAGGGCAATGCAGAGAGCCCTGTCCAGTAAGCAGGACATTATTGTTGTTAAGTCTTCTCAGTGTTAAGGGAAGTTTCTTTTGAGTAGGTCGATGTCAGAGCAGCGGTAGGGTCTTCCCTGGTAGAAAATTGCTTCCATGTGATGTTATAGACAATGTTGGATGTTTCGTAGGTGGCTTCTCTAGTTCAGGGGTGAATGGAGAATGCCCATTCTTCTGAGGCCTGCACCAGGTCATTATGTCAATGTTCAGGGTGTAAGGTCCAATTGCACTACAAGTTTTGTGTGTTCCCATCTCTATTAGATATGAACTTATCTGTATGTATAGACTTTCACTATTTTAATGCAGCAATTGTCTTTCTAATACTGATTGTTTTCTTAGCATATTGCCTTTGAGATTTATCTCTCTATCTTAAGTGGCAAAAATTTTTTAAATGGTTGAGTAGTGTCTTTGATGATTAGTGATAATTGAGCATCTTTTCCTTAATGGTCATCTATATATCTTCTTTAGAGAAATGTCTATTCAAGGGCCAGAGAGATAGAACAGTGGATAGGGCACTTGCTTTTTATGCAGTCAATTTGTATTTGACCCCTGGCACTACATAGGAATGTAGTGCATTTTATGTATGCCAGGGGTACATACATACATCTACATATGAATGAAAGCACCACCAGATATGATCCCTGAGTGTAGATCCAGAAGGAGTAAATTCTGAGGATAGCCAGTTATAGCCCAATCCTCCAAAAAAAAAAAAAAAAGTTTACTTAGATGCTTTTCCCCTTTCTCTTTTGTTTTTGAGCCACAGTTAGTAGTACTCTGGTCTTACTCCTGTGCTCAGAATTCCTGTGGTTCTGTGCTCAGGTATCAGTCCTGGCAGTGCTGCAGTGCTAGGGATCAAACTGCATGCAATGCAAGCACCTTAACTCCATATTATCTCTCCAGCTCCTTATACCCATTGGAATCAATGGATTGTTTTGTTTTTTTCTTTGTGTGTGTGTGTGTGTGTGTGTGTGTGTGTGTGTGTGTGTGTGTGTGTAGGGTGTCACATCAGTGGTGCAGGTATTACTACTAGCGCTGTTCTCATGAATCACTCCTGCAGGTCATAAAGGATGCCAAGGATCAAACCTGGGTTGGTTGCATTCAAGGCAAGTGCCCTATCCTCTGTACTGGGATTGTTTGGTTTTATAGGCTGTATGAAATCTCTGTAAACTTTGGAAATTAACCCATAATCATAAATGTATTGACTCACAAATGTTTTTTTCCCATTCAGCTGATTGTTTTTTCATTTAGTGGGTAGTTAACTTTTCTGCTCTTTTCCTCTTTATGAATCTACCGCTCTTCATCTAAGGGAAAGTCCCAGTGAGCATATTATGACTTCTCTGGCTTGACCAGACATACTTTGCCAGGTTATCTTTGGTGCAAAGATTGGATTTTGTAAATGACTATTAAAATCATTGCATTACATAAACAAAAGTTGAGCATAATGAGACGGCCAGTGGCAGAACTGAAATCCCCAGTCTACCAGGGCCACAGATGACATTTCCCAGGTTCTCTGGCAAACAGGTTTGGTCACATGACCAAGCTCTCTCCTGAGTAATGTAAGCATGGTGTACTGCCAAACTCCAGGCCTGATGTGTTTAACTCTTCCCATATTTCTTTTTTTTTTTCTTCCCATATTTCTTTTTTTTTGGTTTTTGGTTTTTGGGCCACACCCGGCAGTGCTCAGGGGTTACTCCTGGCTGTCTGCTCAGAAATAGCTCCTGGCAGGCACAGGGGACCATATGGGACACCGGGATTCGAACCAACCACCTTTGGTCCTGGATCGGCTGCTTGCAAGGCAAACGCCGCTGAGCTATCTCTCCGGGCCCATCTTCCCATATTTCTATTCCTCTTTCCCACTTGTGATTACTGAGAACTTGATACCCAAGGTGACCCTTGTAGCTGAAAACAGAACAGGCATGATCTCTCTCCAACTTCCTGATTGACCATGAGGAGGAGACCCTCCTTGGATAAACATGCTGGGGAGTGTTTTATAAGAAATGAACTTGCGGGCCCGGAGAGATAGCACAGCGGCATTTGCCTTGCAAACGGCTGATCCAGGACCAAAGGTGGTTGGTTCGAATCCCGGTGTCCCATATGGTCCCCCGTGCCTGCCAGGAGCTATTTCTGAGCAGACAGCCAGGAGTAACCCCTGAGCAATGCCGGGTGTGACCCAAAAACCAAAAAATAAATAAAATAAGAAATGAACTTGCATTACACGAGGCACTAAAATGTTATAGTTGTTTTTTTTTTTTTTTTTGATATGATAGTCTAACCTATCTTAAATATACAGGGTTGGATTTGGAAGTAACTTTATTTTCATCTCTTTGTCCCTTTAAACCTGTTTATGGGATCTCATACCTAGAAGAAATTTAAAGCCAGTACTATGAGCTTTCTTTTCATTTGTAAAATGAGTTTCTCTGCTCCCTGTAATCCCCCAACAATCAGGCAAATAAATTATCCAGTCTCGTGTAATGATGAAAACTTTAATCTTCGTTGAAATTCAAGACTTCTTTTCTTTCTTTGCTCCATTTAAGACCAATAGTAGGCATTGAGATGTGTGCGTGACCCGCTTTCATTTTCTACTTTGTGTTTAATGGCGCATAAATTGCTATTGTTCCCCAATATCCATTCTTCACTTCTTTCTAATTAATAGAACTCTCGAACTTTTGCTGACCTTCTGGCTACCTCTTAAAAAGATGTTATTTCCTGATATCTCTTGAAATGAAGTATGGCTGAGTCTGGGCAAGAGGAATTGAGTAAAATAACTCCAGCAGCTTTGAATGATGCCCTTTCTGAGAGAGAGAAAGAGAGAGAGAGAGAGAGAGAGAGAGAGAGAGAGAGAGAGAGAGAGAGAGAGAGAGAGAGAGAGAGAGAGAGAAGAAAGTATCTGCCATAGAGGAAGGTTTTTTGGGAGGTGGAAGGATAACTGGAGAAATTGGTCACAGAAAATGAACCTTTGTGAAGGGATGGGTGTTGGAACATTGCATGATCAAAACTCAGCTATCAACATTTAAACTCTGTATCTCATGGTGATTTAATACAAAAAATTAAAGAAAGAAATTAAAAAAAAAAAGAACAATGCCTTTCCCCCTTTCCTTTGGTCAGAGTGTAGCCTGGCAGATATGATGGGTTATTTCAACCTCTCAGATAAGAGGAGTTAAGATTGTACCTCAGGAATAGAACACTTGTCTTATATGTATGAGACCCTGAGTCTGATCATTAGAACTGAAGAAGCAGTCAGCCTCTTAGGCAGAGCAGCATTCTAGAGAATGGCAGAACAGCAAGACAGAAGGATCCTAGGCTCCCATCCCAATGAGTTACTACTTTATCCAGCTAGCATTCATTAAGCTGGAGCAACAACGTGGCCAATAAACTAGCTGTTGTCTTTGCTTCTCATACTGTCCCTGCAGGGGATACACCAGCACACTGATCATTCAGGAGATCTTGCATTCGGCTTCTGTCCTTTCTCTATGTCTGTTCCTTTGGACCTTAGGCCCTCCAGTATTGGAGCAGTCAGGAAGAGGCCCAGCTGGGCCTGGCTGGAGATAAAGTATCAGCAAGATGCTGCCTGCTCTCCTCTCTCTCTCTCTCTCTCTCTCTCTCTCTCTCTCTCTCTCTCTCTCTCTCTCTCTCTCTCTCTCTTTCTCTCTCTCTCTCTCTCTCCTCTCCTCTCTCTGTCTTCTCTCTCTCTTCTTCTCTCTCTCTTCTCTCTCTCTCTTTCCTCTTTTTTTCTCTCTCTCTCAGTCCAGTCATACAAGTCTCTCCTGGCCCCTCTCTGGTTGATAAATTAAGATAAATTACCTATCTCTCTCTCTCTCAGAACAACTCCCAACCCCAGTGGCAGATTTTAGACTGTGAGTAAAATGATTTATTGTTTCTACACCCCTCCTTCTTCTCTCTCTCTTCTTCTTTCTTCCAGGCCCCTTGGGCAGTGGTCCACTATTGGTTGGGTCGTTACATTTTGGCATCCCTGGGTGGGCACCTCACCCGACCTGGCAGATAGCCAGGTCCCCTGGCCTTTGCAGCCTTGCAGCTTTGCAGCCCTTACATTTTGGTTAAGAATGAGGGGTTGTCTTGACAACTTCTGGAGATGTTAGCCTTGCTGACTTTTCCTGCCATTAAACTCAAAGTAGAAAATAAAAGCAGATCACGCACTTATCTCAATGCCTGCAGTTAGTCTTACAGTCTTTGTTATTGGGTCAAGTTCATTGTGCTGTCAGCGATCAGGCACTGTGGCCACGGTGCTGGAGTCTAGCACAGACAAATCTCACTGTGTTGAACATGCCTGGTCTTTATCACACAGTGACAACAGGAGAAAAAACACTGCAGGATCTCTGCGAGAGCTTTCTTCCTCCCTACCCACACCAGGATTTCTAAACTTTTTTCTGCAGCAGACCTGATGGTGAAATGAGACTGGTTTGGCAGCTGCAGAAACTTCAGAAATAAAGAGGAGCCAGGGTTGAGCTGAACTTGAGGAAATGGGTGGATTGTGGGCTGACCAGCACAGATCTGGGAGGTGGGAAACTAGAAGGGAAAGGGAAAAGGAAAATAAGTTTGTGGAGGGGAAGAGGAAGGTGGAATGAGGGAGAGGAGAAACATTCTCTGGACTTGGGAAGCCCCATGCAGAGAGAGCTTGAAGGTCCAGGTGGAGCGTGAGTGACAGGGAAGACTGATGTCTTGGTTTCAGTTAAGCCTTGAAAACCTTGAGATCCAAACTTCCTTGGGGCTTTCTGTTTGGGTGAAAATCTCCCAGCTCCCAAAGGGCATAATAGGAGCCAGAGAGATAGCACAACAGACATGGTGCTTATCTTGAAGGTGGGCCAACCTGGATGCAATCCCTGCCATGCCATACGGTTCCCTGAGCACTGCCAGGAGAAACCCCTGAACATCACCGAAGTGACTATTAAAAAAAAAAAACCCCAGGGCCGGGCGGTGGCGCTAAAGGTAAGGTGCCTGCCTTGCCTGCGCTAGCCTTGGACGGACCGTGGTTCGATCCCCCGGCGTCCCATATGGTCCCCCAAGCCAGGAGCAACTTCTGAGCACATAGCCAGGAGTAACCCCTGAGCGTTACCGGGTGTGGCCCAAAAACCAAAAAAAAAAAAAAAAAAAAAAAAAAAAAAACCCAAAGGGCACATAAAGGAGTTGTGTTCTTGCCTTGTAGCTACAAGAGAAAAAAGAAGCTTGTGGTGGTGGTGTGGGGCTGGAGAGATAGCATGGAGGTAAGGCGTTTGCCTTTCATGCAGAAGGATGGTGGTTCGAATCCCGGCATCCCATTTGGTCCCCCGTGCCTGCCAGGAGCGATTTCTGAGTGTGGAGCCAGGAGTGACTCCTGAGCACTGCCGGGTGTGACCCCCACCCCTAACCTTAACCCCCCCCCCCAAAAAAAAAGAAGCTGTTGAGCATCCCAGGAAACAAACTGAGTCTGGAGCACCTCCATTCTGTTTAGTCTCCAAGTGCACCTGCCTGCCTGCTGAGTAGCCCAGAGGACCTCAGACTGTCTGTTGATCATCCCTGGTGGATCACCAGTCTGGAATGTTGCTTCCAGTTTAGGAAAAATACAATTTTATAAGATTATTTTTCTACCATTATAATTTTGTATTTCCTTTTTTTTTTTTTTTTGTTTTTGTTTTTTGGGCCACACCCGGTAACGCTCAGGGGTTACTCCTGGCTATGTGCTCAGAGGTCGCTCCTGGCTTGGGGGACCATATGGGACACCGGGGGATCGAACCGCGGTCCGTCCAAGGCTAGCTTAGGCAAGGCAGGCACCTTACCTTTAGCGCCACCGCCCAGCCCCTGTATTTCCTTTTTTATTTGCTTAATTTCTAATTGGCCCTGGTTTAGAATACAGAAACTTTTAGTTTATTGTTTATTTGTCTATTCATCTGAAATCACATTGTTGAAAACATGAAGATGTCAGGCACATTGGTGATAGACGTACAGTACATGTCCACCAAATGCATTAAGTTAACCCTATTGGCAAACCATGTTACTTCAGTAACAATGATAATTTTAAACCTTATTACCTAACTATAATAATATTAACAATTAAAGTTTTCAATAAATATAAATATTACATTATAAATAGATTTAAATATAAACATTAAGTTAATAAGGATAAATATTGACAAGTATAAAAACTATTTGACAAAATATTGTATAAAGCTAACAAAATTAACCTATGCCTGTGGTGAAAAATACTTAAAGGTTTGTCTCAGGATACTTGGTTCTGATTCTGTTGATTTGGGATTTATATTCACTCCAATACTACAGTTTTGATCACAATATCTTTATAGTATAATTCTAAGTTCACAAATGCAATACCTTAAATTTCTTTTTATTCTTTTTTTTTTTGGTTTTTGGACTACACCTGGTGACGCTCAGTTGTTATTCCTAGCTATGCGTTCAGAAATTGCTCCTGGCTTGGGGGACATATGGGATGCCAGGGGATGGAACTGCGGTCCGTCCTAGGCTACTGCGTGCAAGGCCTTGTGCCCTGCACCACTGCTCCAGATATCCTTTTTTTTTTTTTAAATAAAAAGGATATATATAAAAAATTATTTCTGTATTTTCTATTAAAATTTAATTAAATAACTGTAGTTTAAAAAGTTATTGAGGGGCCGGGCGGTGGCGCTGGAGGTAAGGTGCCTGACTTGCCTGCGCTAGCCTAGGACGGAACGCGGTTTGATCCCCAGGCGTCCCATATGGTCCCCCAAGCCAGGAGTGACTTCTGAGCGCATAGCCAGGAGTAATCCCTGAGCGTCACCGGGTGTGGCCCAAAAACCAAAAAAAAAAAGAAAAAAAATTAAAAAAAAAAGTTATTGATAGTTGAGTTTTAGGCATATAATATTTCTTTTTTTTATTTTTTATTTTTTTTTGGGTACACCCGGCAGTGCTCAGGGGTTACTCCTGGCTGTCTGCTCAGAAATAGCTCTTGGCAGGCACAGGGGACCATATGGGATGCCGGGATTCCACCTTAGGTCCTGGATCTGCTGCTTACAAGGCAAACGCCGCTGTGCTATCTCTCTTGGCCCGGCATACCAATCCCACCACCAGTGTCAACTCTCATCACCAGTGCTCCCATATGCTGTGATCCCCCAACCCCAACCAATCTCCCCCACCTCCTGCTACCACCTTGGTATATACATTATAAAGTTCAGTAGTTGCAGTTTAAATATCATGTTTTCAGTATTGTGAAGTTTGTGCTTTGAATATATACCTATACCACCCTCACACATCCCCAATATAATCAAAACCCAGACCCCTGTTCTCCATTACTTTTCTTTTTCATCTTCTTCCTTTTATTTCTTTCCTTCTCTATCCTTTTCCTCCCTAGGCTCTGCAGTCAAGGGTGATCTAGACATTCTCTCTCTAGTTAAGCATTGCATTTCCTAATAGTTATTTGATATACAACAGATAAATGAAATTATCCTGTGTTTGTCTTTCTTCTTCTAGTTTAATTCAACATGATGTCTTCCATTTTCAACCAGGTTGCAGCAAATTGCATGAATTCATTATTCCTTGAAGTTGCATAGTATCCCATTGTGTATATGTATCACATCTTCATAGTCCATTCATCTGCCATTGGACACTTTAGGTTGATTCTATATCTTAGCAATAATAATTATTTTTGTATTTGAACCATACCCAGCCATATCTGGGGGTCATTCCTGGTGGTGCTCAGGGGACCATATGGGATGCCGGGGATTGAGCCCAGGTCAGTCAAGTGCAAGGCAAATGAATGCCTTATCTCCTGTGCTATCACTCCAGCCCCATAATAATAATAATAATAATAATAATAATTTTTAAAAAACAAAAAGAGAAGATGTATTTGGAGAGGTAGTACAGTAGTTTAGGGACTTGCCTTGTATGTGGCTGACCTATATTTAATTCTTAGCACCCATGTGGTCCCCTGAAAAAATGAAGAAAAATATGAGGCTTAGGGCCTAACCATGCTATGTTTTTTTTAGTTAAGTGAGAAAAGTTTTCATACTTTGAATAACTTTTTTGTAGTCCTTGGGTTACACCCAGTGGCATTCAAGCATTACTCTTGGCTCTGCACTCAGAAGTCACTCCTGGCAGGCACAGGGGACCACATGGAATGCCAGGATTCGAATCACCATCTGTCCTGGATTGACTGCATGCAAGGCAAACTCCCTACCACTGTGCTATTTCTCCAGCCCTTTAATTTAAATAATTTTACTATTTGCTGGTAGTCTGTTCCAGATCTGATGTTACAAAGTCAGTTCAATAATGAAACTTTAAGACTGGTCCCATTATAGGAAGGATAACATATATCTCATTACAGACATTCCCTTCTCCATCTTGAACCTCAAACTACCCCCTTCTCCATGAACTACTCTCTTCATGGAGCATATAAGCCAAGCCACCCTTAGTGGAATTGCTGCTGCAATGGGAGGAAAGCCCCCACAGGGGTAAAGGGGCCCTCTTTGACCCTACTTGTGAGCAGGGGTGAGTGGCCGGGTGGAGAGATCTGAAAGCTTGTACCATAGGGGCAGGAGTTGGACTTTAGTCTGTGAGTGGCAGGGATAGATTCTCTGCAGAACAGAGGAATTTGGGCAGTTGGTGGGTAGCTTTGTCCACATTGTGTGCCACCATGGTCTCTTGTCAGCGCCTACATCATTATAAAGCCCAGAGAGATGCAGATGTTTTTGTGTTTTAATTTTGGGCCATTTTCTGCAGTCTGAACTAGGATTGGCTTCATGAAATGCAAGCACCTTAACCCATGAACTATCCCTCCAGCCTCAGTTTTTCTTTGGGCCCTTCTGGATCGCTGTCCCTTGTTGATCCTGTGCAACCACATGCCTGGTGACTCTGGATCCTGTTACAATACTGAGCTGAGTCTTCTGTGTGAATGTAGCTTAGCTTCTGCTATTGAGTAGCTGCGGGGTCTTTTGGAAGGAGTTGCATGCAGGGCATCCTTTGCTGTCCTCGGCTCAGCAGGCATCATAGATTACTGTCTACTTGCCACTTCTGACTTCATGGTCTAATATTTTAAATTATGCACACATACCTTATTACTGGCATCTCTGCTTTAAATCTCCATCCTCCTTGTTTCACTGTTAATATCATTATACAAATCCTATCATGCCTAGGCTCAGTCTTAAAAGACTTCCCAGAAGCTGTTGGATACCATCCAGGCTCTTTTGTAGGGCAGGCAAGGAAATCTGTTCAGGTACATGAGAGCCTTTTGGAGAAGATACTGGTGTTCACAAAACAACCACCTCTACTTTCTTTTGGCAGAGCTCAGACACATTTTATTATTCATTGTTTCTTCCTGCTTCCCATTTAGCCAGAGGAGGCCTCTTTACAGTCTTTACAGTCCTAAGAGAAGTGTTCATCAGGAGAAGATGGCTGTGGGCTCTTGCTTCCTGAACAGTGACTCCTGATATGATGGGGCAGAGAGAGCAGAAAGAGGGAAAGAAACAGTCTCTTTGCTGATAAATCAAGCCATCAAGATAATCCAAATCTTAGTTTTGTATAAAATAAAATTCATAAATTGTGAGATCACCCCAGGCACTGAGTTCATAAACCCCACACAGATGGGTCTGAAGAAGTAGGTAGTGGTTAAGAAATAATAAGCCAAGCCAGTCAGGAGAGAGTAATGGAGTCAGTGTCTTCTCATGGCTTCTCTCTCATAATGTTTGCCAGAGCCAAAAACCAGAACTCCTCTTTCTTTATTAAATCAATAAAAAAGGGGAAAGTCAGGAAATCCAGGTGGGCCTTTATCAAAAAAGAGATTTATGGGGCCCGAGAGATAGCATGGAGGTAAAGCATTTGCCTTTCATGCAGAAGGACCATGGTTCGAATCCCTGCATCCCATATGGTCCCCTGTGCCTGCCAGAGGCGATTTCTGAGCATAGAGCCAAGAGTAACCCCTGAGCGCTGCCGGGTGTGACCCAAAAACAAAAACAAAAACAAAAAGAGAGATTTATGGGAAAGGGGAAGTGGGGAACACCTTTGTTTTGGGTTAATAGCTGGGTCTCGTCTTACAGTTGGTTGCTTAAGCATTCTCTGATTCTTGCATCTATCATAGAGATGATAACTATCACCTATTACAATTCATCTTTTTCCCCATTACTTAAAGTCTGTGGTGGTTTCTCAAACACCTCTATACTCTTGCACATGATGTCATGACTTTTCCCTATGCCTTGATGTCCACCTCCTCTTCTCTGATGGAAATTCTTCATCCTTTCTAGTTCAAGTGTGACCTCCTTTGTGGGGTCTTGCAGAGTCCTTGGTCAGGTCAGAATAAACCATCCCTTTGTCCTAACTGCCCCCAAAGTTTCATTGCTTGCTTACCATGCACAATACTTCATTTGTGAAATGAACAAGAATTTTCCTGTCATTTTTTATCAAAATTATTATTGTTTTTGTTATTTAAATAGGGGCTAGGCTCAGTAGGGCTGGAAGATCTGGAGCTACTTTTTCTGTTTGTTTGTTTTTAGGGCTACACCCGATAACACTCAGGGGCTACTCCCGGCTCTGTGCTCAGATATCACTCCTGGCTTGAGGGACCATATGGGACACTGGGGATTGAATGAGGTCCGTCCTGGGTCAGCCACATGCAAGGGAAATGCCCTACCACTATGCTATCGCTCAGGTCCCTGGAGCTACTTTTTTTTTTTTTTTTTATAGTAACTGATCTGGGGTCCTGGCAGCTCGGTGTTCAAGGACCTATATTCAATTGTGGCAGGGAGTTCTAGGTGGTAGGGATTGAGCTCAGCCTAATATAAATCATGTGCCTTTTCTAACACTTACACCACATCCTAGTTCCATCTTGGTTGACGTATTTTATGAGTAAAAATAACTCCAAACTTTTTTGGGGGGAGTGGGAGGCAGGCAGGGTGGGAGGGAAAATACTCTCAGTGGTGCTTAGGGTTTAGTCCTCAGCTTGATGTCCAGGGAACCATGAGGTACCAGAGATGTAACCCAGACTTTTTACCATGCAAAGCTAACTCTTAAGCCCCAAACTTTAAATTAATTTATTCATTTGTGGTTTTGAGGCCGCATCGAGCTGTGCTCAGGTATTACCCCTGGTTCTGGCAAGGCAAGGGGCTTGCCTGCTGTACTACCTAACACCCCAAACTTTATTTTAAAAACATTTTCATAGCATTATCATTTTGTTTTTTGGGCAGTTTCTGGTGGTGTTGGGATTTAAACACAAATTGAATATGATGCTCCAGAATACTAAGTATGTTTAGTATGTTTCCCCTGACGCTGATCTATGTAATGTGTAAATTCGGTTTTGGGTTTTTTTTTTGTTTGTTTGTTTTTTGGTTTTTGGGCCACAGCTGGTATGCTCAGGGATTACTCCTGGCTATGAGCTCAGGGACACCAGGGGATCGAACCACAGTCTGTCCTAGGCTAGTGCGGGCAAGGCAGATGCCTTACTGCTTGTGCCACCGCTCTGGCCCTGATGTGTAAATTCAATCTTCTCAAAAGAGATGTGTTATTTGGGGGGCAAATATATATTTAAAATATTAAACATTACTTATTTATGTGTGGTTGTTTTGTTTTTTTTTTGTTTTTTTTTTTTGGTTTCTGGGTCACACCCGGCGGTGCTCAGGGATTACTCCTAGCTGTCTGCTCAGAAATAGCTCCTGGCAGGCACAGGGGACCATATGGGACACCGGGATTCGAACCAACCACCTTTGGTCCTGGATCGGCTGCTTGCAAGGCAAACACCGCTGTGCTATCTCTCCGGGCCCAGTTTATGTTTATTTATTTTATACTCATTTATGCTCAACTGTGCTCAGGGCTTACCCCTGGTTCTGCTAGGAGACACTCTAGTACATGCTTAGGGAGCAATACAAGGTGCTAGGGATCAAACCTAGGATAGCTGCAGACAAACTACGTGCTTTAAGAGCTAAGTGCTCTCTGGCCCATTAAAAAATCTTTGTTTTGTTTTGTTTTGGTTTGGTTTTTGGGCCACACCCGGCGGTGCTCAGGGGTTACTCCTGGCTATCTGCTCAGAAATAGCTCCCGGCAGGCACGGGGGACCATATGGGACACCGGGATTCGAACCAACCACCTTTGGTCCTGGATTGGCTGCTTGCAAGGCAAACACTGCTGTGCTATCTCTCCGGGCCCAGCCATTAAAAAAAAAATCTTATTATGAAAAATTTCAAATCTGGGTTGTTGTTTTTCACTTAAAATTTTTCTTTATTTTTATGGCCTGAGTGGCGCACAAACAATAAGGCATTTGCCTTGTGCATGCTAGCCTAGGACAGACCACGGTTCAATTCCCCCAGTGTTCCATATGGTCCTTCAAACCGGAGGAGATTTCTTAGTGCATAGCCAGGAGTAACCCCTGAACATCACCAGATGTGGCTGAAAACAAAACAAAAAAATTCTTTATTTTTATACAAAAATTTCATACTTGAACCACCATGAGATACAAAGTTGTTCATGATTGTTCATATAATGAATAACACCCTTCACCAGTGCAAATTTTCTACCAATGTCCCCAGTTGCCCTCCTACCTTCTCCCATGCCCTCTCCCAAAACAGAGGTGCTATTATCATAATAGGTATCATTGTGTCTACTCTTCTGGCCAATCTTGGTGCCTTCACTGCCAGCCACATCTGCTCTGTGGTTCTGAAGTCCTCCTATCTGTACTTTGCCCATTAATGTTATCTTTTAAATCTCCAGGAATGTCAACTTTCTCTCCTTTTTTTTTCCTTTGCTTTTTGGGCCACACGCAGTGACCCTCAGGGGTTACTCCTGGCTATGCGCTCAGAAATCGCTCCTGGCTTGGAAGATCATATGGGACGCCTGGGGATTGAATCTTGGTCTGTCCTAGGTTAGCATGTTGCAAAACTAGCGCCACCACTCCAGCTCCAACTTTCTCTTTCCTTTTTTTTTTTTTTTTTAGAGGGCTTGAGGTACATCCTTGGCACTCAGGGGTTATTCCTAGCTCTACACTCAGAATCACTCCTGGCAAGCTTGGGATCCCTATGGGATGCTGGGTATCAAAACCGACTTGGCCATATGCAAGGCAAATGCCCTATCCACTAAGAATGTCAACTGTCTTTTTAAAAACCATAACATAACTTCGGGAGGGTGGGACAAAAAATTTATGAAAACCATAACCACAACAACACTAAACCTTTTGCCTCAGAATAACATTATTTCATTTTATTTGTAGACATAGACAAGGTTAAAGGGTTAATTTGCTGGTTTGATTATTTTACACACACATACACACAGTTTCTCACATAGTCAGGATCCAAATTATAATTTGTGATTGATACTTCTCAAGTCTTCTTAAAAATTACTTAAGGGGGCCCAGAGAGATAGCACAGCGGCGTTTGCCTTGCAAGCAGCCGATCCAGGACCAAAGGTGGTTGGTTCGAATCCCGGTGTCCATTTTGGCCCCCCGTGCCTGCTAGGAGCTATTTCTGAGCAAACAGCCAGGAGTAACCCCTGAGCACCACCGGGTGTGGCCCCCCCAAAAAAATTACTAAGGAACAGGAGAGTTATTATTGCTTTGCAATGCAGCCAACCCTGGTTTAATCCCTTGCACTGCATATGGTACTTGCCCTCAGCACTGTCAGGTGCTACTCCTGAACACAGACCTAGAAATAGATCCTGGGCATTACAGAACATGGCCCCCAAACCTCAAAAACAAACTAAATAAAACAGCTTAAAGGGCTGAGGAGATATCTCAAAGTGAGGGACAAATGCTTGGTATTTGGTGTTAGCATAAAAGTGGATTTTCCTGGGCCCAGAGAGATAGCACAGCGGTGTTTGCTTTGCAAGCAGCCGATCCAGGACCAAAGGTGGTTGGTTCAAATCCCGGTGTCCCATATGGTCCCCCGAGCCTGCCAGGAACTATTTCTGAGCAGACAGCCAGGAGTAACCTCTGAGCACCACTGGGTGTGGCCCAAAATCCAAAAAAAAAAAAAAAAAAAAAAAAGTGGATTTTCCCGTCCTGGTGGGTTCTTGACAATTGTATGAAAGATTTGCATATAAAACTTGGAAGACTAGGGGCTGGAGCCATAGTTCAGTGGGTATGATATTTGCCTTGCATGCAGCCAACATGGGTTTGATCCCTGGCATCCCATATGGTCCTCCAAGCCTGCCAGGAATGATTCCTGAGCACAGAGCCAGGAGTAACCCCTGAATACTGCCCGGTATCCCCAAAACAACAACAAAAACAAAAACAAGGGGAGCTTTTGACAGCATGGGGAATGGCAACCTCCTCCATGCCAAAGCCTTTTTAACCAAGCCTGGAGGTGGGGTGGGGCTTGGGCCAATCTGACAGTCTTCCATCTCCTTCCTCCCAAATTCCAGGGCTCTCTCTGGGCTGCACACCCAGAGGGCCAGTGAGGTGGGTGCCAGCTAGGAGTTTATAGGGGACCCCAGGCTTTCCCTAGCCCCCACACAGCACAGAGGGGCCGGTTTTAAGAAGTCGCAGGCATCTTTCCCTCCTACCTCAGTCCATTCTGAAAGTATAGACAATTAATTTGGATATCATTGGGTTTAATCTGTGATATACAGAATGTTTATGTGTATACTTTCCTTCCCTCCTTGGCTCACAACCCAGAAGCTCATTTTTAGTCTTTTACTCCCTCACTCCCACTGCCTATTACCCCACATTTAACCATTTTTGCCCTCAGTTCTTTTGTTTTTGTTTTTGTTTTTTTTTTGGGCCACACCCAGCAGTGCTCAGGGGTTACTCCTGGCTGTCTGCTCAGAAATAGCTCCTGGCAGGCACAGAGGACCATATGGGACACCGGGATTCGAACCAACCACCTTTGGTCCTGGATCGGCTGCTTGCAAGGCAAACGCTGCTGTGCTATCTCTCCGGGCCCTGCCCTCAGTTCTTGGCTCTCCACGAAGCACATCATTATCCCCACTCAAGCCAGCTGCCAACCAGCTACCAAAGTGAAAAAAATAGACTCTCAGGCTGAGAAAAAAACCGTACTCTGTTCCTACTTATCTACTTTCAGTGGCCTCCTGTCCTCCACCTTCCTTCACTTTGTAACTGTGGTTGCTACCATACTAGGTTTTTGATTAGTCCTCATTCAAAGACATTTCCAGCTATGGGGCTGCTGGGTTCATTTTGCAGACTCCAGAAGGCCGAATCACAGACTAAAGTGGTGTCCAGGATTCAGCATCCTCCCATCCTCCTCCCAACTATTTCCAAAGACATAAAAGGGACATGCATATTTTTTTTGTATATCTTAGATGTAGTCCCTGAACTGCTATGACTCTTATTGAATATCCTATACAGTGACAATTGAGCCCATTGTTTTTTGTTTTATTTTTTTTCTTTCTTTGTGATCGGTTCAATAAAGAATTCTGGTAGGGGCCCAGAGAGATAGCACAGCAGCGTTTGCCTTGCAAGCAGCCGATCCAGGACCTAAGGTGGTTGGTTCGAATCCCAGTGTCCCATATGGTCCCCCTTGCCTGCCAGGAGCTATTTCTGAGCAAACAGCCAGGAGTAAACCCTGAGCACTGCCGGGTGTAGCCCCCAAAAAACAAAACAAAACAAAACAAACAAACAAACAAACAAAAGAATTCTGGTAGAAGAGTCTTTTGCTTTAGAATTCATATTAAAACCAAGTTAAGAGGCTTGTTGGACTTGTTCCCTCGGCCCTCAGAGGCACCAATCATACCTTGTGGCATTGTTCCTCTTTTGCATAGGCGCATTAAAATGGGAAAATACTACATATGCAAACAAGTTCTTATCTAATAGAGATAGGAACACAAATTTTGTAATGCAGTTAGGCCTTATAACTTGAACATTGGCATAGACTTGGTTCAGGCCTCAGAAGAATGGCCATTGCCCATACACTCCTGAACCATTGACCATCTACAGAAACAACCACAATTGTCTACAACATCACCAGGAAGCAAATTTCTACCAGGGAAGACCCTACTGCTACCTGGCATTGACTTACTCCAAAGAATATTCCCTTAACACCCAGATGACTCAGCAACAGCAACAACTTGCTTGCAGGGCAGGACGCTTCACATCTAATGGTGAGGTGAAACTAGAGGTCACTCCACATCATCCTGACTTCGATGAAGAAAATGCACAGAAACCAGAATCTTTAACTACTGAAACCTGACACAAACAACAGCTAATGTGTGAAAAATTTTTACCGGGACTACAGAGAATGACTCAGGGTTGGACAACCTAGTATGCCTGGAACCCAGCGTCAGTCTTTTTTTTGTTTTGTTTTGTTTTTTGTTTTTTGGGGCCACACCCATTTGATGCTCAGGGGTTACTCCTGGCTAAGCACTCAGAAATTGGCTTGGGGTGACCATATGGGACGCCTGGGGATTGAACCGTTGTTGCAATCTTTCCTTGGCTAGCGTTTGCAAGGCAGATACCTTACCTCTAGTGCCACCTCGCCAGCCCCCAGAGTCAGTCTTATGCCAGAAAACTTCAGGGATAAGGTCTCCCTGTATTTTGGCCAAGGATTTTTTTTTTCCCTTTATTTTTCCCATATTTGCTGGGTCTATGCAAACAACAACAATTGCCACTCTCACACCGTAATTACTGTATTTCTTTTTAATTCTTATCCTTTTTTTTTTAAAAAGAAGAGCTTACTACACTTTCAGCTAGTGCTTCAATGAATTCATTGTGATTCAATAATTCTCAAAAATATTCTTTTCTTTCTCTTCCATCTCTTTAGTTTTTCTTTCAATTTTCTATTTTTTTTTAAATTATGTTGCTTTTGGTCTTTCTAAAACAAATGTATTATTATCAGTTATGTCAACTATGTAATGCATTTTATTTAAATAAATTAATAAAAAAAACTTTAGAAGACTAAAAGTTAGTTTATTGCATAGTTTAAGTAGATGGGTCTGGGTCCCTCCCCAAATGTACAGACCTCTCCTTCACCCATATATAATGCCACTCATCCTATTCCTGGCATTGCTTGGTCTCTAGTATTATGACTTGGACTTGTCCCACGTGTTCTACTCAACTCCAAAGCATAATGGCTAGGTCCCTTCTCTGCTTGCTCTTCCTCTTTATCTATAATTTATCTGAAATTATGTCCCTAGGCCTTTCCTAAATTATATCTCAATGGTTGCCTTCTTGTCTTGGCTTACCTTAGTCTCCACCCTGCCACCTGGTGCTTGTGGGTGAGATCCCTATACTATGATACCTGTAACTGAGTCACTAGGCTTCTATCAACTGTATACCAGCATTTCCTCTTGTCATGGGGGGTGAGGAGAGAGAGACAGAGACAGATAATTATGTGATCCATGGGCAAGATTAAAAATAACACAAATACGGCCAGAGAGATAGCAGGAAGGCATTGTGTTTGCCTTGCATGCAGAAGGATGGTGGTTTGAATCCCGGCATCCCGAATGGTCCCCCAAGCCTGCCAGGAGCGATTTCTGAGTGTAGAGCCAGGAGTAATCCCTGAGCACTGCTGGGTGTGACCCAAAATACAAACAAAACAAAACAAAACAAAACAAAAAATGACCAACTAAATTTACCTGGGCTCCATCTACTCTGTATCATTTGAAATCCACAAAATTAAAGGAGCATACAAAAATAAAACAATATAAAAATCATATAAAAATTCTCTCTTTTTTGGGGGGTTACACATCCAGCTGTGCTCAGGGATCACTCCTGGTGGACTCAGGGGACCAGATGGAGAGCCAGGTCAGTCACATGCTAGACAAACACTTTATCCACTTGTACTATCACTCTGGCCCCCAATATTTATAAATACTTTAGCCCTGTATACATTACTTTATGATTTTAATTTAATTTGGCTTCTTTTTTCTTTTCAGCCTTCCTCATAGAACTAGATTTTCAAGGTTAGGGCCCACACCTGCCCAATCAAGGGGCCACTAATTTGCAGAATATGATAAGCAAAGGTCACTCTCAAAGAGAAAGTGGCAAAACACATTTGACCTTCAAAGACCCTAAAATTCCAAATAATTTTACACACACACACACACACACACACACACACACACACACACACACACACACACACACACTATGCTTTGTGCTCTCAGGCCATACAATAAGACAAGAGCTTGCTGCAGCATTGTTTGTATAAAGTATTGAAAATTACACAAATATGGCCGGAGAGATAGCATGAAGGTATTGTGTTTGCCTTGCATGCAGAAGGTCGGTGGTTCAAATCCCAGCAACCCATATGGTCCCCTGAGCCTGCCAGGAGCGATTTCTGAGCCAGGAGTAATCCCTGAGCACTGCTGGGTGTGACCCAAAAACCAAAACCAAAACAAAAAAAACCCCACACAAATAGAAAGCCTATTTTTAAAATGATGACATTTCCATATAATGGACATTATGCATCTGTTTAAAAAAATGCGCAAAGGGGCCTGGAGAGATAGCACAGTGGCATTTGTCTTGCAAGCAGCCGATCCAGGACCAAAGGTGGTTGGTTCGAATCCCGGTGTCCCATATGGTCCCCCGTGCCTGCCAGGAGCTATTTCTGAGCAGACAGCCAGGAATAACCCCTGAGCACCACCGGGTGTGGCCAAAAAAACAAACAAAAAAAAAAGCGCAAAGGAGCCGGATAGATAGTGCTGGAGTTAAATTGCTTGCTTTGCTTGCAACCAATCCTGGTTAGATCTCCAGTACCACATATGGTCCTCAAGCACTGTTAGGAGTGATCTCTGAGCATAGAACTAGGAATAAGCTTCCAACACTGCCAAGTGTGATCCCCAAACAAACCAAAACAAAACAAAACATGTGCAAGGGTCAGAGAGATGACATAGGAAATAAGAATTTACATGCAGCTGTGGAAGCCATGATCCTTAGTTTGAATTCTGGCACCAAAACAAATAACAAAAAAGCAAACTCTTTATATATTTTATATATGAATGCCTAACAACACCTATTATACTGATTAGTGAAGAAAAGTAAGGAGCAGAATTTTTTATATTCTATTATGCTAATTAATGTTAACTATTATTTATGTTTAAATCCCACTGTATAGCAAGCTTCTTTTTCCTCGTTTGTTTCTGTAAGCCCAGTATTACTTAGGACTGCTCAGGGATTACTCCTGGTGGGGCTCAGGGGACTTGTGGTTCTGGAGATCAAGTGAGAGTGGGGGAGTGGGGGTGTAGCTATGGAAATTTACTTCTAGGGCTGGACTGCAAACCTGCAACAGACAAAGCATAAAATAAGACTATTTAGGGCCTTTTGGATATAAAGCGGAGCATGGGCAAAAGCAGAATTGGAAAGCATCAGGACTTTATATTTTAAAGTTGCCTTCTATGAAAAATAGGAAAAACTATGAAAAATACCCCAGCCTCTGCTCATTACCTATTACATATCGATGCACTTTCTAACTGCCCATAAAGTCTCTGTCAACTTCAAACAATGGCTCATTTGTTGGGAGCCCGGTGTCTGTGGGGGAGCGATATTGTATTGAATAAATGGCAAGTCTATGAGCTCACTGGTGGCTGCCTAGGCGACCCTAAAGCTTGGACAGTCCATGTGTGCTTGTTTGTCTCCGTATGTGTTTGTTTTCCTATGACTGATCGCCGCTGGACAGAGGTTGAAGACGGCAATCCAATTGGCTCTAGAAGCTGGCTGTGTGCAAGGCAGGGTCATAATCCCTATAAGGTCTCTTCCATTCATCAAGCCATCAAGGTTCTTTTTTTTAAAAAGAGAAAAATACAGTTGTGTGTATATATTAAGAATTTGGCTGTTCATGAACAAAAGGGCAAGAGAATAGCTGTGGAAGGATGCAGAGAACCAGCAGGCCTCCTCCTGGGCAGAGGAGTATCATGATCTGAAAATCACATTGACACCTGCACTGTAAGTACTTTTGTTTGTTGTGTGGTTTGGGGGCATTGCCTAGCACTGCTCAGGGCTCATTCCTACTTCAGCTCAGGGGAGGGTCTCTCTGGGTAAGGATTGCCTGCAAGGAAAATTCAACTATCTCTCTGACCCCTATAAGTACTTACAGATTTTCTATTTTTGCAGGTCAGGGATTATATGAGGTATGTGCTCTCCCACTGAGTCACATCCTGGTCTCTTAGACATATTAAATGTTGAACTATATGATTTATTAAAAATAATTCATAAGGGGCCGGAGCAGTGGCATAAATGGTAGGGTGCTTGCCTTGCATGCGCTAACTTAGGATGGACCATGGTTCGATCCCCTGGAGTCCCTTATGGTCCCCAATCGAGGAGTGATTTCTAAGCGCATAGCAAGGAGTAACTCCTGAGCATCACCGGGTGTGGCCCAAAAATCGAAAAAAAAAAAAAAGGAAAGAAAATAATTCATAGAATGTATCAAACGAAACACTTTAAAGTCTCATCTAGAATTTGAATGTCCCTTTTTTATATTTATTTATTTATTTATTTATTTATTTTATTTATTTATTTTTTGATCATACCCGGTAGTGATCAGGGTTACTCCTGGCTCTATGCTGAGAAATTGCCCATGGCAGGCACAGGGGACCATATGGGATGCTGGGATTCGAACCACCATCCTTCTGCATGCAAGGCAAATGCCTTACCTCCATGCTATCTCTCCGGCCCCGAATGTCCCTTTTTAGAACTCACTGTTACCTACTGTTGGCCAGGACGTCTTAACACCCTTGGCTCTTAGGCTCCCTCCTGCCTCTCCACCACTCTGACTTTACTCCTACGGTGGTGCCCTTCTCTTACTCCTTATTAAACATGGTACCCCTCAGGGTTCACCTGTGCCCCCTCTCTTGCCCTTTGCACTACAGTTCCCTTTTATTCCTCCTCCTTGGAACCTCAGTACATGGCACTCTATCTCAATGAGTATGGACAAAGCCTTTTTCTTGTTTATCTATTTATTCCCTTGTATTCCATTGCTAATTCTATTTTCTTTCTTATTGAGTAATCATTCAAATGTGCTCCAGAGAAAAATCATTTCTTTGATTTTATGTGAATTTGTTTGCATAAACAATGCATCACTGGGTGTGACTCTACCCGCTGTCCCTGGGTCTAAGCCTAGCTTCAGTTAGCTCAGAATTGCCAGACTTGACTTCTGGACCCCAAAAGCACTGCTTAGGAGACCTCTACCCCTTAAAAATGTTTTTACGTATTTTGGGACTATTCTATATACTCACTTCTTTGTTCTGATATGTAAATTGTCTTAGAGTTTCCTCTGGGGACTGTTATGTCTGCTCCATTTCTCCTGCCCTTTCTTTCCCTCCTTCCCTACTCTCTTGGCTCAGAACCTGGTGTTCTGACTTCTTGTGCTAGATTTCATGGGTGGGCTTATATGGGCCTTGAAAAATTATTTAATCTCAGCAGCCAGATTTAGTTTAGTGCTGCTCTGATGCTAGAACTTAAGTAACAGGGAAATACAATTCTCATAAATTTCTGTTTTTTTTCTTTTATTATTTTAGTTTTTGGACTACACCAGGCGGTGCTCATGGGTTACTTCTATTTGCACTCAGAATTTACTCCTGGCAGGATCAAGAGACCATATTGAATGCCAGGGATTGAACCCCAGCTCAGCCACATGCAAGCAAGCAAATGCCCTACCCGCTGTGCTATCACTTCAGCCCCAATTTATTTTCATAACCTACATGTGTGAAAACTCTGATTTCAGTATCACAATAATATAGGTAAAAACAGAGTCAAAATATATCTTTTTCTATTTCTTTTTTCTTCACAAAAACAAAGAATAGCCATGGACAGTTAAATCTGACATGTCCTTCTAGGCCCTGTTTATATGCCAACACAACCAAGCATCTATTATGTTAAGGGTATTTGGTTATGCATCATGATTTTTTTTTTACACACTAGGGATATTTCCCATTCGTTTTGCTTTTCTGAAGTGACAGCACTGTTGGCAAGGGGAACAAAAGCTGCTTCACACAGGCTTTTCTGAACAGGGCACAGCATGCCTCTGGGAGATGACTCCATTTCTCTCTCCTTGTGTCTTTTTAGATTACTAAGAAATCTTTGTCAGGACACATCCCTGTCCCTTCAACTTGATGTGGAACAAACACACCCCAAACAATGAAAGCAGTGGTGGCATGACCATTAGATGCTAAAACAATGTGAGGGGGTTCAGGCACTCGCTGGCAGGGCCAGCATAATTACATGAGACTCAGAATGCACTTATATGACTTTAAAAAATTACCAGTAAAGGGGCTGGAGAGATTGCACAGTGGTAGGGCATTTGCCTTGCATGCGGCTGACCCAGGAGAGACCTGGTTCAATTTCTGGCATCCCAAATGGTCCCCCAGCCTGCCAAGGGCGATTTCTGAATGCAGAGCCAGGAGTAACCCCTGAGCTTCACTGGGTATGGCCCCAGAACCAATCAATCAATAAATAAATAAAATTTTAAAAAATTAACAGTGAAAATGAAAATGTTTAATAATTTATTGGGGCTGAAGAGATAGTTTAGCAGGGAGGGTGCTTGCCTTGCATGCAGCTGACCTAGGTTTGATCCCCAGCATCCTTTATGGATCCCCAAGAGCCCCAACAACAAAATTTACACAGGACTTTTCTGAGTTCTCTGGAATCCAGATACCTCATGGGAAACCTTGACTTCCAGTGTGATCTCAAGTCAATTAGTTAACTTTTGTTAGACCTTTGTAAGGTCTTTATACACAATTAAGAAATGACTCAGGGCCAAGCAATAGAATAGCAGGTAGAGTGTTTGCCTAACATGCAGCCAACCAGGTTTCAATCTCTGGCATACTGTATAGTCCCTAGAGTACTACCAGGAGTGATTCCTGAGTGCAGAGCTGGGAGCAGCCACTGAACCTCATCTAATGTAGTTCAAAATCCAAATTGCCTGCATTCTTTAGGAATAAAGAAAAGACACTACAGGCTGGGGCCAGAGGGGTGGTGCAAGTGGTAAGGCATCTGCCTTGCCCATGCTAACCTAGGACAGACCGTGGTTTTATCCCTGGCAGCCCATATGGTCCCCCAAGCCAGGAGAGATTTCTGAGCAAATAGCCAGGAGTAACCCCTGAGCATCACCGGTGTGGCCCAAAACAAAACAAAACAAACAAACACAAAAACAAAAAGGAAAGAAAAGACACTACAAGATTTGCGAGGAAAGAAAAGGATGAAGATTTATTATAGAATCCCAGATTTGGGGAAATCATGATGGCTAAGACCCTCCAGCCCAGCTTTGGCTTTAGAGTTGAAGGGACTCAGTTTGAATTCCCAGGTGCTGTGTGTGCAGTTGCAGACACCTTGCTTGTCTTCTCTCCTTGATTTCTGTCTCTGTAACAGTGGGTGTATTTCAAAATGCCATTTCACAGAGTTGCAGGATGGGTCAAATGGGGGTAACTCCAGAGATGGGGAGGGCAGAGCCTGCATCAAACAAAGCTCAGCAAATCAGTAGCTTTTATGAGGAAGAGGTCAAGGGCTACTGTGAATGCCATGGCTTTGGCAAAGGAGGACAGAGAGGGGAAAGTAGAGATTCTAAGATTCTGTCTATAAATAAAATTTTTCCTGATACATGACCACCAAAATTCTACCCTAATGAGTTCCTCAGCTACCAAAATTCCACTCAGCTTCATTTCTCTCTGCATCTGCCTCTCCATTGCCTATCACACCAAGTCCTCAAAACCTTGGCTTGAATGCTGTGCCTTTCTTTTCTTTCTTTCCTAGCCTTAGTGTTGGTCACTTGTGAGGCGAGCGCCACCCAGTGGCTTTTTTATTCCTTGCCAAGTCTGTGATACCCACAAAAAGACAGATGGGATTCCAAGTAAGAGGTGAGGGGTTCACCTGACCTTGGAAGATTGTTCTGGCTCCTCTCCCCTTCTTAGAAGAAGGTAATGAAATGTAGAAGTCCTGTGTGAAGAACCGTAATCTGCAAATTCCAACCCCCTCTTTTTAGGAGATAATAAGAGCCCCTGGGTCCACTGCTTTCCTGCTGGCTCTCACCATTTCTCAGTGTATTTCTCACCTTGAGGCCTGGCAGGGTCATTCCCAGGTTCAGCACCAGGCAGAGGTGATTGGGATAAAGGCAGAAAAGACACCTCTCTCCTATCAGATATGCTCCATAAGAGCGCTATTAGGTGCACCCCAACTCTGCTGCCAGAACATTTTTAAAATAACACAAATGGAACCTGTCATTTTCTAGACCCCAACCCCAAAGCTTTTCCTTCTCACCTTCACAATGAGCCAAACCAAAAATGATTCCACACCTGCTTTCTGGGCTTCTTCCCTGGCTGGCCTGGACTGCCCATCACAGCTGCATTTTCCCAGAACCATCTCCACCCTTCCAACCTCCCTCAGCTTCTTCAGCCAGGAAAGGCCTCCCTTCACTTCTGCAAATCCCTGTGCAACTACTCTTCCACCAGCTCTTTCTCTTTATCAGGAGATGGAGTCTGCTTGTCCTTGGGTTTCCGCAACTCTGACAGCCCTGACTGTAAACCCATTATGCTGTCTTCTGCGATTTTCTAGAAACACTGTATGCCCACCTCCAGTTACAGTTTTACATTCTGTGGTTTAGCTACTTGCAAATGTAGTTGAAAAATTATGGACTATAAGACACTTTAAGAGAGCAAACAAGTGCACTTCATATACAGTTGTTGTAATTGTGACATTTGATTATTATTCATCTCACTGTGCATAATTTCCAAATCAAACTATCATGTATGCATGAAGAACCACAATTAGAAGTGTATGTGTATATATCTTTATGTATATATACACATATTTTTCATATATGTGAAAGCCTAGCATGTATTTAAAGATTCTATTTTATCATAACTATAGGCATCCTCTAGAGGTCTTAGAATATACTCCCAGCAAATGTGGAGGGAGGACAGTACATACATATATACCCATATACACACTTGCCTCCCTCGAGACTCTGGGCAGGCAGATAGGAGGAGGTTGTGATTCTCACTGTACCTGTTGAGCTCTGCTCAAACTCTTAGTAACTTGGCATAATGTGAAGATGGAGCACAGAGACTCAAGCGACACAGAAGAAAGCCACAGAGGGAGATCATGTTAGTGGAGTCTGCTTTGCACATGCCTCAACAGGAGCAGGGTAATCCCTTACTCCATTTCACAGGAGAGGAAGCTCTGAAAAACTCAGCCCAGAGAAGGGAGTGGGCTTGCAGCCTCCCTTCTTCCCTCCTCATAGGTGCTGTCACTGGCAGCACTGCTACCTTTCTTCCCCCCATTCCAATCAGCCACTGACCCAATCAGTTGTGGATCTTATTTTCCAAACCGAGAATTGGAGTACACTATCTGATAATGACATCTGTACTTTAGAAGTTCCTGGTGGAGGCAAGTTTGAAATTGTGGTTATTCTTGGAAATGGAGGGGGGTCTAGTGTCCTCTGCATCTTCCCCTGGTACAACTGTAGTTTATACCAGCTATAGACAGTATAGAAGGACTTTCATTTTGTGGCAGAGCAGTCAACAATATTTGATTTTTCCCTAGAGTGTAAATTCCTAAGAAGGAATTGACTATCAGGGACCCCATGGGGCTTCCAAAGGACAAGGCTGTTCTAATGATCTCTTTTTAGTTTTCGGGTCCATCTGCCCCTCCTGTTTGGATTCTCCCTTCTCAGTAGCCCAACCCACAGCCTAAGTGCCCAGCCACAGTGAACCAGGGCTGCTTTCTCCCAGCCGCCTTCTTCATCGCCTTTGTCTGGGGGCTCTTTGTTTCTGGTCCCGCTTTAGTTCAGAATCACAGTCCTTGCTTCCCTCCTTTTCTCTGGCCCAGGCTACTCCCTCCCTCTCTGCGGGGGCCTGGAGGCTCAGCGTGGGGAGTGGGGCTGGGTTGCCATGGTCACGTCGAAGTCGGCCGCAGCTGGCCTGGGCAGCTGCTCTCAGCCCCCGGATGGGCAGACAAAGCCAAGCAGCCTTGGCAGCTTCGGACCTCGAACCCCAAAGGCCTGAGACTGGGGGGACTTGGATCCAGAACCCAGAGCTTGAGGTAAGGGGGAGGAAATCTGAGCTGAGGGGGGCGGGGAGGATTGAAGTAGAGTGAGAGGGACCGAGGTGTGATGGGAAGAGGGGAACAACAGAGTTGGGGTCCAGGACTGGAATGTCATGTCCTTATGGAGCCTCAGTCTGGGTATCTGTGTCCTGGCGTGATTAAACTTTGGGCCTCTGTTATCCTAGTCTGTTGGATACCTCGTCTAGGGGCACCTACACGTTATTTCCCTTTCTTTCTCAAACTTCTGTCTCCCTTTCTTCCTTTTTCACTCTGACTTTGCACTCAGGTATCATTTCTGTGGACTTGGGGAACATATGGGACCATGTGGACTTGTGGCATGCAAGGCAAGCTCACTACCCACTGTATTGTCTCTCTATCCCCATCCTTACCCCCATTCCCATGTCCTTTCTTTCACCCTGGGGCCAGGCCCCTCATGGCTCTCCCACTCCAACTCCGTCTGCTCTTCTCAGTCTTCAGTCAGTTCTCTCTCTCTGGTTTGGAGGACATCTCTAGGCTCTCCTTTTTCCTTGTCTCTACCTGGTCTGACACTTCCTCTTCAAATCTTTTTTCTTTGGGGGGGGGTTGGGCCACACGCGGTGACGCTCAGGGGTTACTCCTATGAGCTCAGAAATCACACCTGCCTTGGGGGACCATATGGGACGCCAGGATCCATCCGCGGTTCCTCCTAGGTTAGCGGTAAGGCAACGCCCTACTGCTGCTCTGGCTTCTCCAAACCTTTTTTCTTACCTTTTGCTGTGTGCCCTGTCTCCATCATCCCTTTCCCTCTCTAGGCCTCAGTTTCCCTTAGCCTCCCTTCTGAGGTCCAGCACCACTATCCACTGAACTTCCCACCCTCTGCCTGCTCCTGAGCCCTTTAATCTGCAGGTTTCCTGCAGCTGAACTTTTTCTTCTTTCTCCCATTTCTCCTCCTTTCTGCTTTCACTTCTCCTTTCACTCTAGGGAGGACTAAGAGATATCAAGGCCTGACTGACCCCCAGGGCTTTGCACCAGGAGCTCTCCCAGAGGCCTCTCTCCCCAGCTGCTGACCCAGCCTGTTGCTCCCAGGCAGCTGCTTCCCCAGGCAGAGGCCGCCGCCTTGTGAGTGGGGCCCATCTGGCCCATCCTGCACTGGCTGATCTGCAGGGGGGCCCTGCAGGCGGGTGGTCTGCTGGCCTACAAGGCTCCCTCCTGCGGCGGCTGGCATTTTTTTTTTAAGCTGTTTTTGCCAGCTCTCCTTTCTGGGCAGCAGGAAACCCTGCACTAGAAGGGAACCCAGAATGGAGGGTCTGGATGGGGGAGGTGAGGCGGATCCTCAGGTGGCTCAGATGGACACGTGGGACCCTGGAGGTGGGAGAGATGCAGGAGATGCGCCAACAGGTGTGTGGGCATCTCGAGTCTTTGGCACTGCCCTGGTGGCCCCTAGACGGCTGGGATTTCCCTGCCTAGAATCTCGGCTCCGAGCCCCGCATTCCAGTCGGCTCCAGCCCGCTTTCCACTGTCACTTGACTCCACAGGGCCTCAGTCCGGCATCCCTCCCACTCCGCCACGCCAGCTCTGGGCTGGGACGAGGTGGGCATCACTGACTAGGAATTTCTCCTGGGGGCGACGAGGGGCCCGAGTTTCGCAAGGGACCCTTCGTCTGGCACTGCCGCGCCACCTGCCCGGGTTAGCCAGGGCTCGAGCCGTGGAATGTCCCACCCCGGCGTGAGGGGCTGCGGCTCGGCGGGCCCAGGGAGGACCGCCCGGGTCAGCCAGTGGGGCGGAGCTGCCCAGGTGAGGTTACTGGGAAAGCCTCGGCCCGGCCCTTTCTGGCCCCGCCTCGGCCCAGCCTCTCGGGGCCCAGATTCCCTGGCGGCTGTCTGCAAGGGGGTACGTGTCTGGGGGAGCCCAGGGGACTCGATCCGAAGGGAGGAAGGGAAGAGGCGGCTCAACGAGGGCCCTGAGGGCTGTTCGTGAGTCCCTTCGCAGGGGGGGCGTCCTCGGGCTGGTGGGTCACCCCAGAGGCTCGGTTGATTTTGATCCCCTCCAAGGGCCAGCTCTTTCTGGTGGTGCTTTTGTGATCTTGCCTGGTAGGGATTCCGGGTTTCTTTCTTGGGACGCTTGTCAAGGCTTGCATACAGGGTGTGGTGACTTGTGTTTGTTGCTACTGCAAGGAGCATTGGGGTATCGCTCTGCAGGGAGGCAGAAACCTGCCTTTGAGGTGACATTGTCTATAGGTGGTGGCAGGTGTGGGCGTGGAGAGCTGGTGGCCCCAGAGAGCGGATGAGGGAGCACTTCCCCCCATTCCCTCGGCCCTGTCCAGCTGTCCAGCTCACTGACCTTCTTGCTGGCCCTTCTTCCATTTGTTTACCCAGGCTTGCCTGGTTCCATCTTCTCCGGGTTCGTGTTCACTTCCGTTTTGGCCCCATGTCTCATTTATTCTTGCTGGCATGTCCTCCTTTACTCACCGTGGCCCGCTCTGTAGGCAGAAACTGCTTGCCGACTGGGCCCAGGGGCAGCCGGGAGTCCGCATGCCGGCCAAGTAGCCTGCCTGCCGGAGAGGTGTGGGAAATGCCCCGAGGAGGAATGGGGGAGGAATAGAAAGATAGCAGGGGAGAGGACAGAATCTGGGGTGAGGGAGTGACCGGCAGGTACGGGGGACAGGCATTGCAGATGGGCTGGGGAGGGGGTTAGAGCACAGGAGGCCAGAGAGGTCCAAGAGAACCCAAGATGTGTAGTGTGCCAAGGGGCTTTAGGGGCTGGTTGGACAGGTGAGCCCCACTCCCTTCCCCGTGCCGACGGGGCCACTCTGGGCTGCATCAGGGCCTGTGGGAACCTGCTCCTTCCCTCCCGGTGCCCTGGGCCGCCCCTCTCCTTCCCTCCGCACCTCCATCTCCTGGAACCGGGCCCAGATCTGGGGGAGCAGGGAGAGGGCCGGGATGTGCGGGAGGCCCTAGCGAGGCTGCCCAGGTCCCCGGGTAGGTTCTGATAGCTTCCGAGGGGGGATCCCCGCCTGGGGTGGGCCAGAGAGCGGGGCTGCGTGTTGGCTGTTACCTGGGGGAGGCCGGGCGTGCGGGGGAATGCGGGGTGGGCGTGCCGGGGCGCCTCGGAGAGCGGCGGGCCGAGGGCGGCGCCGGGCGTGGGAGCGGCGGGCCCGGGCGCCCCGCCGGGGGAGGGAGGCCGAGGGGGAGCCCGGAGGAGGAGCGGGGCGCGGGGAGGCGGCGCCAGACCCGAGCCGCCCCAGCCCTGGCTGCTCTCCCCGGAACAGGCCCCCGACAGCTGCGGCCGGGAGCCGCCTCCCGACACCCGAGCCCCGCCGGCGCCTCCTTCTCCCGCTCCCGGCTCCTGGCCCGCTCGCCTCCCCCGCCCCTCTCCTCTCCTCTCCTCTCCTCGCCCGCCGCCGAGGAGGCCCCGACCGGGGTCGGACGCCTGGGTCTGCCGGGAAGAGCCATGAGAGGTAGGTGGGGAGAGCTGCGGGCCGAGGGCCGAGCGCGGGGCCCCGGGTGCGGGAGGCGAAGGGCCCAGTCTGGAGGCTGCAGCAGAAGGGGCTGCGATTTGGGGCCCGATTTGGAGCCCCTGCACGCCTCCCCGGTGCTCTGGCTGACTGTTGGGGAGATGGAGGAGGTCCCCGACCCGAAGAAAGCGTGTTCCAGGCGGAGGCCTGGACTCCGGGAAAGGTGCTTTGGTGTGATTCCTGCCGAATCCTTCCTGGTCCCCGAGAAGCTGCCCGCCCAGTCCTGCCAGTCCCTGCCAGTCCCTACGGGCATCTCCTAGGCCTCCACCCATCTTGCACGCATTGGGGAGCCTGGCGGTAGCCCAGCAGACTGGCACCCAGCAGAATGACAGCACACCCGTACTGTGGTGGGCAGGGTTGTTTGGTTCTACTTCTACCTGAGATCTTGTCGAGGGCCAGTGAGCACCAGGCGGTCCCCAGGGGCTGTGCATTTCTCTCCAGCACCTCATCCCAGCTAGAGCTAGGTGCCGAGGGTGCACAGAGAACTGAGTGGCAAGGCGAGACGGGTGAAAAGTCCAGGGCTTGGGAAAACCAAGAAGAGGGTTAATCTGCTCATCACTCCAGACATACACATTTCCTGCTATTCCCCAGTTTCTGGACTTCTCTCTGGCTTGATGTGTGTATGTGTGTGTGTGTGTGTGTGTGAGAGAGAGAGAGAGAGAGAGAGAGAGAGAGAGAGAGGGGGGGGGGGGAGAGAGAGAGAGGGGGGGAGAGGGAGAGTTAGGGAGAGGGAGAGAGAGATAAGACAGAGAACGAGAGAATATATTAGGAGGTGGGCCCCACCCACATTTCCCCAGTTTCTGGACTTCTCTCTGGCTTGATATGTGTGTGTTAGAGAAAAAAAAAAAAAAGACAGAGACAGAGAATGAGAGAATATATTAGGAGGTGGGCCCCACCCACATTTCCCCAGTTTCTGGACTTCTCTCTGGCTTGATATGTGTGTGTTAGAGAAAAAAAAAAAGACAGAGACAGAGAATGAGAGAATATATTAGGAGGTGGGCCCCAGCTGTCTGGGGTCAGGCTCCAAGGAACTGAGTGTCTCACATTGGCCTCTGATTGGACGAGCAGGTGGGGACTGTCATTTCACAGGTAACTGAAGATGACTCTTTACTAAGGGATGTGGTTGGATGTTAAGTGACACTAAAGTGTGGCTGGAGCTGATGGTGTGAGTGGCTGTGTTTGTCCTGGCTGAGTCTCTGTGTGTAACTGATTTATGTGGATGTCAAATGAAGTGTTTTTAAGTTTCAAAGTATTGATACAAAGAGTATGTGTGCACATGCCTTAGCCTGTTAGAGTTACAATAGTATTTACTATCAGCTCTATAAGTGAATATATATATACAAGCTTGTGCATGCTTGTATATATGTGTGTCCACTGGCACACATGCATACAGAGCTGTCTGGGGCAGGCTGGCGGGAGATGAGGGTGAGAACTTGCTGGCACAGCGACTTGTGGCTGTACTGGGCAGGATGGAGGGGCTGGAGGTTAACTCCAGGGCTTGCCCTTCATCGATGTCTGACTGAGTGGAGAGAAATAGGCTACTACCGGGGTGTCAGAGGATGATTGCCGGACACCTCTCCTCTTGGCCCTGTGCCCATGCTTCTGAGCCAGCTCTGTTTACCTCCTGCTTTGTGTTCCTGCCTGTCTCCCCCTGCCCCATCCCCTGACTGTCTTTGTATCTCTGCCCGGGGCTTCTCTCCTCTAGCTCTGTCTGGCTCAGATGACTCATCTGGGATAGGCATGAAGGTTACTCTGTTGAACAAGGGCCCTGCTGTTCCCCAGAGAGGTGGGGGTGGAGAGTGGCACCCAGGAATTCCAGGCCCCTGTGTGCAGTTCCTGGACCCCCAAGGGACCAGGCACCAGACTGTGGTTCTAATTCTCCTTTGATACTGGGGTACCCCCCACAACTCAGCTCCCTCAGCTGCTACTTCAGTGCTTTGGGGACTCAGCTGCCTTTTACATTCCTGCCCGAGAGCATTGTGGGAGCAGCTGGAGGAAGACAAAGGGATGGGGGAGTATCCCCCCACTCCTCGTACCTCCTGGGGTGACCTGGCTTCCCTGTCTTTAGGCCCGCCCTCATCTCCAAGGCAACTCAGCCTTCTCCCCCAGTCTCTGGCTTTTCCTTTGGAGGGAAGCAGCAGTTACCTTTGGAAAGGGGATTCCGGGGTGGGGCTGTACGTACAGGTCTTTGGAAGAAAGAGTTGAGTAGTAGAGTTTGGGGGTACCATACTTTGGGCCTGATGGCAGGGTGGAAAAAAGGTACGACTGAATGCTGATATCTGGAATCCTTAAAGGTTTTAGGGCTTGGAGAATGTCGACAGGGTATGAAGATGAGCTAGGATTGTTTTTTCCATTGAAGGGGAAAATTGTAGAGGGATCTGGGTTCATAAGGTGATGCTGATTGGAGTGGCTTTAGGTTGGCATGCTATTTGGTCTCCTGTGAGGATGATGAGGGATTCTCCAGCTCATGGGCACAGATGACCTGGTAGTCATGCTTTGAAATGCAGATTCTAGATTTTAGACCCATATTATAGTAGATAGAGTGCTTACCTTGCACTTGATCAACCCAGGTTTGATCCCTGGTATCCTATATGGTTCCTCCAAGTCCACCAGGAATGATCCCTGAGAGCAGAGCCAGGAGTAAACACTGAACATCGCTGGGTGTGGCCCCCCCAAAAAAATACAGATCTGGGACCAAAGAGATAGTATAGATATAGAGCATAAGGTCTTGCATGTGGCCGACCTGGGTTCAATCCCTGGCAGTACATAGTGATCCCCAAGCACCAGGCATGATTCCGATGCATAGAGCCAGGAATAAATCCTGAGCACTGCCCTCTACTCCGCAAAAAAAGAGTTCAGAATTTACCCCAAACTTTGAGGTATTGCTGGGACATCTGGTCCAGAGACCCATCAAGGCTACAGAGAAGAGTGGTCTTAGAAGGTTCTGGGGTCCTGTCACTTTTTTTAGAATTCTGGGCATCTGGGTTTGTATGAGAGGGGACCAGAGATTAGCTTAGTGTCTGGCATGTATGTTCTGAAGCTGAGGCTGAAACTATTAAACTGTGACCTATGCTGTCATTTCCCAGCTCTTGTTCCCACAGCAACCTGTTTTGTCCTGGCTATTTCAGCTCTGAATCAGCTTCCCAGCTTGCCTCTCAACTCACCCTCTTTACCTTTTGTCCTCTGCAGAGATGTTGCCTGCACCCCCTTAGGCCTGAGGAATCAGAAGCTATGGGGCCAAGGGCCCGCACATCTCTGCTGCTGCTGCTGCTCATGGTGGCTACTGGAGATGCTGACATGAAGGGACATTTTGACCCAGGTGAGGAGACTGGCTCTTGGACCCCTGGTGGATGAGACTAGGGAGACAGAGAATTAGACCCTTGACCCTCTCTCTGCCTGTGTTCACCCAGCCAAGTGCCGCTATGCCCTGGGCATGCAGGACCGGACGATCCCAGATGGAGACATCTCTGCCTCCAGCTCCTGGTCAGACTCCACTGCTGCTCGCCACAGCAGGTACCTGGCACACCTGGGCTGCCCCAGCAGGAGCTTCTGGGGGCCTTAATTGCCCTTTCAACCCCTCTGCCCAAGCTTTAAGGTTTCTGGGAGGGCTGAGGCCATTGAAATGCTTTAGATCCTGGGTTGGGGTGGTGGTGGTTATTTTTTATTTTTGTTTAGCTTACTTAGTGTTTAACCTACATACCCTTACATGCCAACACTAAGCTAAATAAGCAGTGCTCAGTGCTTACTTCTGGTTATGCTTGGGGGACTGTATGGGATTCCAGGGATTGAAATGGGATCACCTGCATGCAAGACAAGCATGTTACCTGTTGTTCTATCACACTGGTGCCTTGTGTGTTGTGGGGTTAAAGTAAAAGCAACGAGGCCACATGTTCCCTGCGATCTCCCCATCCTCCAGGCTGGAGAGCAGTGATGGGGACGGGGCATGGTGCCCTGCAGGCCCCGTGTTTCCCAAGGAGGAGGAGTACCTGCAGGTGGACCTGCGGCAGCTGCACCTGGTGGCACTGGTGGGCACCCAGGGCCGGCATGCAGGGGGCCTGGGCAAAGAGTTCTCCCCCAGCTACCGGTTGCGATACTCCCGGGATGGCCTCCGCTGGATGGACTGGAGGGACCGCTGGGGTCAGGAGGTGAGGCCGGCTCGGAGGTCCCCAGGGAGGGTTGCTTTCCTCTGTCCTCTAGCTACCCTTTAAATGCCACTGTCCATGGTAATTCACCCCACGTGCGCCTTCTTCTGCCCAATTTGTCCCCTGAGATGTTTAGTAAGCCTCAAACTGCCATATAAGTTTCTCAAACTGAACTGGGGCCCCACTCCCACACTAGATCCCTCCAGCTTGGCTCTAGTCCTATGTTGTCCAAGGCTGGGAGTTAAGGTGATAACCTTGATCCCTCCTGTTCTCTCCTTTCCTCCAAGAATCAGCAAGGCCAGTTGTTCTCTCTGTGTATTATGTTCTTCAGCTGACCATTATGTCTCCCTCGCCCTCTGCCACCTTCCCTGCTTAAAAGAACCAACAGAATGGCCTCTCCAGACCTCCCTCCCAGCCTCTGCCCTTTCCCACCTGAGGTTAGATTGCTAACTATAGGTACATCCTGAGCTTAGTGCAAATCAGATTCCAACTGCCCTCCCTTGCTGTCTACTCTGCCAACAGTGGAGATTCTGCCCACTTCTCCTTTCACTGGGTGCTTCTTCCACTGCTCTTCCTCCTCCTCTGGGCCCTGCTGGCTGCTGTTATTCCCTAGTCCAGCCAGGGCTCCTCCCATGGCCATAGGATAGTCTCCTTGAATGCCTAATACCTGGAAAGCAGCTCCCACACAGGCTCTCCAGGTCTCCTTTCTCCCTTTACTTCTCCTTAGATACCACCTTTCTCCTCACCCCAAATTTCCTTTATATTATCTCTCAGCCCAGCATGAGTGGGACTGACTCTCACCCGGGTGAGCACAAGGCAGTGCTTAGCTTATGTTAAGAGCAGGCACTGCTCTGGAGGGCAAGGGCTGACCCTCAGGCCAAGAGAAGTGTCAGTCTCTGTCACTACTCCTGGCTGTGCCCTGTAAGAACCTTTCCTGGGGATGGGTAGGGCATAGCTACCTGGAGCCTTTCCTGTGGCTGACCCCATGTCCTGGCCCACAGGTGATCCTAGGTAATGAGGACACTGGGGGAGTGGTGCTGAAGGACCTTGGCCCCCCCATGGTGGCCCGCATGGTTCGATTCTACCCCCGGGCTGACCGGGTCATGAGTGTCTGTCTTCGAGTGGAGCTCTACGGCTGCCTCTGGAAAGGTAAGTTTGCAGAGTTCTCTTACTCCCCCAGTTTTGTTTTTATGCTGTGTCTGGGGAATGGGGCTGAGGGGCAAAGCCCTCTCTATTCTGGGCCAGAGAGATAGCATGGAGGTAAGGTATTTACCTTTCATGCAGAAGGACAGTGGTTCGAATCCCGGCATCCTATATGGTCCCTCGTGCCTGCCAGGGGCGATTTCTGAGCATAGAGCCAGGAGTAACCCCTGGCGCTGCCGGGTGTGACCCCAAAAAAACAAAAAAACAAACAAAAAAAGCCCACTCTATCCTGTGGAGACACTGCCACTGGATAGAGGGTACTGGCCATTACTAGGGGAGGGGGAGGAGACAGAGGGTGGGTGCAGGGCTGTGGGAAGGGGGATTGGAGACTGCATGCCTCTGACTCCCTTCCGCTCTGGCAGACGGACTCCTGTCATACACAGCCCCTATGGGGCAGACCATGTTCCTAGCAGAGGCCGTGTACCTCAATGACTCCACTTACGATGGCCACACCACCCACTCAGTTGGCGGGTAAGCATGGGGAGCTCTAAGTAGTGTGGGCAAAGAAGTGGGAGAATTGGGGGTCGGTGTAGGATAGGTGGGGCCTCAAGGGACAGGACCAGGAGTGAAGAGTGAGACCGCCATGAGCTCATAGATGTTTTGTGTGACACTTGGCTGAGATGCAGATGTTTGTGGGAGACAGCACAAGGAGTGCATACACCACAGATTGTGCAGGGCCCTGTAGAGAGGGGCCTTCTGTGTAGTGAGTGACTAGAGTCCCTGTGAGAGTGTGGGGGGAGGGATAAGCTGTAGGGGACTGGCATGGCAGAGTCCCTGAATAGGAGATACTTTCTTTTTTTCTTCCTCTGCCCCCTCCTTTCAGGCTGCAGTATGGGGGGCTGGGCCAGCTGGCGGACGGTGTGGTGGGTCTGGATGACTTTAGGAAGAGCCAGGAGCTGCGGGTTTGGCCGGGTTATGACTACGTGGGATGGAGCAATCACAGCTTCCCCAGTGGCTATGTGGAGATGGAGTTTGAGTTTGACCGGTTGAGGGCCTTCCAGGCCATGCAGGTAATAGATCGTGCTATATGTTGGGAATAGGGGGCAGATGGCCCTGGGGGTGCAGTGTACCCTGGCTCTCTTGGACTGACCCTGGTTTTCTCTATCAGGTCCACTGCAACAACATGCACACGCTGGGAGCCCGGCTGCCCGGCGGGGTTGAGTGTTGCTTCAAGCGAGGCCCCACCATGGCCTGGGAGGGCGAGCCTATACGCCATGTCCTTGGAGGCAGCCTGGGAGACCCCAGAGCCCGTGCCGTGTCAGTGCCTCTGGGGGGCCGTCTGGGTCGCTTTCTGCAGTGCCGCTTCCTTTTTGCTGGGCCTTGGCTGCTCTTCAGTGAAATCTCCTTCATCTCTGGTAAGCCTCTGGTCCCTGCCTGACCCAAGCTGGGCTTTCCAGCCCTGCAGAGTCCAAAGTACCTAGTCCAAAGTACCTAGTACCCCACAGCTACTCAGCCTCCAAGATTTTGCCAAGCAGGGATTCCAAGTGATTGGAAACCTTGCAGATCTCTGTCCTTCCTTTTCCTTTCAGGAAAAGAGCCACTTTGGCAGGACTAGTTAAGAAACGACTTTTCTCCAAACCTCTTGATGCTCAGGAACCTGTTTTGACTAGCCTTTCTGCTTGGTTGGGATGTAACTGGGCACCAGGGCTGCCTCTGCTTCTATCCATAGTAGAGTCCCCAGACCTCATGCCCATGGGCCTTCCTTTGATGTCCCTGACTTCTCCCTGTTATTTTCTTCTCCTCAGATGTTGTGAACGATTCCTCCCTGACTCCGGGAGGCACCTTCCCACCAGCCCCCTGGTGGCCGCCTGGTCCACCTCCTACCAACTTTAGCAGCTTGGGTGAGCAGCCCCGGGGGCCTCTGGGTGTGTGGGTCCTGAGCTCTTATGCCTCATGGGCCCCTCATAGCTTGGGCTGGTAGCCTCTTGTGGTTCTGACCCTTCTGTCTTTGTCAGAGCTGGAGCCCAGGGGCCAGCAGCCAGTAGCCAAGGCCGAGGGAAGCCCGACTGCCATCCTCATTGGCTGCCTGGTGGCCATCATTCTGCTGCTGCTGCTCATCATCGCCCTCATGCTCTGGCGGCTGCATTGGCGCAGGCTCCTTAGCAAGGTGGGCAGAGTGGGGTAGGGTGGGCAACCCAGAGAGGGAGACCCTGTAGGATATGGGTGTCCAGCAGAGACCATGGAGCACATGAGACCACATCATAAGGTGACAATGCAAACATGGAGATTACCAGAAATAGGGTTGATCTTAGACCTAGAACAAGAGAGCTGTGACCCTGGGCCTGTCAGGTACAAGGAGGTGGAGTCTTGAGTGGGGCAGCTGCTGAGCCTCCTGTGCTGGGGACTAGTTGTGAGATTATTATGCACCCTCCAAATTCTCTCTTCTGGTACACCCAGAGCAGACTGGTGATCCAGCTCATATGTCCAAAATCTTGGGGTAGATGGGGGGAGTGGAGAAAGCCTGGCACTCCCCAAGCCTGGTCTTGTGAGGAATGGTGTGTGTAGGTTTATGTGGTGTGTGTATGTCCCCAACATCTTGGGGCAGGTGGGGAGTGGAGCTAGAAGAATATAGGTACAGGAGTCAGCCTGGCACTCCCCAAGCCTAGTCTGGTGAGGAATGGTGTGTGTGTATGTGTGTAATGCACATTGAGGTTAAATCCAAGAGCATTAGCTTTGGGTTCAAGTTCCACTGGGTCCTCAGGGAGTTCATGTAAGTGCTCTTAAGCCTGTTCTTTAGCTGTGAAGTGAGTTAGCCTGTTATGAGGGCTGAAGGAGGGAGTAGTGAAGAACTGAGGGGGCTGAAGTAACTCTTCCCCGCCCCCACAACAGGCTGAGCGGCGAGTGTTAGAAGAGGAGCTGACAGTTCATCTTTCTGTCCCTGGAGACACCATCCTCATCAACAACCGTCCAGGGCCCCGAGAGCCTCCCCCTTACCAGGAACCCCGACCACGTGGGAATCCACCCCACTCTGCACCCACTGTCCCCAATGGCTCTGGTAAGATCTACTTGCTTCAGTCCCACCTCCGTCCTCTGTTCTAGTGTGCCCCTTTCTGTTTTTTATCTTCCCCAGTTTTAATTCATCTTATTTTGTTGTCCCAGTTACTATCCTCTGATATTACTCCCTGTCCCTATATAGGCTCTTCAAGAATTTCCCATGTCCAAAGTGGTTTCTTCCTGTCTCTGTATCCCATACATTTCTTCTTTCTGTTGTGTCCTCTCCATTGTCTTCCCTCCTTTCTCTTAGACTCACCATTTCATTCCATCTATCCAATGGCCAGTAAACCACTCACGTATCCATCCACTCATAATCATCCATCCATCCATCCATCCATCCATCGATCCATCCATTCATCTATTCATCCATCCATCCATCCATCCATCCATCCATCCATCCATCCATCCATCCATCCGACCATCCATCATCACCCATTTATCAACCTTCCACTATACTCAAGAGATTGATTCATCACTTACCTGGCCATCCAGCCCTTTATTATCTGCTCATTATCCATCCAGCTGCCCAGTACTCCACAACTTTGATCCTGTCGCTTAGTACATTAATCCCCATCAGCCCTGCTCTTGGCCACTCTAGGCTTCCCTGTCTGTCTAGCCTTGAGTCTCATCCCTTCCCCGTGTCTCCCCCCCCCCCTTCTCCCGACAGCGTTGCTGCTCTCCAATCCGGCCTACCGCCTCCTTCTGGCCACTTACGCCCGTCCCCCTCGAGGCCCGGGCCCCCCCACACCCGCCTGGGCCAAACCCACCAACACCCAGGGTAAGCCCCTCTGCCCCAGGCTTTGCCAGGCTCCTCGAACCTCTACTGGGGCAGGGAAAGTCCTCATACTGTGCACTTCCTCTTCTGCCCCTGCGGCCTCTTCTGTTCTCCAGAGCTCCCAAGGCGGAAGCTCTGCCCCTAGCACGTCTCTCTGCTGCTCGGCTCTTTTGTAAGGCATCCCCCCTCGAGCTGACTGAAGCTCAGGGGTTCTCAGCTCTGTGTGCTCCTCCTCTCCCCATCTCTTCAGCTCTCCAGAGCCAGAGAGGAGACAGCGGCGGTGGTGCTGCAGGCTCCCTTGTAACTCCTCCTTTGTTCTCCCCTCTCTCTAGAGCTTCGAGGAGGAGGGCCTCTGTCCCTGGTTGCTTGCCCTCTCCCCCAATGTGTCCTCTCTTTGCTGTCCCAGAGGTGAAGGCTCATGTCCCCCCTTCTGTCTGCCCCTCCCCCTACTGTTGCCTTCTCATTGTCACCCCTTCCCCATGGCTGAGAGGGGCCAGCCTGCTCACCCCTTCCCTGTCCATGGACTCTGTGTTGTGCGGCTGTGAGACACTGTTCCCTTCCCACTGTGTGCCTGTCTCTGCTTGTCTTTGAGCTTGGTGTGTTGGGTTGGGAGTGGTTGGGTGAGCATGGTAGGGAGGAATCCAGGCAGAAGGTGCCGGGTAGGGCAGCTAAGTGAGGCGAGGGCATGTGATGGCTAAGGGTGTGTGACCATGACTACAGCCATCTTTCCAGTGGTGGGTAGAGACAAGAATCCCTCTTCTAGTCTTGACTTACCTCATGATCTCCTGGGCAGATCAGGGACATGAGAGAGTCAGATTTTATGACATTGTCTGCTTGGACATTTCTGTTATTATCTTGGAAACTCTGGGGCTCATATCCCATGCCAGCCTCTTGCTTTGGGGTTGGTGGTTAGAACACCAGGAGGATGGAGGCTAGTTTTAGGCAGGGAGCTGGAGAGTTCTGAGAAGCTGGTGTGTGGAGAAACTGGGCTCTCGGGAACTGCTCCTGATGCCACATCCTGTCTTCTTTTCCCTCACCCTTCCAGCTTGCAATGGTGACTATATGGAGCCTGAGAAGCCGGGTGCCCCACTCCTGCCCCCACCTCCCCAGAATAGTGTCCCCCATTATGCTGAGGCTGACATCGTCACACTGCAGGGTGTCACTGGGGGCAACACCTATGCTGTGCCCGCACTGCCCCCAGGGGCAGCTGGAGATGGCCCCCCCAGAGTGGATTTTCCTCGGTCACGGCTCCGCTTCAAGGAAAAGCTTGGCGAGGGCCAGTTTGGGGAGGTAAGATGGAACCCTGGCTGGCCCTACCATACGCAGTGCTCCCCAGTTACCCCTGTGACCTGGTGACTCCAAGGTTACCTTCTGCAGGTGCACCTATGTGAGGTCGAAAGCCCACAGGACCTGATAAGTCAGGATTTCCCCCTCAGTGTGCACAAGGGTCATCCCTTACTGGTGGCTGTCAAGATTCTTCGGCCAGATGCCACTAAGAATGCCAGGTGAGGACCAAGAAATCATGTAGAAATTGGGAGCCCATGAAGATGGGACAATGGGAGGAAATACAATGGAGAGTGGTGGAGCCCATGTGGGTGCAGCCCGGGGCCCCTATGAGTGGGAAGGAAGGTGCCGCTCAGTCTGCAGTGCCGCCCACATCTCCTGCTCCAGGAATGATTTTCTGAAAGAGGTGAAGATCATGTCAAGGCTAAAGGACCCCAACATCATCCGGCTCCTGGGCGTGTGTGTACAGGATGACCCCCTCTGCATGATCACAGACTACATGGAGAATGGTGACCTTAACCAGTTTCTAAGTGCACACCAGCTTGAGGACAAAACATCTGAAGTGCCCTCTGAGGACGGGGGTGCTGCTCAGGGACCCACCATCAGGTACTTGCTCACCTAACAGCTTCCCCTGAGAGTTTCCCAGGACTCCTATCTTTTTTTTTTTTCCGGGCCACACCCATTGATGCTCAGGGGTTACTCCTGGCTACGCACTCAGAAATTGCCCCTGGCTTGGGGGGACCATATGGGACGCCGGGGGATTGAACTATAGTCCTTTTCTTGGCTAGCGCTTTCAAGGCAGACACCTTACCTCTAGCGCCACCTCGCCGACCCCAGGACTCTAATCTTCTCCCTTTTCTCCAGCCTAGAGAGAGGTCAGGACACCCTTGGGAGGGAATATTGTGGTAAGCAACATGTGGCCAGGTATATCCAGGAACTTGAGGGACTACCACAGTGAGGGTGTTCTCATCCAGAATTTTTCTAGGCGGCCACAGAGATAGTACAGCAGTAGGGTGTTTGCCTTGCACACTGCCAACCCAGAACTGATGGTGGTTCGATTCCTGGGATCCCATATGGTCCCCCAAGCCTGCCAAGGGTGGTTTCTGAGTGCAGAGTGAGGAGTAACCCCTGAGTGCCTCTGGGTGTGGTCCAAAAACCAAAAAAAAAAAAAAGGAATTTTTCTAACCTTAAGGCCAGAGAGAGAGAGAACAGCAGATAGAACAATTATCTTACACACAGCCAATCCTGCTTTGATTCCCAGCATCCCATATGGTCCTCCTGAGTCTGCCAGGAAGAATTCCTAAATGAAGAGCCAGGAAAAAGCCTGAGCACCTCAGGGGTACAGGCCACCTCTGTGTGGCCCTAAAACCAAACCAAATCAAAACAAAACTTCTTTTTTAACCTCCCATTTACTGAGTCTGAGTCCAGACTGGGGCTGAGGGCTGGAGATATAGCAGGGAGGCAGGGTGTTTGCCTTGCATGCCGAAGGATGGTGGTTCGAACCTTGGCATCTCATATGGTCCCCCGAGCCTGCCAGGAGCGATTTCTGAGCGTAGAGCCAGGAGTAACCCCCTGAACACTGCCGGGTATGACCCCCCAAAAAAAACACCCCAAAGAAACCAAAACCAGACTGGGCCTAAGAGTCATCCATCTGCTGGTCTCCGCCCATGCACAAGGGAAGGTGTAACCTGTTCCTAGTCATGCTTCCCTCTTTTGATCCTGGGAATCAGAGCAGCAGGAGTGTGGGGGATGCCCCAATGTTCCCTTTTTGGCTTCTTTCCTCAGCTACATGATGCTGTTGCACGTGGCAGCTCAGATTGCCTCGGGCATGCGCTATCTGGCCACCCTCAACTTTGTGCACCGAGACCTGGCCACAAGGAACTGCCTGGTCGGGGAGAACTTTACCATCAAGATTGCCGACTTTGGCATGAGCCGGAACCTGTATGCAGGAGACTATTATCGTGTGCAGGGCCGGGCGGTGCTGCCCATCCGCTGGATGGCCTGGGAGTGCATCCTCATGGTGAGCAGAAAGGGGCCAAGAGTGGGTACCACACATAGGTGCAGGTTGACAGTTGAGATAGTAGGGGCTGCATTGGGAATCAGGAAATGAGGTGAAGGATGGGGAGAAAGGGAAGAAGTGAGGGAGGTGATGAGCCTGGAGAGTGAGGGCAAAGCTGAGGGAATGAGGAGCAGAGTGGCAGCTAAGGAGAGTGGATCATGAAGGGGGTGGTGGTAATGGGGTCTGTGCTGAGGACTTGGGTGTCCCTTTGTGGGGAGGAGAAAGGTCTCTGTTGTCAATGTCTTTTTCTGTCGTGTTCCTGCACTGCCAGGGGAAATTCACGACTGCCAGTGATGTGTGGGCCTTTGGAGTGACCCTGTGGGAGGTGCTGATGCTCTGCCGGGCCCAACCCTTTGGGCAGCTCACTGATGAGCAAGTCATCGAGAATGCTGGGGAGTTCTTCCGGGACCAGGGCCGCCAGGTCAGAGCAGCGGGGCGGAATGGTGCAGCTGGGAGCGGGATGGGGAGAGCCTTGTCAGCATTGGGTCTAAAGGACATTGGCTCTCTGTCCATATCTCCCCCTTCCCCTCCTGCCTTGTAGGTGTACCTGTCCCGGCCCCCTGCCTGTCCACTGGGTCTGTACGAGCTGATGCTTCGGTGCTGGAGCCGTGAGCCCGAGCAGCGACCAGCCTTCTCCCAGCTGCACCGATTCCTGGCAGAAGATGCTCTCAACACGGTGTGAACCACATCACCCAGCGCCGCTCCCTCAGGGACTATTCGAGAAAAACCGTGGCACTGAGAAGAGGTGCTGAAGATACCCTCAGCCTAAATAAACCCTCCTGGCTGCCCTTTACCTCTAAGAGAGGCAGTGGACCACAGGCAGGCTGGGCCTGCCGGAACCTAACATCTCCTTGCTTTCAAGCCCCTTCTTGCTCTTCTCCCAGAAGCCCTCACCCCCCACCCAGCTGGCCCTGTGGATGGGACCCTCTCCAACCTCTTCTAGCCACCCTTTGAGGAGAATAGGCACAAATATAGGGCAGAACACTGGACAAGGCCCTCTGGATCACCTGGGCCCCCTGGACAACACTGGTTCCTGGAGAGAGGGTTGCCCCCAACCCCAGCCTCTCTTCGTCACACACTGGACCCCATGGGCTGAGGATCTGGGCAGTGAGGAGGACGAGAAAGGGGGAAAGACATTCTTTTGTGCTCACTCCTGAACCTGTCCTCAGCTTGGCTTCTTCCTCCTCCGTCTTCTGAAACACTGGACCTGGGGGTAACCCTTGCCCCCAACCCTTGGACACCCCCACTGCCATGTTTGTAGCTAGAACTCTAAGCCTGTATGTTTCTGTGGAATAAATATTGGGATTAGGGGGGAAGAGGAAGCAAAGGCCTATGGCCCTGGGGTTGGTCATCTCTATAGTAGTTGCCACATTGGTTTTTCTATAATCACTTTGGGTTTGTACAGTTTTGGGGGGGAAAAGACACAGATTTTTACACTAATATATGGATCTAGCTCAATGCTATTTTAATCACCTGCATTAGGCAGGCAATAATAAAGGTTGAGTTTTCCACAGTTGGGAGTGGGTTTCTGGAGGATTTTGTAAAAAGTTGCCTCTTGACCCCCTCTACCCAATTTACTTCCTTCTTCTATCCTTCCTTTTTTCTTTCTTCATTCTTCTTTCCTTTCTTGTCTTTTGGGCCTCACTTGGCAATGCTTAGGGCTTACTCCTGGCTTTGCACCCAGGAATCACTCCTGGTGGTGCTCTGGGCTGAGGGTATCTCTGAGATAAGAGAGATTGAACCTACGTCAACTGTGTGCAAGGCAAGTGCCTTACCCCATACTCACTGTACTATCATTCTGCCCTCTTCCCCCAGTCTCTTTCTTTCTCTTCTTTTCTCCCCTCTTTCTCTTTATTCCATCTCCTTCTGTGTATTTTGTCCAGCATAGATATTTGTTTCTCCCTAAGCCACATCTTGCTGGTGGGACCTGCATGTCTGAATCCAACATCTGAACGGGTACTCTGCAGGAGGCCAGAAGGGAGGTAAATTAGGCTAACAGTTTTTAATTTTATAATTATTGAAAAAAATTTTGTTTGATCTAAGGGCCTCATTGGAAATCTTGAGTGTCCTACTAATTTCTCTTTAGCACTCTCATCTGATTCTTTCTTAGAATTATGTTTTTTGTTTCTTTGTTTGTTTTTGGCAGTGCTCAGGGGTTACTCCTGGCTCTACAGTCAGAAATCGCTCCTGGCAGGCTTGGGGGACTTTATGGGACGCTGGAATTCGAACCACCGTCCTTCTGCATGCAAGGCAAATGCCCCACCTGCATGCTATTTCTCTGGTCCCAGAATTATGTTTTAAGGCTGGGGAATTGCTCAGGACAGGAGTGTATGTTTTTTTGTTTTTTTGTGAAGGGGGTACAGTGTCCTGGTTCTGTACTTGGGGATCGCTTGCAGTGAGGGTTAAAGGAGCCATATGTAGTGCTGTGAATTAAACCCAGGTCAGCCGCATGTATGGTAAGTGTCCTTCCTGCTACATTATCTGGAGGGTATATGTGGGAGCTTTAGTCCCTGGAGATCTATTTTAAAAGTAGTTCCCAGCACCACCTGACTCAATAATATATATATATTATTTTTTTGGTTTTTGGGCCACACCTAGTGATGCTCACGAGTTACTCCTGGCTTGAGGGGACCATATGGGATGCCAGTGGATCATCCTAGGTTAGCGCTTGCAAGGCAAGCTTGTGCCACCACTCAGATCCCTCAATAAATATTTTCACGCTCATAAAATGTTATTTATCTTTGGATAATCTATCTAGGATTTTGAAGATAGATGAAAATTGCGGAAATGAAATAGAAATTTTGGCAAACTTTTAAAGATAATGATATGTAGTATGCTTCTTTTCAGTATAATATTTGGGGCCAAAGAAATATTACTGTGGGTATGATAGTTGCCTTGCACGCAGTCAACCTAGGTTCAATCCCTGACATCCCTGTGGTTCCCCAAACACCTTGAGCATTGCCAGGGTTAGCCAGAAAACAAAACAAAATTAGATTAAAAATAAATATACATGAGGGGGCCGGAGAGATAGCATGGAGATAGGACATTTGCCTTTTATGTAGAAGAACGGTGGTTTGAATCCCAGCACCCCATATGGTCCCCCGAGCCTGCTAGGAGTGATTTCTGAGCGTAGAGCCAGGAGGAACCCCTGAGCGCTGCCGGGTGTGACCCAAAAACCAAAAATAAATAAATATACTTGATAATGATCTAGCAGTAAGTGTAATAACTATTAAATTCAAAAAGTAATAAGCATAAGTGATATTATGTAATGATATATCATGCTTTATAATGTGCATTACATTTTTATAATGCATTATCATATATGCTTATGATATTAAGCATAAGTAATGAACTAGTGGTATTTATTACACACTACAGAAGCTCTTCCATGGAGGAGTTTATTCATATTTATGTTTGGAGGAAATGCTTAATTTCAGTCAAAGGCTGAAGGAAAGAGGTATAATTTTGCTTTTCCCCACACTTTAGATGGACAAAAGGTCTAGAAGTTACAGGTAGAGGATCCTTTGTTAGGATGATGAAGTGCAAATGACTGGGAAAGTGAACTGATTTCTGAACAAGAGCTTAGTTTTTAGGCACAACCTATAAGATGTCATTTAACAAAGCTCAAATTTAGTTGGATTAGAAAAATCAGTTACAAGTACAGAATCGGCAAACTATCATGATAGAGGTTCATGTGAAATAGAGACTGTGGGGTCTCAGTTGATAATCATAGAATGAGCCCACTGGATAATGAGGGCAATGATGAAGATATGATAGTTTGAATAACAGGCCCCTGGGTCTGGATCACAGATCTGATTCTGCTGAAATCTACACAGACCAGAGCACTGTGACCTGGATATTACAGTTATTGGCAGGGGATGAATTAGAGGTCAGACCCAGAATGGCGGTAGTAGAAGCCACAGCTTTGAGCTGAGAACTCCCTAATCTGAGCTCAGAACTCTTAGCTCTAAAGTGTTATCTAGATTCTAGAATATTGTAATGCTCTGGAGTTCTTTTGTTTGTTTTGTTTTCAGGTCACACCTGGCTGCTGTACTCAGGGGTTACTCCTTGTTCTGCTCTCAGAAATTACTCCTGCAGGCCAAGGGGACCATATGAAAATCCGGGATCAAACCTGGGTGGACCACATACAAGGCAAAAGCCCTACCCGCTGTGCTATCACTCTGGCCCCTAGGGTTCTTTCAAATGTTTGCCATGCATTGGGTCCATGGGTTCTTGATTCAGCAAATAGCTAGCATCACCCATTAGAAACCTGAAATTTATGTGACACCCATTGTCTTATTCTCACCTCTTAAGTGCAGTCTATCATGAAGTGCTATTGATCCAATTTTTCAAATTGCCTTTCAATTTGTTATTTCTCTGCACTTTGATCACCAACTGGCACAGGCTAGCTCCACCTTGCCTGGACCTGCAAGAGATTTATTGGGATCTGTTTCTGCTCCTCTCAGCTTGATTTTTCACCCTGCAGCCAACAGTGATTTTTAACATACACAAACCTGACCTCGACTCTATATTTCAAACCTGTTAGTAACTTCCTTAGAACAAAGAATACCTTCCTGGCCAAGTCCCATTGCCATCTCTTACCTCACACCCTCCCCACCTCTGGCCTCCTTTCAGTTTCTCCAACAGGCCAGTTCTTCCTGTACCTGAACATAGTCTCCTATCTGCTTTCTCTGCTTTGTTGGGAATCTTCCCTGTCCTTTCCTCCTGATGTTCTCAGAGTGTGGGATGCTCAGTAGTACTTACCACAGATGTGGTTTTACAGTTTTCTGTGTACAAATGGGGGAGTTTACTCTTGGTGGGAGTAAACTTACTCAGGGGACCATGTGGTGCTGAGAATTAACTCAGAGCTCCCCGCGACTCATATACAAAGCTGTTCTCCAGTTCTTTGCATCATCTTCCCAAACCTGGTTTGATGTTTTTCAGTCATTGAAAATTTTTTATTTGAGATGTTTAAAGAAATTACTGATGAAAATTTACATTGACTGAGCACCAATGTCCTAGGACAGTGGTCGGCCACCTGCGGCTCGCGAGCCACATGTGGCTCTTTACACTTTTAATTTGGCTCTTCTGTGTGCCAGGCGGCCGCTCCAGGAGTCAGGACTCTGCTCCTAACCTCTGTCAGTGCGCGCCCTGTGTGCAGCCCCGGCAGCCGGCTCCAAGAGTGTGAGATGATACTCAGTATCAACCCTAAACAAAGGTGTTTCCTTTGATATGTAAAAGTCCACTGAATATGTACTTTTGTGTCTCTCTCTCTCTCTCTCTCTCTCTCTCTCTCTCTCTCTCTCTCTCTCTCTCTCTCTCTCTCCTCTCTCTCTCTCTCTCTCTCTCTCTCTCTCTCTCTCTCTCTCCTCTCTCTCTCTCTCTCTCTCCTCTCTCTCTCTCTCTCCCTCTCTCTCTCTTGACCTGAAGCCTCCTGTTATTGGGATTTGGTTTTAATAAAGAAAGAGGTGTCTAGCCTTTTGGGTTCGAGGCAGAGAGTACAAGGTAAAAGGCCATGGACTCCATGGCTAGCTTGGTTTATTATTTCTTTCCTGCTACCCTGCTTCTTCAGACCAGGTTGGGTGGGGTTTAGAAATACAGTGCTGGGTTCGGGCCCCAGTGGAACCACCAAAGAAAAAAAAAAAAAGAAAGAAAGAAAAAATAGAAATACAGTGCTTGGAGTGATCTTAAAACATATTTTATTTTGCACAAGAGTGGGCATCTTCCATGAAGGGATTCTCAACCCAGTTTTCTTTTCCGTGAATTCTCATGTTCAGAGTACTCATGATTAAAGTTGTGAGCTAATGCCCTTAAATTCTGTTTTTCATATTGATTATGACTTTCTGCATAATATAAGTGCCAATCAGAAATTTTTTGCAAGAGTGGAAACATTTCAATATCTCCTTCTCAGACACAGCTATCCCAGAATCAGATTCTGGGATCCATCCATCTTATGTCTCACTGTAAGACTACTTGTGAAACTCTCCTGCAGAGAAATATTAAATTCATAGAGAAAATGAACAGTGTCTGCCAAATACACAAGCTTAACTACCCATTCCTTGTCCAACTGGGGCTGTGCAAAGTCAGAGTTCTGATCTCACAGGAACTGTACTACTTCTTCCCTCTTGCCAACAAGGCGAGTGAGCACCCTTCCCCTGAACAGCCACTTTATTTCTTCATGGAGAAGATGCTAGTAGTGGGCATCCATACTCTCACCCAGGGTGGTGAATAGCCTGGATTTGATCACAATTGTGAATTTCACAAATTATCTTTACTGTGTCATTTGTCACAGAGTTTAGTTCAGCAGGGAGGGTTTTTGTTTTTGTTTTTTTTTTTTTTTTTTTTTTTTTTTTTGTGGTTTTTGGGTCACACCCGGCAGTACTCAGGGGTTATTCCTGGCTCCAGGCTCAGAAATTGCTCCTGGCAGGCACGGGGGACCATATGGGATGCCGGGATTCGAACCGATGACCTCCTGCATGAAAGGCAAACGCTTTACCCCCATGCTATCTCTCCGGCCCCAGCAGGGAGTTTTTTTTTTTTTTCCAATCTATCATACAATGAGTGGATACAATGTACAGGTATGCAACTTCTGTTTCTTGTGACTACACAAAAACACTGAGCCATGCACAGTGCATCATCTGTACATACATCAACACATCAGATTATTATTCTGAGTGAAATGAGTTAGAATTAGAGATGTAGACACAAAATAATCATTTGTGGCATGTAAGAATAATAAATGGCATATGGTAATAATATCTAGAGAAAACAGGGATGAGGGACAGGAGGAATAGTCTATGATAGGAAGCTTGCCATAAAAAGTGGTGAGTTCAATTAGAATAGAGAAAGGTACATTATGACATTGATAGTTGGAACATATCACTCTGGACAAGAACTGGACGCTGAAAATGGATAAGTGACATGCATGGAACCCTTTAATTAACAATATTGCAAATCACGGTGTCCTAAAGGAAAATTTGCAAACCTCAGTGTCATAAAGGAAAAGAGAGATAGAGAGAAAAAAAGCAAAATACCTGCCCCTGACATAGGCAGAGGAGAGTGAAGGGGAAGGAAACAAGGGTGGTGGTGGGGAAAGTGCACTGGTGAAGGGTGGTGTACATTCTATGATTGAAACTCAGGTATGAATAATTTTGTAACAAAATTATGCTTAAATAAAAATTACTTTAAAAATGTTTCAGGCACTCTGTCATAATTCCTTTATGATATATCATATGCCTTTAACAAAGTGCCGTTTTTGTTTTTGTGTGTATTTTAGTTTGGTTTCTTGCAGCACACACTAAAGTGTCAATAGATTTTTTTCCTTTCAGTGAAATCACTACTTTTCTCTGGAACACTGTCCTTGCTTTTAAAAATTGTTAAAAGGGTTTTTCTCTTTTACCTGTTTCATATCCATATTGTAGGGTTTCAAATTTTCAGCACATTTTGGTTATCAAGAGGAAATGTTTTGAAACATTTTGCTTTCTTATTATCAGAAATCAAAGCATTTTCCTCAAGAAGGGTGTTTACTATCCAGAATTAACAGTGGATTAAAAAACTGTATTTCATGGTGGATGTTACTTCACATCTAAATCAGCTTAATCGTAAACTACAGGGGAAAGGAAACACAATTTTTTGATGTTAAAAGTTATTTCGTGAGCCCGGAAAGATAGCACAACGGTGTTTGCCTTGCAAGCAGCCAATCCAGTACCTAAGGTGGTTGGTTCGAATCCCGGTGTCCCATATGGTCCCCCATGCCTGTCAGGAGCTATTTCTGAGCAGATAGCCAGGAGTAACCCCTGAGCACCGCTGGGTGTGGCCCCCCCCCAAAAAAAAGTTATTTCGTTTGAAAACAAATTATCTATTTTTGCTCAAGATTTTGACAGAGAAACTTTGATTCACCTTCCAAGCCTGTTGAACCATCGCCAAGAAAATAATTCTGATATTGACATTGCCTATTTTAAAACAGCACTTTTAAATATGAGGGAAGCTTTTCTCAAGAGGTTTCAGGATTTCAGAAACAGCAAAGCGAAGTTGGCCTTTGTTAAAAACCTCTGGTGCCACTGTAACGGAATTAAATTTTTCTCCCTTTAATATCGACATTGGCATCTTTGAAATGCAATTGCTGGATTTAAAAAACAAAGAACTGTGGAGCTCGAAATTTGAATGTCTTTGTGTTAATTTAGAAAGATTAGAGAAACACAAATGTAAACTTAGTTCACAACACAAGTGGTCTGCTTTGAAAGACCTGGAGAAGGAAGATATGTTGATTTTTAACACCTGGAATAGTATTCCTGACTCATATAATCAACTACAAAAGCTAGTGTTTGCTGTTCTTTCCTTGTTCGGGTCTACATATTTATGCAACAATCTTTTTTTTTTGGGGGGGGTCACACCCGGCGGTGCTCAGGGGTTACTCCTGGCTGTCTGCTCAGAAATAACTCCTGGCAGGCACGGGAGACCATATGGGACACTGGGATTCGAACCAACCACCTTTGGTCCTGGATTGGCTGCTTGCAAGGCAAATGCCGCTGTGCTATCTCTTCGGGCCCAAACAATCATTTTCAAGCATGAATTTTATCAAGAGTAAATTGAGAAATTGTTTCATGGATGAGAACCTGGAATCGTTCCTAAAATTAAAAACAACATACAAACCTGACTTACTCAAACTATCCAAGAAAATGCAAGGCCAATGTTCACATTAATGTTTGTGACTTTGTCAGTCATTGTCAGGACATAATTTTCTCTACGTGTAAGGCAAATTTTATGTAATTTAATGTTGTTGATAAATAATATTGTTCTAAAGTTTTTGTTTAATTAGTTGTGTTATTTGTATTCTCCCAACCTATGTGGATACCTGCAAGCAGAATATTCTTAATAAAAACTTATTGAAACTAAAAACAGTGTACCATCCTATGTATTTTTGGTTTTAAAAATGTGGCTCTCAGGCCCGGAGAGATAGCACAGCGGCATTTGCCTTGCAAGCAGCCGATCCAGGACCAAAGGTGGTTGGTTCGAATCCCGGTATCCCATATGGTCCCCATGCCTGCCAGGAGCTATTTCTGAGCAGACAGCCAGGAGTAACCCCTGAGCAACGCCGAGTGTGGCCCAAAAACAAACAAACAAACAAAATGTGGCTTTTAGGGCCGGAGAGATAGCCTGGAGGTAAGTCCTCTCATGCAGAAGGTTGGTGGTTTGAACCCTGGCATCCCATATGGTCCCCTGAGCCTGCAGGAGCAATTTCTGAGCATAGAGCCAGGAATAACCCCTGAGCGCTGCCAAAAAAAAAAAAAAAACCAAAACAAACAAACAAACAAACAAAAAATGTGGCTCTCAAAATAAATTTCAATCGTGGTTTTGGCGAGATTTGGCTCAGTTGAAAATAAAGGTTGCCGACCTCTGTCTTAGGATATCCTTACTTGGTATATTACCTCTTACTCAGTGCAAGTTACGAAATCTCTAACATTATTGCCATTTTACAGAGGAGGAGGAAACTGCCTCTGCAGGTTGAGTAACTTGCCCAGAATTCCCAGAACAACATAGCCTATAGATGTGGACTGTGGGGTCCTGACCCTCTTCTCCCAAATGCTGCTGGAGGAGTCAGGTACTTTCCACATCAGAAGTGTTCTATTTGCAAGTACAGGCTGAATGGGGAGTTTGTGCCATGACTTCAATTACCAGAAACTCAGCCTAGTTTTCCTCCTGAAATCCAATTCCAGGAATTCAGCTGGTGCCATCAGATATCTCATCCTCTATCCCCTGTGCCTCTGAGCATAATCGGTTTCTAAGAAAATGTGTGTGTGTCTGAACTATTTCCATCAATCTTATGGTCCTGGGGATGCTCATGGGTTACTCCTGGCTTTACACTCAGGAATTAATTTCAACTATGCACAGAGGAGGAACAAGGAACAGGGGTGGGAGATTATATGAGATGTGGGGGATCCAACCCAGGTCTGCCATTAGCGAGCCAAGTGACCTCCAGCTGTACTATCTATCTCTCAGCCCTTTTATTCCTCTTTCCTTCCCTCTCCCCCTTCTCACTCACTCCCTCTTTTCATCCCTCCCTATATCCCTCCTTCCATTCCTTCCTTCTCCACATTCATTGGTGCTCAGAGCATACTCCAAATTTGCACTCAGGTATTATTCCTGACAGGGCTTGGAGAACCACATGGGGTGTCAGGGACTGAACCCAGACTGGCTTGCATGCAAGGCTATTGCCCTACAAGCTGTACTATCTCTCATTATCTCCATCCCGGAATTTTGTTCCTTTAATCATCTTTTTCTGTTTGTTTTTGGGTCACACCCAATAGCGCTCAGGAATTACTCCTGGCTCTATGCTCAGATATATAGCTCCTGGCAGGCTCAGGAGACCATATGGGATGCCAGAATTCAAACCACTGTCTTGGGGCCGGCGAGGTGGCGCTAGAGGTAAGGTGTCTGCCTTGCAAGTGCTAGCCAAGGAAAGGACCACGGTTCGATCCCCCGGCGTCCCATATGGTCCCCCCAAGCCAGGGGCAATTTCTGAGCGCGTAGCCAGGAGTAATCCCTGAGCATCTAACGGGTGTGGCCCGAAAAACAAAAAACAAACAACAAAAAAAAACAAAAACAAAAACAAATCAAACCACTGTCTTTCTGATTACAAGGCAAACACCCTACCGCATGCTATCTCTCCAGCCCCATTTTCTTAATTATATAGCGAAGTTGAGAGTGTCCCCATTTGGTTAATGAGAAATTTTTTTTTTGTTTTGTTTTGTTTTTGGGCCACACCCTGTGACGCTCAGGGGTTACTCCTGGCTATGTGCTCAGAAGTTGCTCCTGGCTTCTTGGGGGACCATATGGGACACCGGGGGATGGAACCGCGGTCCGTCCTAGGCTAGCGCAGGCAAGGCAGGCACCTTACCTCCAGCGCCACCGCCCGGCCCCGTTAATGAGAAATTTGTATCACTTTTGCATACTATGTCTTTTGTCATTCCCCCTTACTTCCCTCATTGTACTTTTTTTTTGTTTGTTTTGTTTTGTTTTGTTTTTGGACCACACCCAGTGATGCTCAGGGTTACTCCTCTCTATGTGCTCAGAAATCGCTTTTGGCTTGGGGATCTATATGGGATGCTGGGGATCGAACCGTGGTCTATCCTAGGTTAGCACGTGCAAGGCAAACGCCCTACTGTTTGCGCCACCACTTCAGCCCCTGTACTTTTTTTATTTTTTTGTTTTTTGTTTTTTTTGGGTCACATCCGGCAGCACTTAGGAGTTATTCCTGGCTATACGCTCAGAAATCAACCCTGGCAGGCACAGGAGACCATATGAGATGCCGGGATTCGAACCACTGTCCTTCTGCATGCAAGGCAAATGCTTTACCTCCATGCTATCACTCCAGCCCCCTTTTTATTTTTATCTTATTGCTTTATAAGAATGTCTTGAAATCTTGTATATGTATTTTGTTTGTTTGTTTGTTTGTTTTTTGGGTCACACCCAGCAGCACTCAGGGGTTACACCTGGCTCCAGGCTCAGAAATCACTCCTGGCAGGCTCAGGGGACCATATGGGATGCCGGAATTCAAACCATTGACCTTCTGCATGAAAGCCAAACGCCTTACCCTCATGCTATCCTTCCGGCCCGAAATCTTGTATATTTTATCAAAATTAATTTAATTTAGTTTTGGGATCACACCAGCAATGCTCAAGGTTACTCCTGAAAGTGTTTGGGAATCATAAGGCTGATGGGAATTGAACCTGGGTTGGACAAGAACTTTACCTGTTGTACTATCTTCAGCCTCTGCTTTATTAAGTATTTTTTGCCGGACTGTAATTTGTCTTTTAATTTTATTTAACACAAAAAATATTGTCAATTTTGTTCCACTCTTTGAGGGCTTTAAACATTAATTTCTAAGGAAATTGAAACAAGGGCTGTAGAGAATGCTAATATGGATTGGGTGCATGCGGGAACCTCAGTTGATCCATATGGCTCTGATCTCCTGAACACCAGCAACAGTGATATACTCGCTCCCAATCCCCACACCAAGTTCAGCCTGAGTTGGAAACCTCTGAACACTCTACCTATTGTTTTTAAACAGAAATACTAGAACAACAAAACAAAAACAGAAGAGCTACAAGTATAACAATTTTTTACAGTTGTATTTTGCTCTTTGGTCCTGGTAACTGTACTTCAAATGCTAGTTACAGCATTTCCAAGCTGTCTAGCAGTAGGCACCAATTTTAAACTCACTGAGCTTTGAACTTCTACTTTGTCAAGAGGGAATATCAAAATTGGCCTTGGAGGAATTTGAGGAAATTTAATTCTAGTTTTGGCTGAACACTAATCCTTCCAGTTTCCCTGTATATGTTCATAAATCAAATTCGACAAAACAAAACAAAACAAAACAAAAAAACCCACCCTGTATTTACTAGGATTTTAAAACAAAATGGAATGGAATCAGGATTAAGGTTCATAGTGTGAATTTAAGCAAGGCGCATTAGAAAAGTGTTCCGCTTTTACCAGGAGCAACAATTCAAGGAACTCCATTTCGGCCTTTCCTAAACCTAAATCCCTTAAAGTCGACTGTGTCCCCAGCCCAGGACAACCATCAGGGCCCTTAGATTCGGCGCAGTGAACAAAAACTCTGGGGCAGCGAAGGTGGGAATCCACGCGGAATGTAGCGCGGCCCGCGATATTAGACGCTCTCAGTTAAAAACCCTGCTCCGCCTCGCTTTGCTTTCCGCGATGCATTTTGGGAGTTGTAGTTCTAAGACTGTCAATCAAACCCACGGTAGGTGAGGACAAGACTCTAATGCCCAGTGTGCTTCGCGGAGGGCGAGTGCAGCGCCTATTCTTACCCGCTCCTACTTTCCCACTCCTCCCTTCCTTTTTCGAGTCTTCTAGTCTGGACCACTGACTTGCTAGTTGTCTTCCTGCTTCCCGTCTTTTCCTTTCATTTTTCCACCATTTCTTTTCTCTGTTCCTGGAAGCCAAAGCGAGACATTGGCTTCAATCAAACGCCAGCTTTAGAATCTGGGTGCAAGAGCGGGGATCGACCCAGAGTTGTAAGGGGCACGGAGAGGGGGTGGCGGAGGATGAGAGCTGTGTGAGCCGCGGAAAAGGGAGGGCAGTGGAGAGAAAGAAGTGCAGAGAATTGACACTGTCGGTTGGGGTGATTGTGGAGGTAGCCTTAGGAGGGAAGAGATGGAGTTAGATTTCGAAATCGTGGATTATTTTGTGCCCAGAAATGTGGGGCCAAGTATCAATCAGCATTGGAGGCTGATCTGGCCTGCAGAGATGGGAGGGAGAGAGGACTGGCTTGGGACAGTTTATTTGTCAATGCTTAAAATAAAGATGAGGAAAGTCATTGATTTTGAAAAATGTGAAGCCATGAACAATTCTGTAGGTCTTATTTTCCAGAAGTGGCTTTTGCTTTTGCTTTTGTTTGGGTCCCTACCTGGAGGTGCTCAGTGCTGATGGGTTGCTTTTGGAGGTGCTGGAGATGAAACACTGAATTTAAAGCAAGTGCCTTATCTGCTGGACTATCTCTCCACCCTGCTACGAACAATTCTATCACTTGAAAATAAGATACATTTGAGGCTGGAGCACTAACACAGTGGTGTAGGGAGTTTGCCTTGCAAACCCGGGGCCTACCTGGATTCGACCTCTGGTATCCCATATGGTTACCAAGCCTGCCAGGAATAATTTCTGAGCACAGAGTCAGGAGTAACTCCTGAACACTGCCAGGTGTGACTCAAAAACCAAAAACATTTATTTTTGTGCTCACTTCGGCAGCACATATACTAAAATTGGAATGATACAGAGAAGATTAGCATGGGCCCTGTGCAAAAACATTTTTTTTAGAAGCTTTCAATTAGAAATTGAAGGAAGGGGGCCAGAGAGTACAGCAGTAAGGAGCTTTTCTATCCACAGTCAGTTGGTTCAATTTCTGGCATCAAACTTGGTTTCCTGATCATCACCAGCAGTAATTCCTGAGCATAGAGCCAGGGTAGCGCTGAACACTGCTGGGTCTAAACCCAAAACGAACAAACAAACAAACTGAGGAAAAACTATAGTTGGGAGTAGAACAGAATGGGGTTGGAAGGAGAGAGTGTGTGGGAGATGGCTTATATTTGACAAAAGGAAGTCAGAGCAAACTTGGGTTAGCTTTGGAGCCAGTGGATCTGGGATTGGACTGAAAAATCTGAGGGGTGACAGTGGTATGGACTATCAGTATGCATTTCTAACCTTTGTACCTTATAGGTGATGGAGAGCACCCCTTCAAGGGGTGGGCTGAACCGAGTACATCTACAATGCAAGAATCTCCAGGAATTTCTGGGGAGTTTGAGCCCTGGGGTACTTGACCGGTTATATGGTCACCCGGCTACCTGTCTAGCAGTCTTCAGGTGCGTGCCCCCTGATGGTAGGGACCAGGTGGGAGAAGTGTAGTCGTACCTGTGAACTGGTATAATTTATGGGTAGATGATTGGCTCAGGGTATCTTGAAGATTCAAGTGTCAGGCTAGGGATGGGGAGAGGAGTAAGTGATAGAGCACTTGCCTTGCATATATGAGCCCCTGGGTTTGGTTGCTAGTACAGGAATTAAACAAATGAACAAATGTACCAGGCTAAAACAGATGGAGTTTTTGAGGATCTTGAGACTGGTAAGAGAGTATGTGTTATGTAGGGAGACATGAGATGTTTGAGAGGCTACTGAGGGCAGAGATACAGATTAGACGCAGTTCTACTATTGACATTTTTTCCTTTACCCCCTTACAGAGAGCTCCCTTCCCTGGCTAAGAACTGGGTGATGAGAATGCTCTTCCTGGAGCAGCCTTTGCCACAAGCTGCTGTGGCCCTGTGGGTGAAGAAAGAATTCAGCAAGTGAGTCTCTGCTGTATCCCAGCTAGATAGAAATTTCTCAACTGTTAGATTTCCAAATCTTTGGGATACTTTTAGGCACTATTTTGGGCACAGCACACAATTTGTAATTAAATGTTTGGGAAATCGAATGCTATATTTTCCTTTTTGGAAAATTGTCATGTCTCCAAGAAGGTACTGTGGTCAAGATTGATTTTGAGGGCCCGGAGAGATAGCACAGCGGCGTTTGCCTTGCAAGCAGCCCATCCAGGACCAAAGGTGGTTGGTTCGAATCCCGGTGTCCCATATGGTCCCCCGTGCCTGCCAGGAGCTATTTCTGAGCAGACAGGCCAGGAGTAACCCCTGAGCACCGCCGGGTGTGGCCCAAAAACCAAAAAAAAAAAAAAAAAAAAAAAAAAAAAGATTGCTTTTGAAATCTCAGTGTGTGAAATAGTGTTCCAAGACTACCACTTCAGAAAAGGCAGGAGTGGAGGCCTTTGGGGGCTATCTTTTTTCTTCTTGGCCCTGCACTCAGGAATCCACTTGGTACCATATGGGATGCTGGGGATTGAATGGGGGTGGAGTGGGGTTGGGGTGTGTCAGTCTTGTGTAAGGCCAGAGTCTTTCCCATCATACTCTCTCTGGCCCCTGGGGCACCTTTTTTCATCAGAGATTTCACTCATATTTTGCTTCTATTACAGAGCTCAGGAGGAAAGCACAGGGTTGCTGAGTGGCCTCCGTATCTGGCATACTCAGCTGCTCCCAGGTGGTCTTCAGGGTCTCATTCTCAACCCCATCTTCCGACAGAACCTCCGCATAGCCCTTCTGGGTGGGTATGTCACTCCCATCTTTTCCTGAGACAGACCAGGGGAACTTGTAATTAAATTGTAAACTAAACTACTGGAGAGGGCCTTTCAGGAACCTTATAGGCTCTACCTTTAGAAATTGCTTTAGAATAAGTAGGATAAGATCTAGCTGCATGGTGTAGGAAACATTTCCCCATGGTGCATGGGGATGGCTATGAAATGTGGGCAGGGGGTGGTCAAGGAACTCAGACAGGGTTCCTTACTCTTGGCCCATCCTGGCCATAGGGGGAAGGCCTGGTCTGATGATACAAGTCAACTAGGACCAGACAAGCATGCCCGGGATGTTCCCTCACTTGACAAGTACGCGGAGGAGCGATGGGAGGTGAGGATCTGGGCATCTGTGTGTCTTTGCTTGTGCTGCTGGTACCCTTGGCCTTTAGAGGCAGTAATTTCTCTGTTCTCTTCTTGTCCTCAGGTGGTCCTGCACTTCATGGTGGGCTCTCCCAGTGCAGCTGTCAGTCAGGACTTGGCTCAGCTCCTCAGCCAAGCTGGTCTCATGAAGAGGTGAGGCAGCCAGAGGTACAGTAACGTCTTGCTTGGTCATCTCGAGATCCTGAGTAACTAGGGTAGATGAAGATGGCAGAGGGCTGACTGAAAAAGGAGAGCTGAGGAGAAATAACTGAGACTGTGTAAGAAAACCAAGAACGTTTTTTGCATATATTTCTGCCTATTTATTCTTTTGTCCTGTTCCTAGTACTGAGCCTGGAGAGCCACCCTGTATTACTTCTGCTGGCTTCCAGTTCCTGCTGCTCGACACCTCGGCCCAGCTCTGGTACTTTATGTTGCAGTATTTGCAGACAGCCCAGGTGAGGAACCCAGGAGCTGCCTGATCCACTTTTTTGGCAACCCACTGAGAGATTCCTCCTGTTCCCTGATTTTCTCTCTCCTCCTTTCCTAGTTTCTTCCTCTCATGTCTCTTGCCTTGTTTTCTCCCCCTTCCTCCCTAGAGTCGGGGCATGGATCTTGTGGAGATTCTCTCTTTCCTCTTCCAGCTCAGCTTCTCTACTCTGGGCAAGGTAAGCAGTGGGGCTGGCACTGGGATCAGGTGAGCAAACTAAAGGGGAATGCGATGGGGTGAGCTTATGGTGCAGCAGAATAAAAGAATGAACAAAGCAAGACTAGAAAGAGAGAAGAGGTAGGGAGAATAGGATGTGTTTTGGACCTCAGCTGGCTACCTCTTTTCCCCCAGGATTACTCTGTGGAAGGTATGAGTGATTCTCTGCTGAATTTCCTGCAACATCTGCGTGAGTTTGGGCTTGTTTTCCAGAGGAAGGTATGACCAGCCAGATATATGGTGTCTGGGGAAGAATCAGGGTAATATGTTACCTTGACATTTAATAAGGTATTGGCTTGGGGAAGGATTAACAGTATTGTAAATCACAGTACAATGATTATAAAGTTACAATGAAAAACAAAACAAAACAAAATATATGTGGTCTGGGAGGTGGTATCAGGAAGCAGCTGCCAGGTTGTAATTCTTCCACCTAGTCTAGTGGGAGAGGAGTTGGGAGTTGAAGCTTTGTACCCTGAGAGGGATCTGCTATCTCTAGCAGAAAATACACAAGAGTGACATCTGAAGGAGGGCTCTCTGCTTTTCCTTACATTTTCCAGAGGAAATCTCGGCGATACTATCCCACGCGCCTAGCCATCAATCTCTCATCAGGTGTTTCTGGAGCTGGGGGCACTGCTCACCAGCCAGGCTTCATTGTGGTGGAAACCAATTACCGCTTGTATGCCTACACGGGTGAGTGCACAGAGGGCCCCTTCAGGAGCAGGCTGGTGGTGCTGGCAGTGGGGAGCTGATGCTTATTCTTGCATTCAGAGTGCTCCCATTTTTGAAATTGAAGGAAGGTTCCAGGCAGGGGGAGGAGTAAGTGGGGGCAGGGACCTGGGTCTGGGAGCAGCTTTCTCATCTGTTCTCCCTTTTTCTGGGCCAGAGTCAGAGCTACAGATCGCCCTCATTGCCCTCTTCTCTGAGATGCTCTATCGCTTCCCCAACATGGTGGTGGCGCAGGTGACCCGGGAGAGTGTGCAGCAGGCCATTGCCAGTGGCATCACAGCCCAGCAGGTATCCCCACTTGGGGGAGGTAGAGACACACTGCATTTGGACATTTGGTGGGGAACATGGGGCTGGTATAGTAGGTGGCAGAGAGCTGCTCTGTTCAAGCACAGAGCAAGCATGTAAGGAGTGGGTCAGGATCTGGCTGTGTAAAGCAGACTCTTAAGGGAATACTATGGTGGGAGCAAGTGGTGCTCTGGTCTCAGAACCAGCTCTTCTATGCATCATTAGTAGCCCTATTTCTTTCTTTCTTTCTTTTTTTTTTTTAATATCTTCTTTATTTACAAGTTAGAATCAACAAAGACAATGACAATTCAGGAGACCAAATGGAGAGATGACAGAAACCCCCAGGGATCCCAAATGGAGCAGAAGGGAAAGGGATAATAGAGTAGAAGAAAAAGTCAACAATAAAAGAGCTCCCCCTTCTCCCCTACCCATGGATGCTAAGGGATAGTAGCTCCATTTCTTTCACTTTTCTGAGCCCGTTTTCTCAGCTGGAGCCTGGGAATACTGGGTATAGCATACGGGGAACACATGGGAATACCTCACAGATTAGTTGTGAAGGGTCAGTGACAGAACCTACAGTAGGTACTCAAAAAAGTAAAAGACGATGCTGTTAGGAAGACAAAAATAAGGCAATGGAGAGAGTGAAATAAGGAATGGCAGACTGACCGGTGGGACAGCAGTTTTGGACAACAGCTGAACAGGGATGGGTTGAGTTGATGAGAATCAACTTTTTTTCTGAGATGATCATCCAGTGGCATCAGGGTATAGCTTTTCTGACCATTTGAACCCATTGCTGTTCTCTCTCCCTAGATCATCCATTTCCTAAGGACAAGGGCCCATCCCGTGATGCTCAAACAGGTACCAAGTTGCCAGTGGCTGAGAGTGACTGACTGGCAATGAGATGTGGAGAAAGTAGCATTCAAATCTGGGGAATGAATGAAGGGCCGGGTGTTTGGGCAGCCCTCCTAAATCTCCTTGCCTTGCAGACCCCTGTGCTGCCCCCCACCATCACAGACCAGATCCGCCTCTGGGAGCTAGAAAGGGACAGACTGCGTTTTACTGAGGGTAGGGTGACTTTTGGAGATTTTATTCGTGGTCAGAGGGAGACAAGCAGGTCGTCACTGAGCAAAGATAATGCTTTAAATGTTGGGGTCACTGAATGTTTGGGAGACATGATCTGGCAGGACACTTGCAGTTGGGTCCTTAGCAGTAAATTCATTCTCTCAAATTGGTGCTAGAAAAGAGGCCTTGGGAGAGATAGGTGCAAATTAGAAATGCAATTTCTCTGGTTTTGGAGCCCATTGCCTGCTTTCCTTATTCGCTTGCCTTCCTTGATGAGTCTGGAAGATCACTCCCAGCTGCTGGTTAGCTTGTTAGGAGCCCAGGTACTGACAGGCCACAGGAGTAGTTGTTAAGTTGGGGTGCAAGTCACCCCGGAACCCCTCACCTCACACTCTGCCTTCTCCTGCCCTGCGGCTGGGCCCCAGGCGTCCTGTACTACCAGTTCCTTTCCCAAGTGGACTTCGAGCTGCTGCTGGCCCACGCGCGGGAGCTGGGCGTCCTGGTGTTCGAGAACTCGGCCAAGCGCCTCATGGTGGTGACCCCCGCGGGACACAGCGACGTCAGGCGCTTCTGGAAGAGACAGAAGCACAGCTCCTGAGAAGGAATGCGGAGAATTCGGGACTGACGGACCGGGCGGGGCGGGCCCAGCCGGCGCGGCCTCCAAACTCAGGGTTGTTTTTTTTAATGGACACTTGGGGACTCTTGTTAAATAAAGTTGTGGAAACTAAACCGGCGGCCTGTAGCCTCCCGCACCGCGCAGGCGCTGCTCCCTGGCCACACCTTCTGGCGGGGGGCGGAGCCGTGTCCGCTGCTGCGCATGCGCATTTCCTGGCGGCTCACGGTCCGGGTTGTTGCTCTCGGGTCCCACCACCGGGCCCTGCAGTCGCCGCGCGGGTCCCCCTCGGGGTAGCAGCGGCGGGCTCACCTGGTGAGCCCGCGCCGGGCGGTGTCTGGGAGGCGCAGTGGCTGGGCGGAAAGAAGAGAAGGTTTGGCGGTGCAGGGCCGAGGACCGTGTGGGAACTAGGAAACCGGCCAGACTGCCAACTCTTGGGCTCACCGTCATGCATGTCACTTCTGGTCCCTGCAACCTCACTTCCCCTTCCGTGTGCCAGCTGGCGCCCCTAGGTCGCAGGTACTTCCACGTTGAGGGCTAGACACCCCCGAGGCCTGCCTGCCCCTGAAAAGCGCTGGTTTCCCAGGCTCCAGGGCCTACGCTTGCAGGCCACTCTATGGGCCTGCATAGGACTTTGAATGACATGCGTGGGGCTGAAAGTAAAGGTTGGGGTGTGACCCTCCACTCCCCCCATGTGCTTCTGTGTTCTGTCAGGAACTGATGTTGGCCCCCTTCCAAGCACTCCCGATGCCTCGTTTGCCTCTGGCCCCTCTTCGACCACCTTTCTGGGGACTAAGGGCCTCACGGGACTTCCAAAGGTCGCAGCCCCTGTCTACCAAGTCAGAACCCTCTGGGTCCCCCAGCTCCAGGAAGAACCGGGAAGCCAAGCAGAAGCGCCTGCGAGAGAAACAGGCGGCACTGGAAGCTGGGCTGTCCAGGGAAAGCAAGGTAGAGGGATGGGGGGGGGTTCTAAAAAGCTCGTTTGGATTACACAGGGTATTGCCACCCCCACTTTTGATTCCTCCTCTCCCCAGCCCCCTGCAGAATCCAATAAGGCCTGGACTCCCAAGGAGATCGTATTGTATGAAATTCCCACAGAATATGGTGAAAAGAAAGGTAACCAGAACTTGAAGGTTTTGTTCCTTACATTTTTGCTGAGCATCTGGTCTGCTGAAATGCAGCCAGAGAACAGTTGAGGAGCTGTAGGACTCTCCTGTGCCTCCACAGATGTCGCCCAGCCTCTACCTCCTGCATACAGTCCCCGCTATGTTGAGGCGGCCTGGTACCCTTGGTGGGTACGAGAAGGCTTCTTCAAACCCGAGTATCAGGTAAGTACCTGGTAGGCCAGGGTCCGAGGATTTCTCATTGAAATCCCTCATTTCTCATTGTAGAATATACATAACCTGTGAGGCTGGTGGGCAGAGCTTGCCAGACTCCTTTCTGCTTTGGAGGCACCAGAGGGTGCTGTTTTCCAAGGAAACACCTACTTCATGCTTGTCCTTTTGACTTTTTCCCACTATTTTAGGCCAGATTGCCCCAGGCCACCGGGGAGACCTTTTCTATGTGTATCCCACCTCCCAATGTCACAGGCTCCCTGCACATCGGACATGCACTCACAGTGGCCATACAGGACGCTCTCGTGCGATGGTGAGGTCTGGGAAGGAGGGAGGATAGAACTTGGAAGTTCAGAGGGTGAAGTTAAAAGTATTTCTTTTGCAGGCATCGCATGCGTGGGGATCAGGTCCTGTGGGTCCCTGGCTCAGACCATGCAGGAATTGCTACCCAAGTATGTCTTTTGCCATTTTTTTTTTTTTTACCTTTTTTTGGGTGAAAAAGATATTTTCCAAAAGGGGTTTCTTTCCTTCTCTTTGTCAGTTTTTACTTTATTATTTTTTTAAGGATTGATGTTTCAGGGATGGATGATGTTTCAGAGATGCAGTGCTATACCACTACCAGAGTGCCAGTATCTTATCTCTCCACCACTTCCTATATGTCCCTTCTCATTAGTAAACTCGGTTCTTCTTTGGTGGGTGAGGACCCAATACTCAGCAATGTTTAGGAACTATTCTCTGGATACCATGCAGTGCTGGGGATCAAACTCATATTTTCCACATACAAAACATCCAGCCTTTTTTCAAACTCAGGGTCTACTACCTTTTTTTTGGGGGGGGAGATGGGTTTTGGTTTTGGTTTTTTGGGTCACATCTGGTGGTGACTCAGGGGTTACTCCTGGCTCTGTGCTCTGAAATAGGCTTGGGGGACCATACGGGATGCTGGGAATCAAACCAGGTCCGTCCAGGGTTGAGCACATGCAAGGCAAATGCTCTACCATTGTGTTGTTGCTCTAGCTCCTACCTTTGACCATTGTTTATTCCCTTACTGTATTTCTTTGTATTTCACTTATGAGTGAGATCGTTTGATATTTGTCCTCACTCTGCTTAGCAAAATACTCTGTAGTCATATCCACGTGGTAGCAAATCGCAGAATTTCATCTTATAGCTGAGTAAGGAGTTAAAGTAAGTAGTAAAGTATATATACTTTATCCTTTCATCTGTTCTTGAGCTCTTGGCTTGTTTCCAGATCCTGGAAACCTGACTTTCCTTGGAAACACGATAACGAACATAGGAATGCGCATATCTTTTGAATTCATGTTTTCATACTCTTGGGGTAGATGTCTGGGCAACTTGAGTCTTTGTTCACTTGCCCTCTAATAGGCAGTGGTTGAGAAAAAATTGTGGAAGGAGAGAGGAGTCAGGAGACACGAGCTAAGCCGAGAAGACTTCCTTCAGGAGGTGTGGAAGTGGAAGGAAGAGTGAGTATGAGGGTAGGGTTGGACCTTGCTTCCCACCTTAGCTGAGGGTCTTCCTGTCCAGCCCCTACTGCTCTTGGGGTAATTCCTAAAACCCTTTCACATTTGGTGGTGTCTCCAGACTTTGTGTTTATATGTTTCATGTGTGTATTTATGTCTATAGATTTATAGATACAGACACCCTTCAGATTTACTGTGCATTTGTTTCCAATGGATCACAATAGAGCAAATACTATATTAAAGCAAGGCACAGGAAAATTTTGATTTCCTAGTGCATAGCAAAGTATTGTTTAGGGGCTGGAGAGAGATAGTACAGCGCCTGGCTTTGTACACAGCACTGTACAGATATGTACAAGTTGTACACATATGTACAAAGTAAAAATGGCAGAAGACATACATATGAATACATATGGTTTCAATCCCTGGCATCTCATAGGTCCCTTAAGTCCACCAGGAGTGGTTCCTGAGACAGAGCCAGGAGTAACTAAGCATCACTGGGTGTGGCCCTGAACAAAAAAATAATGTTTGTACTCTACTGTAGTCTATTGTATGTACAATAACATTCTAAATGAATAATGTACCTGACTAAGAATATTGTATTGCTAAAAAACTTTTTTAGACTCACCATTATGTGAGTCTTCAGTGAATTATAATCTTTATGCTGATGGAGGATCTTGTGAAATATGTAGTATCTGGAAAGCACAATTAAAGCACAGCTCAATAGGAAGTGGACATATATCTGTGTGCTTGTATGTGAATATACACACATGTATATTTTCCCACTTCTCCAAGTTTCCCTTTCTTAAATTTCATCATCTCTCATACTTAGTCCCTCTTTTCATTTGCTTTAAGTTATCCTCGTCTTTCAGGTCTGTAGTCACATACCAACTTCTCTGTAAATCTTTATTTTAGCTTCCTACATTTGGTCACCACCTCCTCTGTTACTTAGAGCTTTTTACTTTTTTCAGTGTTACAGGAAACACTTTTCGGGGTTGGTGTGTATGTTTCTATTAGCAGAATTCTGGAGGCCAGATCACGACCCACCACTCTAGCACCCACTACTGTGGGGCTATCACTGAGATTGGAATAGATGCTTAGGACTTGTTTGCTGATCAAAGCTCTCTGGGTCTAGGAAAGGTGGAGAGATCTGCAAGCAACTCCGTGCTCTGGGGGCCTCCCTTGACTGGGGCCGAGAGTGTTTCACTATGGATGCTGTAAGTGCCCCTTGATCCCTGAGGTGTCAGGGAGGTGTTGAGAGACTCCTGCTGGGAAGTGGCTTAATTTATGAAGGTGGAATGCGTGAGTCCCTGTGGGGTGATGGGCTGAGAAGGAACTGTCGGATATGGACACTCAAGTTGTTCTAGGGCTCCTCAGCAGCAGTGACTGAAGCTTTCGTGCGACTCTATGAGGCAGGGTTATTGTATCGGAGCCGGCAGCTTGTCAACTGGTCATGTGCTTTAAGATCAGCCATTTCAGATATTGAGGTGAGGAGGAAGGGAGAGAGCGAGGAGGAGGGGTATGAGTTGGGGCTGAATGAAAGGTCTTTCTCTGGAGCTGGGTTTGCAGCTAGGTGCTGATCTGGCAGACTCTCAGGCTATAAAATTCTGACTTAGTTGGGAATGATAGAATTATTTATTTACCAGGGTTTTGAGAGAACTCATGGAGGTACTTGTCATGTTTTTATGTGGTTGGAAAGCTTGTAGATTTGTAACTGTGCAGGTGGGGGTTGGGGAATATGGCTCTCATGCCCCTGGCCTGGTGGCTGAGTGAGTGGAGAGGTGGGCCTGGTGTAGTCTTACAAAAAGTTCTCTGACTTGACTTCTTGATTGCTTTCAGGTAGAGAACCGGCCTCTGTCAGGCCGCACAGAGCTCCGTGTGCCTGGCTGCCCCAGCCCTGTGACTTTTGGCCTCCTTTTTTCCGTGGCCTTTCCTGTGGATGGAGAGCCTGGTGAGGGATGTCTTTGAGTTTTCTGCATAATTCTGCTTCTCCTTATTCTCCAGCCAGTCCTTTGGCTTCCCCATTGTCTCCTCTCCCCCACAAGCCATTTCCTATTTCCCATGGGAGCTTGTCGGAGGGACATCAGGAGTCTTGTTTGTTGGTGGTGGCATTTTGTAGGGACCTACCCTGTGTACTCTGGGCCATGTAAGAAAAGTGCCATACTTGCTGCCCTTTGGGAATTTGCTGTAGTTCTGTAGGAGGCTATTACTCTGAAGGTCAGTTCTTGAGTGTGTTCTGAAGTCCTCTAATGTGTACAGCAGGGGTCTCAAACTCGAGGCCCTCCACACAACATTTTGTGGCCCGCGGCTGGCCTTCAAATATCGCAGTATTCGCGATTATTCGCTTACCGAATAATCACAATAAAAATCACATTAGTAAGAAAAAAATCGCATTAAACATTCACATACCCCAAGCAGTTCCATTCGGGGTATGCAAATGTTTAATGCGATTTTTTGTGATTTTTTTTTCTTACTAATGCGATTTTTTATTGCGAATATTTGGTTAGCGAAATCCCTTATGCTGCCCTGCCTCACCCCGACTTTGCCTCCTGTGGCCCCCAGGTAAATTGAGTTTGAGACCCCTGGTGTACAGCATTTGTAGGAGAGAACCCAGTGCCCACACACAGCCTTAATTCTATTAGTGCTATTGCAAGTAAGAGAGGAGTTCTTAGCACTGGACAGTACCTTGTATATGGACAATCCAAGCTACCATAGATACCGATCTGAATTTTCTCTAGTTTCTCCAGAGAACTGTTCCACAGACTGTCACCCATTTTCTCTCTCAGCACTCTTGGCTTTAGCAATGTTGAGAGTGAGGAACCAGGGCAACAACTAATTTCTTGTGCTTGAACTTTGTTCTAGACGCAGAGGTTGTGGTAGGAACCACAAGACCAGAGACATTGCCTGGAGATGTGGCTGTGGCTGTCCATTCTGCTGATACCCGTTACACGGTAGCACCCTGCCTCACTGCTGCTTGCCCTTCGCACCCAAGATTTCTCCTTTCTCCTTTTAGGGTGCCAGGCTCTTCCCTTCCGAGCCTGCTTCTTGTTCCTAAGGTTTCTTTCCTCTCAGCTCTCTACGTTTTTCATTCACTCCTTCACACATTACACTTCTTTTCAGCTTGGGGTTGAAGAGCTGTGGCTGGGGGTCAAATGCACCCCCCCCTTAATTATGTGTCTTTAAATAAGCCACACAGCCATTGATGTATTATCTTGGTTGTGTTAAGGAAGTGGAGCCATTATATAAAGCTGCAGTTTCCCTTTTGCCCTGCAAAGCTTAAAATATTTATGCTGGGCCCGAAGAGATAGTACAGCGGCATTTGCCTTGCAAGCAGCTGATTCAGGACCAAAGGTGGTTGGTTCGAATCCCAGTGTCCCATATGGTCCTCCGTGCCTGCCAGGAGCTATTTCTGAGCAGACAGCCAGGAGTAACCCTTGAGCACCGCCGGGTGTGGCCCAAAAACCAAAAAAAAAAAAAAAATTATGCTTTGAACCCTTTAAGAGCAAGTTTGCTCACTGACTCTGGCTCTTTCCCTTCCGGAGTCCCCCCTTTCTGCCAGGTTCATTTTTCTTTTTTGGTTTTTGGGCTACACCCAGTGACACTCAGGGGTTATTCCTGGCTAGTGCTCAAAAATCGCTCCTGGTTTGGGGGACCATATGTGATGCCGGGGGGTGGGGGATCGAACTGCAGCCCATCCTACATTAGCTTGTGCAAGGCAGATGTCCTCTTGCTTGTGCCATGGCTCCAGCCCCCTCTGCCAGGTTCTTATGCCCAACAACCCCCACCCCTGGCCTCTCGTGCCTGCCAATCATTCTTCTTCCTTCCCTTAGCATCTACATGGGCGACAACTTCGTCACCCTTTGACTGGACGGCTTCTCCCCCTCATCACAGATTCTTCTGTTCAGCCCCACCTGGGCACGGGTGAGTGGATATCAGGGAGGGAGAGGAAGCTGGGGGTTCTGGAGGAGGGGAAGAAGAAAGTGGGAAGGTGGTTGAGGACCAAGGAGATTGAGTTGAGCATATAGAAATCAGAAGGTACATTGGGGTATAGGTTGTGAGCAGTTTCTGGAACAGAAAAAGTCAAGATTGGGGTTCAATGCTCACCAAGATTCTGTTCCCCCCAGGGGCTGTGAAGGTGACTCCAGCTCACAGCCCTGCTGATGCAGAGCTGGGAGCCCGCCACTGCTTGAACCCTCTGAGCATCATTTCAGAGGATGGAACCATGACCTCCCTCTGTGGGGACTGGCTACAGGTGCTGCCACTTCTCCCTCCTTCAAGGGTGCCCTCTGTCTTCTCCCCATTTCCATTCTTGTTTCCTGGGTCTCTAGCCTTCATTCTTGCCTTTTTTCCCAGGGCCTTCACCGGTTTGTGGCCCGAGAAAAGATTATATCTGCACTCAGGGAGCAGGGCTTGTACAGAGGTGTCCAGAACCACCCCATGATACTGCCCATTTGCAGGTAACCAACCCCCCATTTTTGGGGGGGCCATACCTGGCGATGCTCAGGGGTTACTCCTGGCTCTCTGCTCAGAAATCATTCCTGGCAGGCACGGGGGACCATATGGGAGCCGGGATTCGAACCACCATTGGTCCTGGGTCAGCGCTTGCAAGGCAAACGCGCTACCGCTGTGCTATCTCTCCGGCCCCCACCAACCTGCTTTTTAACCGTCCTCCCCAGAAGGGAGTGGATGAGGTTTAGGAATGATGGTAGAAGGGCTCTGCCACCCCCCACTTTACCTGCCTCAGTTTGGTGTGGATTTGTGGCTGTCCTCTCCATGCCGAAGGCCAAGCACAAAGTGTAGGGTTCTGTGTCCCTGGGTGAAGGCACTGGTCTTAGGGCACTGGCCTCACCCTACTTCCTTTTAGCCGTTCAGGGGACGTGGTGGAATACCTACTGAAGAGCCAGTGGTTTGTGCGCTGCCAGGAAATGGGGGCTCGTGCTGCCAAGGTGAGGCTGTAGGGAGGAAGGGTTGGGTCTGTGGGGTGGGTACTCTGATTGGAGATGAAGAACAGAGAGAATGGAGGGTCTTGTAGGACCTTCAAGTATGCATCTGAGGAGACTGAGACCCCTGGCATCCTCACTCTGGCTCAGAATCTTCCTAGAAGGTTTGGGATGCCCTAAGAGTCAAAAACTAACAGGTCTGGGAGGGGGTGCCCAGGCAGACAGGGAAGTACTTACCAAAGTCCTTTCCTTTAGGCTGTGGAGTCAGCGGACCTGGAGCTCAACCCACCCTTCCACCAGAAGAACTGGCAGCACTGGTTTTCCCACATTGGGTAAGGGGTGGGTTGCATTCATGGTGATGGGGAGGGGGCCCTCCTTCTCAGGGATGATGAGAAGTCACTCATGTCCTCTCCACAGGGATTGGTGTGTCTCCCGGCAGTTATGGTGGGGTCATCAGATTCCAGCCTACTTGGTGGTGCAGGAGCCCATGGAGGTTGGTCAGGGGATATGAAGAGACACCGAGTATGTGGGGGAAGAGCCAGAGCACAATCTTGGGGTTTCCTACTACAGTCTCAGCTCCAGAATTCTTGATTCTTATCAGCTTGAGTCTGTATTTCTTCATATAGCCACCAGAGAGCCCACCTTCCCACCCCAATGAAACCTGAAAACGACTTTGGGACATCTTAGTCTTCCCTCCCCACCCCTTCTTCTCCTCCACAGGGTGACATGGAGGAGTGTTGGGTGGTTGGGAGGACAGAAGCTGAAGCCAGAGAAGTAGCTGCGGAGCTAACAGGAAGGCCAGCGGCAGAGCTAACACTGGAGAGAGGTGAGTGCCTCAGGAGTGGAGAGCAGGGAAGGTGCCCAGGTGCTGACCAGAAGAGGAAGGGGCATGAATGCTGGGAAAGGGGTGTTAGGCCTGACCTTTCCAGTGAGGGCTAGGTGGGGGCAGCAGGCTGGAAAGGAGGGCAGCAGTGGACTGAGATTCCTGATTTCCAGTTCGTCTGTTTCCCAGACCCTGATGTCCTGGACACCTGGTTCTCCTCTGCTCTTTTTCCCTTTTCTGCTTTGGGCTGGCCCCAAGAGGTGAGGTGGGTTGAGAGGAAGAGGGGGAGATGGGGCATGAGAAAGTCTGGACCTCCTGAGTTTTAGGAATAGTCTCCAGCCTTGGGCCTGGGACACTTTTTCTCTCTCTTCTCTAGACGCAAGACCTTTCTCGTTTCTACCCCTTGTCACTTTTGGAAACGGGCAGTGACCTCCTGTTCTTCTGGGTGGGCCGCATGGTCATGTTGGGGACCCAGCTCACTGGGCAGCTCCCCTTCAACAAGGTAACAGTTGCCCCAAAGTTGGCCTCTGCTCTAAACTCCTGTGCAGTGGGGTCCCTGATCCTGGCTCCTCTTTCCCAACTCCCTTTCCACCTTGGTTTTTAAGGCGTGGAGGATCATGACTCCAAGCCCTCTCCATTGTCTCCCTTTTCACTTCCAGGTGCTTCTTCACTCCATGGTTCGGGATAGGCAGGGCCGGAAGATGAGCAAGTCTCTGGGGAATGTGTTGGACCCACGGGACATCATCAGTGGGGTGGAGCTACAGGTCAGATGAAAGGCTGGTGAGGGTTAGGGTTTGGGGAGAGTGGGGATCCCAAGGAGAGGACTAGATGGGAGGGACGAGCCCCTTGACAGAGCCATTGATCACCCAAATAGGTACTGCAGGGAAAGCTGCAGGATGGGAACTTGGACCCTGTGGAATTGGCGCTTGCAGCCACAGCACAGGTGAGCCCCACTGTCACTCGGACCCTGGCTTCCTCTGTCACCAGGCCCGGGCCTCATGGCCTCTTCTGACCTCCCTCTGTTACAGAGAAAGGAATTTCCTCAAGGGATACCTGAGTGCGGGACAGATGCCCTGAGATTTGCCCTGTGCTCCCATGGAGCCCTTGGTAGGTTGGGGTGAGGGAGGTGTTGACACAGAGCTCTTGTGCTGGGGCTGGAGCACAGATGCCCATAAGCTCCTTCCCTGCTGTCAACTTGCATTTTCAATATGCACCTCCAGGGGGCGACTTGCACCTGTCTGTCTCTGAGGTCCTCAGCTCTAGACATTTCTGCAACAAGATCTGGAATGCACTGCGCTTTATCCTCAATGCCCTAGGGGAGAAATTCGTGCCCCAGGCTTTAGAAGAGGTGAGAGATGAGGGTGGGCAGTGTTGGAAGGGTGGAAGGCCGCCTCTAGGAGGAAAGGCAGAGCACTGTGGGCCAGACAGGCCCTGTTCTATAAAGTCCCTTCTGCCTGCAGCTGGCCCCTTCGTCCCCCATGGATTCCTGGATCCTGAGTCGCCTCGCACACACTGCCCTGGAATGTGAGCGAGGCTTCCGCAGCCGGGAGCTGTCGCATGTTACCCATGCCTTGCACCACTTCTGGCTGCACAATCTCTGTGATGTCTACTTGGTGAGGGAGACTCCCCCCACCCCACCCCCCCAGCGCCTTGATTCAGTCCAGTGGCCCAGGGATCTGAAACACTCCTGATTGTTGCGGCAGGAAGATGGAGTCTCTAGGGTGGTCTCTGATGTAGCCTTGGCACTTCCCTGCCCATCTCCCTGCCATGGGGTTGGAGGGAAAGTGGTAGAAGGGTGTTGGGGTGGAAGAGGCCTTTTCTTTCAGGTCCTGTAACCACCAAATCAAACCCTGGTAACTTGGCAGACTGGGAGCTAGGTAGTAAAGTTGGTTGGGGGGGGGGGCGGAGAGAATATGTGTGTGTGTGGTGTGTGTATATGTGGGTTAAATGCGCACATACATGTTTTCATTCCTTGGCCCAGGTGCTCTTGCTGCTGGCCTAGGACTGCTGGCTTATATCACTGCTTCTCAACTCTTCAGTAATTTTGTTATTTTTGATTTAAAAACAAACAAATTCAGTGTCTTTCAGAACTACACAATCCTTCCTGGACATTTTCTTTTTTGCCTACCTCTGAGTGGCCCTGCTCTTGATTTCCTTTCTGTTCTAGCATATGCCCCTGGTTAGCAGAAGGCATCAGAGACACTGGGGGCTCCTGCGTGTGTTTACCCCCTTCCCCCATATAGGGCAGTGTGTGTTCTCACAACCAGGGCCATGACCTGCTGGCTTTCCCCCTAGGAAGCTGTGAAGCCAGAGCTGCTGCGTCGTCCCCGCCCTACAGAACCTCCCCAGGTCCTGTTCTCCTGCGCTGACATTGCTCTGCGCCTTCTTTCCCCACTGATGCCCTTCCTGACTGAAGAGCTCTGGCAAAGGCTGCCCCCCAGACCTGGTGGCTCCCCAGCCCCTAGCATCTGTGTTGCTCCCTACCCTAGTGCCTCCAGTTTGGTGAGTCATGGGTTCGTGGAGTCTTGGTAAGGAATGTGTGGGGGGTGGGGAGGTCTCTTGAGGGACTCATGCTCTGGGGCTGTGGACAGGATCAGTTTGAATTTTACTTTAAGAAGTAAAATTTTTTTTTGGCGGGGGGGGGGGTGTGTGTGTGGCGCGGAGAGATAGCACAACGGTGTTTGCCTTGCAAGCAGCCGATCCAGAACCAAAGGTGGTTGGTTCGAATCCCAGTGTCCCATATGGTCCCCCATGCCTGCCAGAAGCTATTTCTGAGCAGACAGCCAGGAGTAACCCTTGAGCACTGCCGGGTGTGGCTCAAAAACCAAAAAGAAAAAAAAAAAGAAGGTTTTTTGGGGGCTACACTTGTTGGTGCTTAGAACTTTCTCCTGGCTCTGTGGTGTTTGGGGGAATATATGGGGTACTGGATACTGGATACTGGGGATCGAGTCTGAATAAGCCACATGCAAGACTACTTCCTACCCGCTGTACTATTGTTCTGCCCTCTGTAGAGTCTTTTTAATTGGTGCCGGGTATTAATGCAGGGATGCTGTGTACCCCTGTGGTATATCCCTAGCTTCTGTGGGATCTTTGGGGGGCTTCTGGGGTGAATTGTTCTTACAGGGCTTGGCAATGATAGGTGTTAGCATGGGTCTGATCTGACTACTACCTGTAGACGGAACCTTAGCAGCTTTGAGGCCAGACCTCAGTTTCCCTCATCTTTAACTGTTGGGGATGGTAATAGTGCATATCAACGGCTGTGGTAAAGATTAGAGATTAGTAATAGGAAAGCTTAAAAGTTTCTGTATTTTGAAGTTTTATTTATTTATTTTTAATTTTTAATTTTAATTTTTTTTGTTTTTTGGGTCACCCAGCAGAGGTCAGGGGTTACTACTGGCTTTATGCTCAGAAATTGCCCCTGGCAGACTTGGGGGACCATATGGGATGTCGGGATTTGAACCACTGTTCTTGTGCATGCAAGGCAAATGCACTACCTCCATACTATCTCTCTGGCCCTATTTTATTTTATTTTATTTTATTTTATTTTTTGGGAGGGAGAGGAAGCTGTGGAGGGGGGTGGGAAGGTAATGAAAGTGTGAGGTGGGGGAGGGCCGGGGAGCGGGGCTGGAATTGAGCGCCGGCTTGACACAGCCTGGCCTATTTTGAAGTTTTAATAATTTTAAAGGACACATGTCCAAACTCCTCCAGAAGTCATTTAAAACTATTTTAAAAAAACTATTTAATTTTGGTCCCTTTTTGCTTCTGAATCACACACCACACAGTCGTGCTTAGGAGCTGTTTCTGTGTTTGGTGTCACTTCTGGGGAACCATGTGGGTTTCCTGCATACAAAGCTCATGCTCAGCCCTTTGCACCATGTGTCTGACCCTTATATTTCTTTATTTACTTGGCTTTGTGAGTTTTAAATTGTTTGTCATCTTTGGTCAGAGGATCTAGATGCACAGGCACCAACAGCTCATCATCTAAGATCTTAGATGGCGCCCTAGTGTTTGTCATGTACCATGCAGGTGGTGGAGGGAGTGAAGTGAATGAGACACAACTTGTGGCCCTGAGGAGACAGGATAGATGGGTGCCAGGTGAGTTGGTAGCAGGATGGTCTTCTAGGAGCCACTGTCAGCTCTGCATCCCCTCTCAGGAGCACTTGCACCAGCCCAAGCTGGAAGGACACTTCTCCCGGGTTCAGGAGGCTGTGCAGGCACTGAGGGCCCTGCGAGCCACCTATCAGCTCACCAAAGCCCGACCCCGAGGTGAGATGTGGATCTGAGTTCAGGCAGGCTATTGGGGGCAGGGAGGCCCCTCTGGGCCAGATGGGAAGGCCCTCCCTCCGGCCACCTCCCATTCCTGACCCCTGCCATTGTCCCCTTCCTTCCCAGTGCTGCTGCAGAGCTCTGAGCCTGGAGAGCAACACCTCTTCGAGACCTTCCTGGAGCCCATGGCTACACTGGGGCACTGTGGGGCTGTGGGGTTCTTAGACCCTGGCATAGCACCTCCTTCTGGCTGGGCCCAGACCCCACTCAGTGCTACTGCTCAGGCGTACATGGAGCTGCAGGTGAGCAGGCGATAGTAGGAGGGGGATAAAGGTGGTTGGGGGTTGGGGATAGGGATGTTGTAGCACATGCTGAGCATGCACAAGACTTAGTTTGATCTTCAATACCACATGGCTCCAGAGTACTGCTGATTGGCCCTATAGAGAAAAGATGTCAGGAGGAGGGGAAGGGTGTTAAGGTGAGGAGGGGTCCCTATTTGGGGTGGGGGGCATCAGATGTCTTCTGTTTCTCAGGGCCTGGTAGATCCCCAGACCCATCTCCCTCTGCTGGCTGCCCGGAGACACAAATTGCAGAAGCAGCTTGATGGGCTCCTAGCCCGAAACCCAGCTGGGAAAGAGGCAGAGATTCAGAGGCAGCAGAGGGTGAGGCTGGGAGACCCTTTCTGCGGGAGTGAACTTGGGTGGTAGGGACCCATGCCATGAGCCTCACCTGCTTCTCTTTGTACCTAGCTTTTTTCCCTGCAGTTGGAGCTGTTGAAGCTGGACCAGGCGGCCTTGCACCTACAGCAGCTGCTGGCTGTATGTCCCAACTCCCAGGAGCCCTGAGTTTCAGCTGCCTGTTTTTCCCTGGTGTGATCCTTCCTCCCAGGGCTTTGCAGACTCAAACTGGCAGCTGCCAGATTCTAGGATGCTTCAGCGTCCTTCCTTCCTCATTTTGTAAATGAGACAGACTGGCTGTGTCATTGTGCCCTTGAGGACTGACGCCCTTGGGTGTTTCTGAGTGCAGGCATTCCTGCCTTAGCCTCCCTCCTGCAGGTTTTGGAAGGAGGAGGAGACCAGATGGCACATCAGCACAATAACCTTTTCTTCCTTTTTCCTTGGGTGATTCTTTTACCTTATTGCTGTTCCCCAAGACTAGATCTGGGGGAGGTCTGCCTTTTAGCTACCTCTTGGCATGTGGCTCTGGGCCACAGGGAGTGCGGGCTTTGGGGTGGGGAGCCTGCCCATTAAGGACAGGAGTTGAGCAGGGCCCTGCCAGACACCATGGCCAGAACTCAAGAACTGTGTGAAGAATTCCCACACTACTTCAGAGACTGTCTCTGCAAGTTCTTTGTGTCATATCTCTTGTACCCAGGGCTATCAAGAGGAAAAAGGACTTCCTTTAGGCCTGTGGGGTATGGGATGTGCTGAGGATTGAGACTTTAACCCAATATACATATGAGAGCAGATTTAGGGCCACACTGCCCAGCTGAGGGAGGTACCTACTCAACAACCAGCTGTTCGTTGAGACCTGTTTCCCTCAGCAGAAGAACCAGCCACTGGCTGGTACCATTTGAAAAATGTTATGAGGTGGGTGTACTTCAGTTTGAGTAAAAGAAACAATAAAAGAATTGGTCCAAAGTGTGATCTTGAACTCAAACCAATAAATTAGAGGAAGGTTCTTTTTGGCTCCTGTGACTAGGCTTCACATAGAAAGGACATGTCCTTATGTGGGCAGAGTGGTACAGAACACGAGAATTGGGGACACGCCTGTTTACATCTTGGCTTCCTGCCATTCCTATGTTCATTCCAGCTCTGGTTGAAGATCTGCACCATATTTACATCCCACAATGAGGGAGGAGACTGGGGTAAATGTTTTTCCTCCCCTGAGAGCCCCCTTATCCCCGCCCAGTTCAGCAGGTGCTGGTATCTTTCTGGATACTTGGCTCTTTACCTAAGAATTAAGCATATCTCTGCCCTTGCACTTTCATATCAGCAGGGGGTGTCAGGAACTATAAGTCAGGAACTATATCCAAGGTCACCTATGCTGGGCCAGGTTTGGGGTGGGAGGGAAGGTAAAGGAACTAGGTGTTTTTGTGTAGACAGATTGTGTTGGTTAGGAGTCTGAATACAAATTGTTAAAGTGAAATTTAAACAAATTTTAGGAGGTAGAGGAAGTAGCCATGTGGGCATTTAGGAAATGTCCCAGGTAGAGGGAAGAGCCAGAGCAAAGCCAAAGTGGATTGAGTGTAGGGAGACGGGAAAGGTGCAGTCAGGCTGGTGCTGTTGGTTGGGATGAAGTCTCAGCCTCCCAGGCTATGTTGGCTAGCATGGCAGCCTCATGGCCATTTAAAGTAACAGACTTTATTTTTTGTTTTTGTTTTTGTTTTGGGACCACACCGGGCAGTGTTTAGGACTTACTCCTGGCTTTGCACTTGGATTACTCCTGGCGGGACTTTGGGGGGGGGGTGCTATATAGGTTGCTGGGGATTGAACCAGTGTTGGCCAGGTATAAGGTAAGCACCCAACACACTGTGCTGTCATTAAAATAACAGAAGTTAAGTAAACACTCAGTTACTGGGCTGGGGATATAACTCCAGTGGTAGAATAGAGGCCTGGATTTGATCCTAGTTTTACAGTAAAGAAAGAAACTATTCAGTTCCTCAGTGATAGGAGCTGTGTGTGTGTGTGAAACTTCTGTGCACAGGAGGCCCAAGGTCTCCTAGGGATATTTGGCCTAATTGTGGCTTGGGCCTCATTGAAGTGCTTGGCCCATGGTGGTGATGGGGGCCTCTAGGACTGTATATGTTGATGCTCTGGGATCCATATGGTGCTGTGAGCCAAATTGCCTCAAGTAATATGTTCCTTGAATTTCAAATGTGGCCACCAGGTTGGTCAGGGCTGATAATCAAATATGAGTGTTGTCATGGAGGGTAGTATTAAAAAGTGCTAGTGTGGAACTTTGTAGAAGTTCCTTGTTGGCTTTCAGATAGGAAGCTCCTCAAGGTTTTTACCAGGGGGTTGTATACCCTCTTTCTATTTGTTTTCCTCTGGATAGAATCTAGTCTTGTAATCATTCCTGGGTTGGGGATATAGCAGAAAGTGCCAGAGTACATTCTTTATAGGAGCCATGGATTCAATTCTTGGCATCATATGGTATCTTGAGTACCATTCAAGGAGCAGCGCCAGAGCTACTACAGTTACCAGGTGTCCAAAATGATTGAATTTCAGTCATACAATGTTCCAACACCATCCCTTCACTGCACATTTCCAGCCACTAATGTCCCCCATCTCCTATCTCCCATTCTCTGCCTTTATGGCAGATATTTTTCTTCTCTTTGTCTCACTCTGTCTGTCTTTTTTTTTTTCCTTTTAGGCACTATGAGAACCTCTACTCACTTGAGCTGCCTCTCAACCTATCACTTCCCCTGATCTGTTAGGGCCCATCTTCGGGTGCATCCCTATCTGGAGTGCCTGAAGCCCAGTCTCAAAACTGAAGCAGAGAGATGGAGTTACAATCTTGGGGCCAGCGCAATAGCGCAGTGGTAGAGCATTTACCTTGCATGTGGTTGACCCAGGACTGATCTGGGTTTTATCCCCGGTGTCACATATAGTCCCCCAAGCCAGGAGTGATTTCTAAACACATAGCTAGGGGTAATCCCTGAGTATCACTGGGTGTGGTAAAAAAAAAAATCTTTCCTGTAAATCAGACCATTGACCTGGTGTCTGCTTCTACTGTTAATGACCTAGTTTTCAGCTTCATTTCCTCATCTGTCACATTAGATTTTTATTATCTTATATTTGAGATGCAATATCTCAAATATTCCAGGCAGAGTCAGCATAGTGCCTGGAACAAAGAAAGCGATAACACATTTTTTAGTTCTGATGATCTCAATTTGAGTGTATATTTGTGATATGCAAGGCAAATACCCTACCCTCTGCACTACTGTTCTGGTTTGTGACTGACTTTGCCTTAACAACAGGGAGTTAGGGTCTCTAATTCCTTTTTCTTCTGGTGATATGCTCATGAAAGCACAATTTCATGTTATTGGATTCAGCAAGTTTATTGTCACTCATAGTGAGACCTGCCTTGTGCCTCAGGCACCCCTCTGTACTTTGCCCCACCAATATGGTTTCAGGGTTCAGTCTTTTATTGCTCTCAGATTCCACAGACTACCTTCAGGGATCCCGAGTGATGGAGGGTGATGTTGGCCCTGGATGGAAGGTGAAGGAGGTGGCAGAGCTAGGGGAGAAAATTTAGGGGACAGTGTAAGAAGGCTCTCACATGGTCTCCAGAAGCACACAGCCCTGCTTTCCCTCCCCACTTCTTAAGCTTACCTTCTCAAGTAACTGCAGAGAGTTGGAAACATTTTCCAGAAGGGAGTTTTTCATTTTCAGTTGCAAAATTATTCCTGGTCCTGAGGATTCAAAAGTAGAGCTTAGAACCTGGCCATCAAGGCCTGACTTCCTGAGATCTGGGGGTGGGGGGAATCACTTTGTCCCCCGAAGTTCCTCTTATCACTGGCTCCCCTCTTACCTCTTGCCATGAGACCCCTGTATCCTCACCTGTTCCCTTAGAAATTCCAAGGAGGATCAAGAGAAGGAAGAAGCACAGCTGGTCTCTCATCCTGGCTACTTCTCTGAGGGACAGAAAAGGTGTTTGAACCTCTACTGGCCCTGGTTTCCAGGGCTAGTTTCCTTTCCCCACTCAGCTCAACACAGATGAGGGTGTGTTTTGGGGGGGGGGAGAGTGGGTGGGGAGGGAAAAGGGTAACTGGATTTTCTGGTTCTCTTCATAGGCTCCTAGGACCCAGGAGAGGGCCATTTACTGGGTTGTCCCCTTTTCTCAGTCCTGGGCCTCACCCCCTTGTTTTCAGGAGGTGGATGCCTGGGCCTACTGAGAGGGAGGTTAAGAAGGAAGTAGGGACCAGGGAGGCATTCCTCCCAAGATGTCTAGGTTCCACCCATTCCTGAACTTCTCATTTGCTCTTTAGGGATTAATTATTAACTACAGTTAATGGCCATCATTCATGCCACCCAAGTGCTCAGGAATGTGGGTCCAAAAGGGAGGAGTGGTGGATTAAGCTAAGTTTCTTCTCAAACTTAGATGTTTTGCTCCACCTACAATGGCTTTCTAGGTGAGAAAACTGGTCATGGAAATGTCTCCCTTTGAGTGTTTTGTTTTATTTATTTTTTGTTTGTTTTTGTTTGGGGTCACACCTGGTAGCAGTCAGAGGTTACTCCTGGCTCGCACTCAGAAGTTGCTCCTGGTAGGCTCGGGACCCTATGGGATGTTGCGAATGGAACATGGGTTCATCTTGGGTTGGCCTCATGCAAGACAAATGCCCTACTGCTGTGCTATCGCTCAAGCCCCCTGAATGTTTTGTTTTAGTTGCATACAAACATCCTAGACACTCAGGTGGGCACAAAAGTCTTATCACTGTTCCTCCCACCCTCTGCCTGGCACATATGTATCAAAAGATCCCCTCATATTCCAACCAATGTGCAAATGTTGGCAGACTTACTTGTCAAGATGGTAATGGTCTCTAAAGACTGGAGCATAGTGCAGAGGCTTACATTGCCTGCTGTCTAAGGGTTTGGTCCCAAGTTCAAATTCCTGGTGTCACCAATGCACTAAGCAAGAGCCTGGCAACTCTGCTGAATGTGATCCCTGGCATCACAGCAATCCTTCCCCTTCTTGGTTCTTGGGCCACACTGAGTGGTGCTAAGGAATTTTGGGTGGGGTCAGGGACCATATGGGATTTTTGGGGATTGAACCTGAGTTGGCTACATGTAAAGCAAATGCCCTATCTATTGTGTTTTCACTCTGGCTCTATCAGCAAAAATTTTTTTAAAAGGGAACCACACTTGGCAGTGCTCAGGAGTTACCTCTGACTCTGTGTTCAGAAATTATTCCTGGCAGGGCTTGGGGGATCATATGGGATGCCAGGGATCAAATCTGGGTGGACTGTGTGTATGGCAAACACCCTATCTGCTATGCTATCACCCTTGTCCCTATCAAAGCAAATTACCACAAAGGCTGTGACCCTTGGTGGACACTACAGCTGAAAAATGACACGTGAGCAAGGATTGTGGCAGGGTCATGACTGCTGGTGAGCACTGTATGACCCATGGTAAACATAACCATAACTTATGTGCCTCAATGAAGTAGAGCACACCTTACTGAGCACCTCCGCCATAAGGTGCGGCCTTGGGTCATTGCCTTAACAGCAGTGAAGGAAGGGGAAGATGATGAAGCGAAAACAAAACAAGATTAGCAAACAAGAGCTCAGAGAACTAAGGCTACACAGCAAGTTGGTAGCAAAGAGTTTGGCATCTAGGCCTAAATATATGCTAGACACAGGATCTGTTGGGTTCAGCAAAGCAGTGCACAGTCATGCCACTACCAGGGTACATACAAAAACAGTGTCCATCTTCTAACTGCTTCTCTTTCTTCACCTCCAATATAAGTGCATTAGGCTCTGACAGTAGAGAGCTCTGGGCAGTCAGGGTGAGAAGTCAAATGCTAAGCCAGGGAAGAAGAGAGTATTTACATCACAAATGGAATAAGGCGAAGGTAATGGGAGAGTAAATGAACAGAAGCAGAAACAGAAGGTCCAAACAGCAAGGCGGAACACGGAGTCAGACATGTGAGTGATATGCAGAGAATGGGGAGCACGTTGGTTGTTTCCATCTTCTGACTGTGGCTGTGTGCTGGGTACATTTGAAATGTTGCTTTATTTTTTTGGCTTTTGGATCACACCCAATTGTGCTCAGGGGTTACTCTTGGCTCTGCACTCAGGAATTATTCCTAGCAGGCATGGGGCTCTTAATGCGATGCTGGGAATCGAACCTGGGTTGGTCATAATTAAGGTAAGCATCCTAACCACTGTATATCACTCCCCCTGAAACGTTACTTTAATGACTAAAGGGCCCTCTGAATTAGATGGCTAATGTGGCTTGTCTAACTTTAAATGGTGCAGGGCAGTCTGGCCCCAGAGCTGGGTGTTATTTCTGTACTGCAATTGCCCAAGGCAACAGACTGCTCCACAGAAACAGATCACTCCCATGGATAGCATGACAGTCATTTGTTTATTTATTTATTCATTTATTTTTTTGGGTTTTGGGTCACATCCAGCAGCGCTCAGGGGTTATTCCTGGCTCTATGCTCAGAAATGACTCCTGGCAGGCTCAGGGGACCACATGGGATGCTGGGATTCGAACCACCGTCCTTATGTATGCAAGGCAAATGCCTTACCTTGCAGGCCCCCATTTGTTGAGATAACTTTCTGTCTGCAGCTGAGGCTGGCAGCTCCTGTTTCCAAGATGGGGGTGTTCTTCACGGGACAGTGTTCTATTGCCCCTTAATTTTCATTTAACCATTAGTACCCAGAACTCACTCCCACCCCAAGAATCTTTTTATTTTTTAATATATTTTTAATTTAAGTAACATGATCATATTTGGGTTACAGTCAGAACACCCCCCTTCACCAGTGTAACATTACCCCCTCCCCCTTCCCATCCCTGCCTGTATTCGAGACAGGCATTCTACTACAGTTATTTGTTTTTAAGTTCAGTAAGTTGTATTTTTTTTCCTTAAAGGATAAGAGTAAAAAAATATAGTAAAGGTGTGATAGTGGCAATCGCTGTTGTTTGCATAGGTCCAGAAAAATGGGAAAATGGAGAAAAACTTGACCTGATTACAAAAAGGCCTCATCCTAGAAGTTTATTGGCAAAAGATAGACTCGGCTCCAGGCATACCAGTTTGTCCAACTCCAGTCATTCCAAGGTCCTGGTGAAACTTTTTCATACTTTAGCTATTGTTGGTATCAGATTCTTATATTTAAAGACTCTGGATTCTGTGCATTTCTTTCATCGATGTCAGGCTGATGTGGAGCATCCTCTAGTTTCAGCATACCATTTAATGCGGAGCGATCTGCCCTGCATGCAGACTGTTGCTGAGTCGTCTGGGTGTTGGGAGCACTCTTTGGAGTAAGTCAATGCCAAAGCAGTGGTCAGTCTTCCCTGGTAGAGGCTTGGATCCTGGTAATGTTAAAGACAATTGTGGTTGTTTCCATAGATGGTATCCATTGTTCAGGTGTGTGTGGGTGATGCCCATTCTTCTGAGGCCTGAGCCAAATCATTATGCCAATGTTCAGGGTAAAAGGCCTAATTACATTACCAAATTTGTGTTCCCATCTCTATTAGATAAGAACTTGTTTGCATATGTATTATTTTCCCATTTTAATGTGCCTATGCAAAAGAGAAGCAATGCCACAAGATATTGTTGGTGCATCTGGGGGCCGACGAATAAAATCCAACATTCCCCATAACTTGGTACAAACATGAAATCTATACAGAGATACTCTTCTACCGGTATTGCTTATAAAACAGATCTCAAAGGGGTGTTAAGTCCAGGAGAATGATGTGCCATTCAAAGACACCAAGACCACAGTCTCATGCAAAAGCAGGGGGTTTATTTTCTTACAAGCATATGCTAGAATGCCAGAAACTGCCAGCCTCGAACCATGAGCTTACAAGCTGTACATAGCATTTCAAACAATAGAAAGTTACAGTAGATTGATTTGCTTTAGGAAGTACATTATATCTGGCATTTGCTCAATCACATTTTTGCAAGGTGCAGGTGCAAGCTTACAGGGTTAACATGACTAGGTTAGAACCATGTCAGAACAGAAAGAAAGTTGAACTGTAACTGGGTCTACAAGTTCCCACAATTGTGAAGGTGGGTAGGTGATCAGGGCAGTCAGGGAACTCAGGGGAAATTTTCCCTTTACATCCCCCCCTTTCCTTCTGTTTGATCTTGGGTTATTTGATTAAGTGCCTCATATTGCTGCCTAATAATCATTAATTTTACTGCTTCCACTTGTTCTTGAATGAAAGCAACTAAACGATTAATGATGCAAGGTCCTATAGTCAGTAATAGCAGCAGGAGCACAAGCGGGCCTGTAATGGCAGACATTAGAGTTGTTAGCCAGGGGGACTGCTTGAACCAGGACTGAAACCAATTGTCTTGAACCCGGGATTTCTGTTCCCTTTTGTCTAGCCTTTCTTTAAGTATGTCCATGGATGCCTGTATGACCCCAGTGTCTTTGAGGGCCACGCATAGCCCACTTTCCTGTTCAAAGAGGAGATTTAACCCCGGAGCACAACTTCTGACAGGGAAGTTAGCGAGTCTTTGAGAGCTTGAACTGAGGTTTTTATTTCTCTTAGGTCTTGCCTGACGGCTGTTTCAAGCTGACTGATTTGATCGGCCCCCTTAAGAGCGCAGTTGTTCCTGTTTTAATTTCAGCAGCTAACCCCATCCCTAGGATGACTGCCAGGGTGAGGGAAACCAGTTCTCGAGGGTACTGGGTGGAGCAGCTACTAAACTTTGCCTTAAAGGAATCAGAATTATAATATAGCACTCTGGGCAGCTTCTGAATTAGCACACAATAATGGGAGGCCAGATTAAAACTTCAAGGGCAGTGCAAGGTGTTTCTTTTTATGCCCCCTTCCCCAGCTGCTCTTCAAAAAGTGTGATTCACTACAGATCTGGTTATCACGATCCAGTCCCAACTGGAAGGGAGCTTCCAGTATGCCTGACCAGTGGTTTCACAGTCCCATGCTGTCATCTGGTACATTAGGTGATCTTCATTTTGCCCGGTCCAGGAAGTTGAGTCAGATGGATATGCAGGGGGGGGTCCTTTGAGGTCCCAGATAGTCCATCCAGGCCACTGACCACCCGGGCTGTGGGCTTCTGAAAAGTATCTGAAAAAGACTTATAAAGAGGTTCCGGGGGGGGGGGGGGGGTTCTTACTTGTTCTGTATCTAAGAGAACCGTCTCTTACACCTGGTGTGTAACAATTAATGATAACACAAGTTAAACAACAGAAATCAAAGCATCATAGCATTATTAGCAAGTAGCTCTGAATTATTTTTAGTTAGACTAATGCTTGCATTTATAATTTATAATCTGTTCCAGTACAATTAATGAGAATGCTTTCACACATAGGTTACTTTACTTTAATTATACAAATTATTTTTCTCTCCACCTCCACCCTGTACCTTACCAGATATTTGAAAAAATTTTGGCTCCTTCCTTTGCATAAACACAATACTACTGGAGAAATCTCCATTTGGGGGCACCCCCAATACTCACAGAGAATTTTTGAGGGTAGGGTGGGGCCACAGCAGGTTTGTCATGTCACAGTCACTTAGGCGAGGCTGATGTAAGAACGAGTTGGTTCGCGGATTGCTGTTGTCTTCTCAGCCACTGCAGGATTTTCCTAGAGGTAGCCTGTTCCACTCCTCTTCAGGGTTGGAAGAGACTCTGACCTCAAGTCCTCTTTTCTTGAGACTGAGGGTGGAGGGTGAGAGTGGCCATGGCCAGTTAGTGCAGGTCCAAAAACTCCTAGGAAATCTCCCATTTCCTTTTTCAGGCCATTCATCTTGATGTCTTCCTGGTTTTGTTAGCCAGATGCCTAAAGGTGCCTGCTCGTCACACCACCTCAAGCCTGATTATTTCCCCAAAAGAGGGCTTTGGGGTACCCTTACTAATTTTAAGATTCCCTGTTTGCACGGGGATTACTCCTCATGCAGAGAGGAAATTTACCTGTTTGTATTTCATGCAAAGCAAACTGATGCCATGACATAAAAATGATATTAAAAGGTGCTAGGAAGAGAGAAAAAGCAAATGTTACTTAATTTTGCACAGAAAATTCTAAACCTGATTATTATCTGGAGGCTTTTACAATAAGATTTTTCATATTATTAATTCTTTAAACCATGGCTATATTCACAAAGCTCCTTGTGATACATGTATTAATATTCTTGGCAACAAATATATTTTTTTTTTTTTGGTTTTTGGGACACACCCGGCGTTGCTCAGGGGTTACTCCTGGCTGTCTGCTCAGAAATAGCTCATGGCAGGCACGAAGGACCAACTACCTCTGGTCCTGGATCGGCTGCTTGCAAGGCAAATGCCGCTGTGCTATCTCTCCGGGCCTGGCAACAAATAATTTTACATACAGAGTAGAAGTTTGCTTATTCTTCTGGACCCCGTTTAAAGCAGAAAACATATTAGACACCAGCAATTTATATTTTACAAAATTTTCTGGCAGATGTTAGACTTTTAAAAAAATTTACAATTAACAATTACTATATTTTTAAACACCTTTAAACTGAACCTCAATATTTTAAATTCTTGATTATTTTCTTTTAAAACCTTTATATATTTTTTAGGTGTTTATAATACCTCATTATTTCATTTTCACCCAACAACATATGAACACTATAACATGGTTTAAAACATTCAAACTTCTTTTACATGAAACATTGGCTAATTTCTGAGTTAGAGGCATTTTAATAATAATAATAATAATAATCCAACTTAATCGGATAGCTTCTTTCTTAGTACATCTCCTTAGTTCCTTTTACACATTCTTAAATTTTTCCTTTCTAAATTCACTCTACAAGTTTTCTTCAGTTTTCTAACTGGCTGCTCTTTTTCAGAGGTTTTTTTTTTTTTCAGTATTAAATTCATAACTTTTTATTTTGCATAACCACATATTCTCCTACATAAATAATATTTGATAAGACTTTTAATTAAAACATTAAACAAATTTTTAAAAGCTATGCTTTCATATGTATTTCATGTTAAAATTCCTATATGCCAGATTTGACAAAATTTTTAGACCAAAGCAAAACATAAATTTTCTTAAAAATATTTTAAATTTACAATCTAGAGGAGTTATAGTTCTTAAAGTCTGATCTTTCTTTTTCTGCTTTATAACTGCTTTATAGGTCCAAATGAGTTTACTCATTACTCATTGTAGTATATTACTACAAATATACCCTGTTTATTGATCAAAATGCCAAATTTATGAGTGTCCAGACATGTTATATCTTAAATTCCAGTTACCAAGTTACTTAAGCTTTACAAGATGCAACTTCAGCAAATGAGAGGTAGGTATTGTAACCATCCAAGCACTACAGTATAACTTAAGTTGTAAAAACCTTAGAGATATTAAATATGAATAATTTTACTTCAATTTTAAAAGGTCTGCACTTTATACAAATACCTAAAACTTTTATTTCTTTTATTTTTCCCAATTAGAAAACAAATTGCTAGAATTACTTTTATCTGACAGGACCAAGTTTTTCTCTATTACACTTAGTAAAGACAATCTAGGCATTTTTACATTAAGACCTTAAAATCACATTAAATTTCATACTGTTATCTAGATTTAGTTATCTCAACAATATTTAAGCGTTCACAAGATTAACAATATTATCAAAATGCTAACCACAACATTTTTCACACAGTTTTGGCCTCTTAAAATTAATATTATTTTTAACAGAAATAGAAATATAAAAATTTGTATTATTCCCACATTACAATGCTGTTGGAACCTGTCTCTGAACTGATTGATAATTTCTTAGAGTTGGTGAAATTCCTTATGGCAGGTGGCATTTTTCAGTCTGTTTTAGAACTCAGTTTCATCAGAAAAGTTAATTACAATAATTTGCAACATTTCCCACCAAATTATTCATTCTAAGAAACCTTTAAATCAGAGGAATTTCTCAAAGAGATTTAAAGACCCAATTTTTCCTTCTGGACTCCCAGCCACTTTCAATTTCTTCTTTGATATGTAAACCAGGGGGGGGGGGGAGGGAGTTTGGTAAGGTTCCCTTTCTTGGATAAGCTCCAGTGAAGAATTTTTTAACTGGCAAAAGCTGGCTCCCTGTGTGTGACACCAGGCGGGGAAAATCCGCAAAAGTACACCGGCCCAGTGGGGCTCAGCTGTGAAAGACTGTGAGTGTGACCTGTCTATGTCTGTCTACTGTCCTCTTGCGTGAAACTCTTGCGAGTGGGGCAAAAAGAGGCTCAGAGGAGCACGGCCGCTCCGCTTCGCTACGCAGCCGTGCACTCTTTCTAAGGAAAGAACTCCATTGCAACAAGAAGGAAAAATCACACTAAGAACGGTGCTATATCACAGAAGCAAACATTTCTCTCTGGACTGTCTTCTCTGTTGCATGCTCGGGCCTAAGATTTGTCCCAGTGTGAGGCTTCATCCACGGAGGACTCCCCTCCCTTAGAGGCAAGTCAGCCCATCCAGAAAGGGAGGAGCCAGAGGAGTGTGCTGCCTACATCATATAGACAATGAATACCACTACAACACGTAGAAAAACCCACAATACAAGTGTGACAATGGGGAAACAACGCAGGCCAGCATCAGACATAGAGAATGAAGATGACAATTCTGAGGACCAGATAATGACTGAACAACTAATCAACCTCTCAGATAAGGACTTTAGACTAGCAATATGGAAGGTGCTCAACAGACTCCAAGAAACCATGGATCGAGTTGAACAGAACACTAATAAGAACCAAGAAAATATGAAGGCAGAAATGACAAAACTCCAAACTGAAATAACATGTCAACTAACAGGACTGAAAAAGTCAGTAAAAGAAGTGAATGACAAAATGGATAAGCTCTGGGACAGGGTATCAGAAGCTGAGAATAGACTTGGTGCTGTGGAAGATGAGATACATAACAATTCCATACAGCAGGAGAGATTGGACAAAAAACTTAAAGCAAATGAGCAGACAATGGAAAAATTAGTCAAAGAATGGGAACAGACGAAAATAGAAGTCTATGATAAGATCAACAGAAACAACTTAAGAATCATTGGAGTCCCAGAGACCCAGGAAGAAAATTTCCAGGAAGAATCAATGGTCAAGAACATCATTAAAGAGAAACTTCCAGAGCTAAAGAATATATGTGATCAAATCCTGCATGCCCGAAGAGTACCAACCAAAAGAGACCCCAGAAAAACCACCCCAAGACACATCCTAGTCACAATGACAAATCCCACAGATAGAGACAGAATTCTGAAAACAGCAAGATCAAAAGGGGAAATCATGTTCAAGCAAGCTTCCCTGAGATTTACAGCAGACCTGTCACCAGAAACGCTCAATGCCAGAAAGCAGTGGTGGGATATTGTGACAAGACTGAATGAAATGAATGCTTCACCCAGAATACTATACCCAGCAAAACTCACTTTCCGGTTTGATGGAAGAATACATGGTTTCACAGACAAAAAACAGCTCAGAAACTTCACAGACACAAAACCAGTCTTAAGAGAAAAACTGAAAGACCTAATCTAAGACAAGACTACCCAAAAGACACACCAAATTTTGAAATAAAGATGGCGTTAAATCCCAGGACAATTCTTTCTCTCAACGTCAATGGACTAAATGCACCAGTTAAGAGACACAGAGTGGCTAAATGGATCAAAAAACTCAATCCAACCTTCTGCTGCCTACAAGAAACGCACCTGAATAGTCAGAACAAACATAGACTCAAAATAAAAGGCTGGAGAAAAGTTATCCAAGCAAACAACACCCATAAAAAAGCTGGAGTGGCCATACTAATATCAGATAATGCAAACTTTATACTCAGGAAGGTTGTAAGGGACAAAGACGGACATTTTATATTAATCAAGGGGTACGTAGAGCAGGAAGAATTCACTCTCCTAAACATATATGCACCGAATGAGGGGCCAGCAAAATATTTAATACAACTGTTGACAAATCTGAAAAATAATATCAACAACAACACAATAATTGTGGGGGACCTTAACACGGCTTTGTCAACACTGGACAGGTCAACCAGACTGAAACCCAACAAGAATATACTAGACCTGAGGAGAGAAATGGAAGAAAGAGGCCTAGTGGATATATATAGGACACTCCATCCCCAGAAACCTGGATACACATTCTTCTCCAATGTACATGGGACATTCTCCAGGATAGACTACATGCTGGCACATAAAACATACCTCCATAAGATCAAGAGGATAGAAATTTTGCAGACTACCTTCGCTGACCACAAGGCTCTGAAATTATTTGTGAACTCCAAAGGGACTCAGAAGAAACACTTTAACACCTGGAAGTTAAACAGCCTCATGCTCAATAACCAGTGGGTCCGAGATGAAATCAAGGAGGAAATAAAAAGGTTCCTGGAAACAAATGACAATAAAGACACAAACTCTCAGAACTTATGGGACACAGCAAAAGCAGTACTGAGAGGAAAATTTATAGCTTTGCAAGCACACATCAGGAAGGAAGAAGGAGCTTACCTGAGTAGCTTAATGACACAGCTAATAGAACTAGAAAATGCTCAACAAAAGGACCCAAGAATAGGAAGACAGAAGGAAATAACAAAGCTGAGAGCAGAAATCAACGAAGTGGAAACTCAAAAAACAATCCGAAAGATCAACGAAAGCAGAAGTTGGTTCTTTGAAAAAATAAACAAGATTGATAGACCACTGGCAAACCTAACAAAGAAAGAGAGAGAGAGAAACTTGATAACTCGTATCAGGAATGAAAAAGGAGAGATCACTACTGATATGACAGAGATTCAAAGGGTAATCAGAAACTACTTTGAAAAACTCTACGCCACTAAAAATGAGAACCTGGAAGAAATGGATAAATTCTTGGACTCTTATAATCTTCCACGGTTGAAGGAAGAGGATGTAGCATATCTAAACACCCCCATCACCATTGATGAAATTAAAACAGTAATCAAATGTCTGCCAAAAAACAAAAGCCCAGGTCCAGATGGATTTACTAATGAATTCTATCAAACTTTCCAAGAGGAACTACTGCCAATCTTGGCAAGACTCTTTCATGAAATTGAACAAACAGAAACACTTCCAAATAGCTTTTATGAAGCCAACATCACCTTGATACCTAAACCAGACAGAGACACTACCAAAAAAGAAAATTACAGACCAATATCACTGATGAATGCAGATGCAAAGATCCTCAACAAAATCCTGGCAAATAGGATTCAATGCCTCGTTAAGAAGATCATCCACTACGATCAAGTAGGTTTCATCCCAGGAATGCAAGGCTGGTTTAACATCCGTAAATCTATCAACATAATACACAACATCAATAACAAGAAAAATAAAAACCACATGATCATATCAATAGATGCAGAGAAAGCATTTGATAAGGTCCAACACCCATTCTTGATCAAAACTCTCAGCAAGATGGGAATGGAGGGAACCTTTCTCAATATAGTGAAGGCCATCTACCACAAGCCAGTGGCAAATATTATCCTCAATGGAGAAAAACTGAAAGCCTTCCCTCTAAATTCTGGCACAAGACAAGGCTGTCCTCTCTCACCACTCCTATTCAACATAGCACTGGAAGTACTTGCTATAGCGATTAGGCAAGAAAAGGATATCAAGGGAATCCAGATAGGAAAGGAAGAAGTCAAGCTCTCACTGTTTGCAGATGACATGATACTCTACTTAGAAAACCCTAAAGACTCTATCAAAAAGCTTCTAGAAACAATAGACTCATATAGCAAGGTGGCAGGCTACAAAATTAACACACAAAAATCAATGGCCTTTCTATATACCAATAGTAATAAGGATGAAATGGACATTAAGAAAACAACCCCATTCACAATAGTACCACACAAACTCAAATATCTTGGAATCAACTTGACTAAATATGTGAAGGACCTATACAAAGAAAACTATAAAACTCTGCTCCAAGAAATAAGAGAGGACACACGGAAATGGAAACACATACCCTGCTCATGGATTGGCAGGATTAACATCATCAAAATGTCAATACTCCCCAAGGCATTATACAGATTTAATGCCATCCCTCTAAAGATACCCATGACATTCTTCAAAGAAGTGGATCAGACACTTTTGAAATTCATTTGGAACAATAAACACCCTCGAATAGCTAAAGCAATCATTGGGAAAAAGAATATGGGAGGAATTACTTTCCCCAACTTTAAACTGTACTACAAAGCAACAATTATCAAAACAGCATGGTATTGGAATAAGGATAGGTCCTCAGATCAGTGGAATAGGCTTGAATACTCAGAAAATGTTCCCCAGAGATACAACCATCTAATTTTTGATAAAGGAGCAGGAAATCCTAAATGGAGCAGGGAAAGCCTCTTCAACAAGTGGTGTTGGCACAATTGGATAGCCACTTGCAAAAAATTAAACTTAGACCCCCAGCTAACATCATGTACAAAGGTAAAATCCAAATGGATTAAAGACCTCGATATCAGCCCCAAAACCATAAGATATATAGAACAGCACATAGGCAAAACACTCCAGGACATTACAGGCATCTTCAAGGAGGAAACTGCACTCTCCAAGCAAGTGAAAGCAGAGATTAACAGATGGGAATATATTAAGCTGAGAAGCTTCTGCACCTCAAAGGAAATAGTGCCCAGGATACAAGAGCCACCCACTGAGTGGGAGAAACTATTCACCCAATACCCATCAGATAAGGGGCTAATCTCCAAAATATACAAGGCACTGACAGAACTTTACAAGAAAAAAACATCTAACCCCATCAAAAAATGGGGAGAAGAAATGAACAGACACTTTGACAAAGAAGAAATACGCATGGCCAAAAGACACATGAAAAAATGTTCCACATCACTAATCATCAGGGAGATGCAAATCAAAACAACGATGAGATACCACCTCACACCCCAGAGAATGGCACACATCACAAAGAATGAGAATAAACAGTGTTGGCGGGGATGTGGAGAGAAAGGAACTCTTATCCACTGCTGGTGGGAATGCTGTCTAGTTCAACCTTTATGGAAAGCGATATGGAGATTCCTCCAAAAACTGGAAATCGAGCTCCCATACGATCCAGCTATACCACTCCTAGGAATATACCCTAGGAACACAAAAATACAATACAAAAACCCCTTCCTTACACCTATATTCATTGCAGCTCTATTTACCATAGCAAGACTCTGGAAACAACCAAGATGCCCTTCAACAGACGAATGGCTAAAGAAACTGTGGTACATATACACAATGGAATATTATGCAGCTGTCAGGAGAGATGAAGTCATGAAATTTTCCTATACATGGATGTACATGGAATCTATTATGCTGAGTGAAATAAGTCAGAGAGAGAGAGAAAAACGCAGAATGGTCTCACTCATCTATGGGTTTTAAGAAAAATGAAAGACACCCTTGTAATAATAATTTTCAGACACAAAAGAGAAAAGAGCTGGAAGTTCCAGCTCACCTCAGGAAGCTCACCACAAAGAGTGATGAGTTTAGTTAGAGAAATAACTACATTTTGAACTGTCCTAATATTGAGAATGTATGAGGGAAATGTAGAGCCTGTTTAGGGTACAGGCGGGGGTTGGGGGGGAGGAGGGAGATTTGGGACTTGGGTGATGGGAATGTTGCACTGGTGATGGGTGGTGTTCCTTTTATGACTGAAACCCAAACACAATCATGTATGTAATCAAGGTGTTTAAATAAAAAAAAAATTAAAAAAAAAAAGATTAAAAAAAAAATAATTCAAAGTCTGAAAGTTTCCTTAGTTTGTAAAGACTAATTTATTGGAAAAGGCATTTGTAATTTACATGATAGAAGACTGCAGCTGTTCTTTGTGATTTGAATGAGTGGTTTCTACATAAACATCTGCACTGACAACCGCCACAGTTTGCTATAATATATTATTTTTCATTTTGAATCATTTGCATTGGTATAGGATATTTGTTCCATTTCAAAGACAGATGCTGTATTATAGTTGCCTACCTGCATTGAAAGGGTAGGACTTTTCAGCTGTGCCTGACAAGTGAGACATGATTGGTTGCTTGGATGAATCAACACTGAGATGGAGATAACATACACAGGTGGAATTACACAGGTAAAATGCAAAGGTGGAACTTTAAATAAAATATGGTTTTGAATCTAAAAAAAAAAAAAAAAAAAAAAAAGAATTTTTTAACTGACTAATTTCTTAGCTTCCCAACCAGAAGCAAAAAGACGGCAGCTCTCAAGATTTTTCTGATTTTTTTTACCTTTTGGCTGAGGTGTTTAGTCACAAAGTCCAGCCCCTCCAGGACAAATTTAAGTCCCGCTGGCCAGCAAAGAGGCGGAGTTTGCGACCACCACCTTTCCCTGTCCCTAAAGGAGCCTGCCTTGAAATACAAAAACACAATGAAACAGAAAATAACAAGGAAGTATAGAAATTGCCACTCAACACCAATTTTTGCACCTCTGGGAAGTTCGCCAGCAAGAGACCTTGGACTGAGCAGTCTGAGCCTGCTCCATGGTTGACTGAGAAAAGGCAATAGATAATAACAGTCAAGAAATCAGTTATCACACAAATTCCCCACACATTCTGCCAAGCACTTTACCACTCACACTGACCGGTCTTCACTCTCACTTTAAACTTTTACAAATTTCTTTTGCTCTTTGGGCCATGCCCAATGAACTCCACACCTCTCCAGGACTGGGAGGGATTTTTCCCTCACTGAGTAATTTCCAGTTTGAAGAGAAAGAGACAGGAGAAAATGAACCAGAGAAGTGGAAAGCCAAAAAATAAAACCAAAACTAAAAAATGAGATCAAAATGAAATCAAACCAACCTGAAAGGCTCTGCGAAGGGCTCATGCCCAATTTGGAAAGCCCAGCCGGGACTTGCATTGATCCTTGGAGCTCAGTGGAGTCTCCTTCTTTGGAGTCAAGATTCCTGTTCCCTGCTGAGGAGGCCTTGCCCGACCTCCTCCCTGATGAGAAGGGCCCCTCTGGCCACTTCTTCCTAGGGCTCCTCAATAAAAGCAAGTCACACAAGACAAGGAGAAACAACTCACACAAAACAGTAACAGACAGACAGACAAAGTCTGACCTAGGTCCTAATTCTTGGGCAGTTTACAGATGTATACCACACTTACTTACAGAAGGGTATACTTACAGAAGAGGCTTCCGAGCGTCCTTGGAATCCCCAAACCTCACTGAGGCGTCCCTCAGATCAGTGACCTGCGTCCCTCTAGACACGTCTGTCAGCCGCCACTGAGAACCCTCACGGGCCCTTACGGCAGTCACACTGCCCACACCAAGTGCAAATTTTACCTCCTAGGCGCCGGTGTTCTCAGAACCCCGAGGTGAGGCATTGATGTCCCTGAACAGGCGTGAATATCACGGTGGAACCTCCAATGTTAAGTTCAGGAGAATGATGCGCCGTTCAAAGACACCAAGACCACAGTCTCATGCAAAAGCAGGGGGTTTATTTTCTTACAAGCATATGCAGGGGCTGTGCTAGAATCCAGCATAAGCCAGAAACTGCCAGCCCCGAGCCATGAGCTTATAAGCTGTATATAGCATTTCAAACAATAGAAAGTTACAGTAGATTGATTTGCTTTAGGAAGTACATGATATCTGGCATTTGCTCAATCACATTTTTGCAAGGTGCAGGTGCAAGCTTACAGGGTTAACATGACCAGGTTAGAACCATGTCAGAACAGAAAGAAAGTTGAACTGTAACTGGGTCTACAAGTTCCCACAATTGTGAAGGTGAGTAGGTGATCAGGGCAGTCAGGGAACTCAGGGGAAATTTTTCCTTTACAGGGGGAAAATCAAACAATCAAATAACAAATCCAGTGGGCAAAATTGTCACTATATGAGGATATTCGACAAGAGTTATAGATGTTAAGGGAATACATCTGAGATATACAAAGGAGATACACGTGACCCTTTTATGTTTTAGAAATAGTCAAGAGGGAGGAGGTGTTTCCGAGATACCACTTTGGTCTGTGATTGGACAAGCGAAGAGAGCATGGAGCCATGTCCTCCCCTTGTTGCCTGCTGAAGCTTCCGACTCCCTGAGAGGCTTTTGCTTCCTAATTGCTGGAAGTTGAAAGTTCAGCAGACTCCTCCCAGCCCCATGCAGGAACAAGGAAGCCTGGGGTCTCTTTTAAATTGCACCTCACTGGATCCCACTTGCTGGGACCCTGAACAGGTGTCCAGGAATAACCTAACAGACTTTCTGGCTCCTCCTCCCTTCACTATTGTCTAGGCTGAGATCACATCAGAGACTGATATCTGTCCTGAACACTTTCTACAGCTCAAGTTATTCAGGCTTCTTTAGTCCTTTTGCTTGCATTGCCTCTTATACCACTCTCCTGATTTGTTTGTACTTTGAGTGTATCACTAATGTTCTCCCAGAATATGACATTGCAACCTCTTTTATTTTGGAGGAGGAATCTTTTTAATACTTACTTCACTGTGTAATTGTCACATCCTTTTAAATATGGCAGTCATATCACATAAAATAGTTGTCATGTCAGAAGCTTTAAGCCAGGAGCGATTTCTGAGCATATAGCCAGGAGTAACCTCTGAGTGTCACCGGGTGCGGCTCTCAAAAACCAAAAAAAAAAAAAAAAAAAAAGAAGAAAAAAAGAAAGTGAAATCGACGTTAGTGGTGCAGAATCTTAAGATACAGATTAAATTTTTAATATGTAGTGATGTTTTCCATGCATAATATTTTGAGTATAATTCAAGAAAATGTGACAACTAATATTAATTTAAATTTCTTTTAGGCCAAAAACGTGTTTGCAAAACGGTGAAAGAAATGATGTGATTGGGCCGGACGGACCTGGGTTTGATTCCTTGCATCCCATATGGTCCCCTGAGCCTGCCAGCAGCAATTTCTGAGCACAAGCCAGGAGTAACCCCTGGGCATCATCAGGTTTAACCCAAAAACAAACCAACAAACAAAATACACACACAAAAAAGAAATGATGTGACTGATTTGGACTATTTAACAGTTATTTGTGAATATGCCCTGAATTCTACCAAAGTCAAGGTAGTGATAAATGATTGGGCTGAGGTTGGGCCACACCTGGCAATGCTCAGGATTTACTCTGGGTTCTGTGCTTAGGGATTACTACTAAATTATTCCTGCCAGTACTTGAGGGACCTTATGGATGCTAAGGATTGAGCCTGGCTTCAACACATACAAGGCAAGTGCCCTGCCCTCTGTATTTTCTCTTCAGACATTGAAAAGTTTAATAACACTTTTTTTTTGTTGTTGTTTTGGGCCACACCTAGAGGGGGAACCATATAAGATGCCAGGGATTGAATTTGGGTCTGTCCCGGGTAGGCAGCATGCAAGGCTAATGCCCTACTGCTGTGCTATCGGCCTCTACTTAACTTTTGTTAATTATGACTATGTCATATTGTGACTACCCATATAATGAAGAACTATCCCTTGCACCCTACTCTTCTCATTTGAGTTTTGTTTGTTTTGGGGTCACACCCATTGGTGCTCAGGGGTTACTCTTGGCTCTGCACTCAGAAATCACTCCTGGCAGGCTTGGAGGACTATAGTATAATATAAAATATAGTCTTAGTGTTGGAGTGAGCCTTTCTCTGCATAGCACGGTACCTGTAGCCCCTTTGGCCATCGGGTCTGTAGGTGCATGATAATAGCAGAGAGATTCACAAACATTCAGTTGAAGTTTTAAGAGTCAGCCAGTTTTATTTCATGGCCCTAACTGCCATGTACATTTCTCCACATGGCTTCTATGCTAAGCTTTTTCTTTTTTTCCCATTTTTTAAAATTAATATCTTTATTTAAACATCTTGGTTACAAATATGATTGTAGTTGTGTTTCAGTTATGTAAAGAACACCCCCCTTCACCCGTGCAACATTCCCACCACCAATGTCCCAAATCTCCCTCCTCTCCACCCCACCCCGCCTTTACTCTAGACAGGCTTTCCACTTCCCTCATTCATTCACATTGTTATGATAGTTCTCAATGTAATTATTTCTCTAACTGCACTCATCACTCTTTGTGGTGAGCTTTATGTCGTGAGGTGGACCTTCCAGCCCTCCTATCTTTTATATGAGAATTATTGCAAAAATGTCTTTTATTTTTCTTAAAACCCATAGATGAGTGAGACTATTTGCGCCTCTCTTTCTCTGACTTATTTCACTCATATGCTAAGCTTTTTTAAAGCTGCCTCCTTCAGCTGCCCTCCATCCATCCTTACAGTGTTTGCCCTCCCCCTCAGACCCCTTCCAAGTGTGGGTGGGTCTGACCATACAGGTGAAATAAACAAAAAGTTGGGGGATGGGTAACAGGGGACCATATGGAATGCTGGCGTTCAAATCTAGGTTTCCTACAAGGCAAATAAATGCCCTACAGGCTGTGCTATTGCTCAGGCCCTTGAGTTGTTTTCTTAACTTGTTAGCAGTATTTTAGGGGCTTGGAGGTACCATGTGGGTGTCAGAGATGTAACCTGGATTGACCACTTGCAAGTCAAGCCCTCCCCACTACTATCTCTCCAGTGCTACCTAAAGGAATTCATAAATGAATTGTAAGGTAGAATTTGTGTCCTTGTGATGTCCAGCTCTGAGAGAAAGCAGCTCTCTTGCCACATGACTCCACCCTTATTTTTTAAGCCAGCAGGTAGATTCCAGGTTTCTTCTAAGGTTGCATAGTGCCCAAGGTGGCACCAGCCCCCTTGGTTCTCTTTCTCAAAAACTCCTTGAGATTATATTGAGGCAATGGGTCCCCTCTCAAGAGCTTCTTATATCTCAAGTACCTTGGCCAAGTTAGTCAACACATTCACAGGTTAAGAGGATTCAAGTGTGGGGCCCGGAGAGATAGCACAGCGGTGTTTGCCTTGCAAGCAGCCGATCCAGGACCAAAGGTGGTTGGTTCGGATCCCAGTGTCCCATATGGTCCCCCGTGCCTGCCAGGAGCTATTTCTGAGCAGACAGCCAGGAGTAACCCTGAGCAACGCCGGGTGTGGCCCAAAAACAAAACAAACAAACAAAACAAAACAAAACAAAACAAAACAAAAAGGATTCAAGTGTGGACATCTGGGGGGGAGGGAGGTGGGTATCTAGAATCATATATTCCTCATAGATGACTCCCACAGGATACACCAGATTTTTTGTTTGTTTGTTTGATTTTGGGCCACACCCGGTGACGCTCAGGGGTTACTCCTGGATATGCGCTCAGAAATCTCTCCTGACTTGGAGAACCATATGGAATGCTGGGGGATCGAACCATCGTCTGTCCTAGGTTAGTGCGTAGCAAGGCAAATGCCCTACCGCTTGTGCCATCACTCCGACTCCTAAAGTTCTTTCTGTTTGTTTAAAGAACATAGATTTCCAGAGAAGTGCTAATTTTTTTGAAGAAGTGCTGCTGTAGAGCAAATATATTTGGGAACCCCTATGATTACATTTCACTTACATATTATATATTATATATGTATGTGTATATATTATCTATATATACATATGTATGTGTATATATATTATCTATATATATACATATGTATGTGTGTATATATATATATATATTGTGTGTGTGTGTGTGTGAGTGTACCAAAACCAGCAGTGGTCAAGGGCTACTCTGGCTTAGAGTTTAGGGATTGCTCCTGGCAGTGCTTGAGGAATCACACAGTCTGGGAATGGATTCTGGACATGCTAAGCATGTGCTCTAGCCCCTTGAATTATCTATCCCTCTGGTTCTCTCACTTGCTTTACAATTTTTGCTGGTTGCTGATTTTTCTATGAATTTACATAACTTTTTCCTATTTCTACAGAGTAATAATAAGGTTCAAAATGTCAAATGTAATAGGTGATATATTAGTTCCTGTGATGGTTAATTTTGTCAGCTTGAGTAGGCTATGGTACTTCGCCAGTCAAGTATTATTCTAGATGCTTCTGTCCACATTAATGCTGAAGTGGGCCAGAGGTGTGGCTCAGAGGCAAAGCACATATCTTGCATTCATGAAATCTGGATTTTGTCCCCAATGTCACAAAACTACAACAAACATAAAAACCATTGCAGTAGACTGATTAAATAAGATTGCTCTCAGTAATGAGGGTAAGGAGTCCCATCTAATAAACTCCCTTCATAGAAAAAGCCTGTATGGGGAAGGCCTTGATTTGATCCCTAAATCACATGTCCCACAAGCACCACTGGGTGCTTGGTTTGGTAGAAAAACAAAATGCTTGGTTTGATAGAAAGGAGAGATCTAGATTCCTTCAGGATGATAGACTGGGTTTTCCAGAGCAAAATTTCAGCTAAAGAACCAATTCATAAGGCTAGCACAGTGGGTAAGGCATTTGCTTTACATGTACCTGATCCAGTTTTGATCCCAGTACCAGATATGGTCCTTTGAACACCAACAGGAATAATCCCCTAAGCACAGAGTCAGGAGTAGGCCCTGAGTGCAGTCAGGTGTGGCCCATAAAACGAACAAATAAATAACTTATAATACATAATAAGCTAGCAAGAAAAGAAACAACACCCAAGCCAAAAATAAAGGAAATGGGCTGATGGGGTAGATCAAGAAACTTTGAATGGTCCTTAAAGCACTGTCAGGAGTTGTGCACTGAGCTAAGAGAAGCTTCTGTGCTCCAGAAGAGATCTCAAAAACAAAACAAAACAAAACAACAAAAAAACCCACAACCCCCAAACAAACAAACAAACAAACAAACAAAAAACCAAAAAAACCCCAAAGCCCCAAGATAGTATCTCCTCTGGAGAAATCCATGTTCTCTCTGAACACAACATAATCTTTCTCTCTTCTATTCTATCCTCGCATTTCTTGAAATAAAGCTATTTTACCTCCAGAGAGGAAGAAACAAAGGAAAGGAAAGAGAAAAACACTGAAATGACTTTCATCTTGTGAATATCTGCCAACGAAGTGAACTTAAAGTTGATTTTGAAGACTCAGGGCCTATCAAAGGGGAAGCTCTAATCAGCAACTTCTGCAAAACTGTGCCCAGAAAAGGCACAAAGGCACTTTGAAAGAGAAGCTAGAACTCATTGGCTTCCTTCTTGGCTCTGAGTGGGAACAGGAGAAATACCAAGTTCCTAACTTTATTCTGGCCTTCAGTTCCATTTCATGGCAAAGTCATCCTCCCTTCTTTGGTCTGTAAAACTACACTGCTCTGAGTCTAGCGATTTCAAGCTGACAGGATGTCTGTTCATAACGGAGAGAAAGAACAGATCATTTCTTTTTTCTCTCTCTCGAGTCTTTTGCCCTCATTCATTTTTATTCATAGAGCTTAACCCCACCTGTCATTTTTTTTTTTAACAAGTCATTTCTGGAATCCACCTTCAACTCAAGCCACAGGAAATTCCTACATAGAATTTTTTTATAATTACTTTATTCAAACACCATGATTACAAAGATGTTCATGATTGAGTTTCAGCTTACAATGTACACCACCCTTCACCCGTACACACATTTCCCATCACCAATATCCCCAGATTCTCTTCTAACATTCACCCCCATGCCACCTGTCTCTGGAGCAGACATTTAACTTCTGTCCTCTTTCTTTTTTTTTCCTTTAAGATAATGTGATTTGCATTATAGTTAATGAAGTGGTATCATGTATATCATTTTTATCTCCTCTCACCACATAGTTCTTGTCCAGAGCGATAATTTCCAAGTATCATTGTCATAGTGGATGCTTCTCTACCCTAAATGCACTGCTCCACACTTAGTGGCAAGTCTTCTACCATGGATTGGTCCCCTTGGCGCTCTTCTCTACCATCTGTATTTTTGTTCTTATATCCCACAAATGAGTGAGAATATTCTATGTCTATCCCTCTCCTTCATTTCACTCAGCATTATACTTTTCATATCCACGCATGTATAAATAAATTTCATGACTTTATTTTTCCTAACAGCTGCGTAATAGTCCATGGTGTAGATGTCTCTATATTCTTTTCTTTCTTTCTTTCTTTCTTTCTTTCTTTCTTTCTTTCTTTCTTTCTTTCTTTCTTTCTTTCTTTCTTTCTTTCTTTCTTTCTTTCTTTCTTTCTTTCTTTCTTTCTTTCTTCTTTCTTTCTTTCTTTCTTTTCTTTTTTCTTTCTCTCCTTTCTTTCTTTTCTTTCTCTCTCTTCTTTCTTTCTTCTTTCTTTCTTTTTTCGTTTTCTCTCTTCTTTCTTTCTTTTTTCTTTCTCTCTCTCTCTTCTTTCTTTCTTTTTTCTTTCTCTCTCTCCTTCTTCTTCTTCTTCTTCTTCTTCTTCTTTTTCTTCTCCTTCCTTCCTTCCTTCCTTCCTTCCTTCCTTCCTTCCTTCCTTCCTTCCTTCCTTCCTTCCTTCCTTCCTTCCTTCCTTCCTTCCTTCCTTCCTTCCTTCCTTCCTTCCTTCCTTTTCTTTTTCTGCTTTTGGGCTACACCTGGCAGTGTTCAGGGGTTATTTCTCTCTCAGAAATCACTCCTAGCAGACTTGGGGGACCATATGGGATGTCAGAGATTGAACCTGGGTCAGCTATGTGCAAGGCAAATGCCCTACCTATTGTGCTATCATCTTGGCCCCAACACAGTTTCTTTATCCACTTCTCGGGCACCTGGGATTTTTCTAGATTCTGACTATTGTGAATAGTGCTGAGATGAACATAGAATGCTTTTCTGTGCTGTTTTTGGGTTCCTAGGGTATATCCCTAAGAGTGGTATGCTTTCCTTTCCTTTCCCTTTCCCTTTCCCTTTCCCTTTCCCTTTCCCTTTCCCTTTCCCTTCCCTTCCCTTCCCTTCCCCTTTCTTCTTCTTCTTCTTCTTCTTCTTCTTCTTCTTCTTCTTCTTCTTCTTCTTCTTCTTCTTCTTCTTCTTCTTCTTCTTCTTCTTCTTTTTTGGTCTTGACCATACCCAGTGGACCTTGGACTACTTCCTGGCTCATTGCTCTGAGGTTGTGTGTGCGAGACTGAATTCTAGCCTCCCACAATTAAAACATATATGCCTGCCCTTTGATCCACCTCCTGGCCTTTCTGCCATTTTTTTTTCTTTTATTGTATAGGAAGTTGTATTTTATTGAGAACCTGTTCAAACTTTAGATTTTACTTAAAATCTGTTTTACTTAAAATTTGTTTTTTTTTGGGGGGTGCCACACTAAGTGATGCTCAGAAGTTATTCCTGGCTATGTGCTCAGAAATTGCTCCTGGCTTAGGGTACCACCTGGGATGCTGGGGTTAGAACTCAGGTCCATCCTAGATCAGCCATGTGCAAGGCAAACGCCCTTCCGCTGCACCACCTCTCTGGCCCCCAAAATATCTTGTTTTTAAATTCAATTGAGTTATGAGACAAAGTATCTAAACTTCAAATATACTTTATTCTGCCAAAAATATCTAATATTTGATGGTCAAAGGCCAATAAAGAAAATAAACATTTGAGATAAATTAACTTATTTGACATTAAATTAGGCAAAAAATGTGAAACTGTGTAAAAAGATCACATTCTTATATGGGCTTGAATACATAGCAGTGGTCAACATAATTAATTATGGATTGGATACTAGAATTAAACATATAAAGATACCCTGTTCAGAAAGTCTTCATGCTTCTACTTTCACTAAATCTAGTGCTTTTCATGCTTCACCATATTCCTAGCTTCTTCTAAATGCTTTTCACTCTTTGGTATCTGCAGATGGTCATTATGTACAGCTTTCAACCTGTTCTCTTTGTCTGGGATAAGCATGAGAGACTCCCGCAGGATTTCTGCCTGTTTTTCAATGACTAATTTTCACCCTCTTCTGGTTTTATCTTTTCCATATTTTTCTTGTTGCTTGCCTTTTTTTTTTTTATACATTACTTTTTTTTTTTTTCTTGCTTCACCATGCCAGTTCATCATGCTGGTTTTGACTAAAACTCAATCACAAACAACTTTGTATTTGTGAAGAAATATGAAAAATCTTGTAACTACATGTTTAAAGTAATTAAAACCACAATGTTTAAAATAATTAAAATGAAAAACAAACAAACAAGAAACACAGGATGGATCATGGACTCTGGAAGCAGCAGAAGAAGGGGTGAAAAGAGGGGAGCCATAGGTCTTCTATTAAACTCTTACACTCAGTCTTCTTGATAAGCAGTCTGTGTCCTTGGTCTTGATGATTTGAACTTCAGTTTCTCTTTGGTCATGGTCAGTGGCTAGATAGAATGGTTCTACTCTACCCATTTGTTGTGGGTCTACCAGCTTTACCATTGACTGGTCCCCCCCACCCCTTCCAGTCTCCAGTGAGATGCAGTTCAGAGCCTCATTCCAAACATCCTGGGAACTTCTTTCCTCCTTCTGACCATCTTTCTGTCATTTTTTCACCTTAATCTTGGCCTCTTAGATATTCAGGCTTTCTGTTGTTTTTAACATACATTCAAATGCTTGCTTTCTAAACATGGAGAGATTTAGAAATTAAGTTTGAGCCTATTTTATTGGTTGGGGTGGAGGTTTTTTGCAGGGGCTTATGGGCCACTCCCAGTGCTGCACAACCTGGTTTTGGGCTGGTGCTGCGTCACTACCTACATGGGCCCACTTTCTACCCTGCCCCAGGGGTCCTGTGGGCCCCAGGCCATGATGTTTCCACCCTACCCAGTCACTCACTCCTACTTTCTCACCCAAAATGGTTGCACTTCTAGAAGCAGGAAGAGGACCCTGGAATAGGAGGGCTCCAGGTCTTTCTTTGCAGAGGATCTGGGCCCAAGACTCCTTGAGTTTGGGGTTAGATTCCTGGTCCAGAAGAGCCTGAGAGTCAAGTAGGGGAGTCTTCAGCTTCTTACTCACTCTCCCCCTCGCCCAGAAGGTTCAGAATGAGACAGGTTAATCCTCTGGGACAGCTTGGTGGCCTCTCCCTAGGAATGGAGATCCTGGTGTTGATGGAGGCCAGGCACACCTGGCTCTCCTGAGGCAGTCAATGGGCCTTGGAGCCTTTAAAGAGCCAGAGAACAGGGCCTGGTAGGACATTTCTGCAGTGCCATGGACACAATGCTGGTGCTGCTGCTAGGTCTGCAGGCCTTGGCTGGATACGGTGAGCACTGGGACTCCAGCATGGAACATGGGGGTGAAGTATGGACTAGGGTCCAAAGAGACAGCCAATTCTAATCCTTTTATGTCATTTTTCTCTTTTGTCTCTACAGCTCAGCTGATCCCATCAGGGATATCTAATACAGTCCCTGGAGACATTCCCACTGTGTCTGCAACCCTCTCCACTGCTTCTGGGGTTATTAGTGGTGTTCTCTCCGATGTCTCTGGGGCTATTGATAATGATCAACCAACTATCTCCGCTGGTCTCCCCGTTGTTTCTGGGGATAGCTCTGCTGGTCTCCCCAATGTTTCTGGGGGTAGCTCTGCTGGTCTCCCCATAGATTCTGTGGATAGCTCTATTGGTCTCCCCAGTGTTTCTGGGGGTAGCTCTGTTGGTCTCCCCGTAGATTCTGTGAGTAGCTCTGTTGGTCTCCCCAATGTTTCTGGGGGTAGCTCTGTTGGTCTCCCCATAGATTCTGTGGGTAGCTCTGCTGGTCTCCCTAATGTTTCTGGGGGTAGCTCTGTTGGTCTCCCCATAGATTCTGTGGGTAGCTCTGCTGGTCTCCCCAATGTTTCTGGGGGTAGCTCTGTTGGTCTCCCCGTAGATTCTGTGGGTAGCTCTATTGGTCTCCCCAATGTTTCTGGGGGTAGCTCTGTTGGTCTCCCCATAGATTCTGTGGGTAGCTCTATTGGTCTCCCCAATGTTTCTGGGGGTAGCTCTGTTGGTCTCCCCAATATTTCTGGGGGTAGCTCTGTTGGTCTCCCCAATGTTTCTGGGGGTAGCTCTGTTGGTCTCCCCGTAGATTCTGTGAGTAGCTCTATTGGTCTCCCCAATGTTTCTGGGGGTAGCTCTGTTGGTCTCCCCAATATTTCTGGGGGTAGCTCTGTTGGTCTCCCCATAGATTCTGTGGGTAGCTCTATTGGTCTCCCCAATGTTTCTGGGGGTAGCTCTGTTGGTCTCCCCAATATTTCTGGGGGTAGCTCTGTTGGTCTCCCCAATGTTTCTGGGGGTAGCTCTGTTGGTCTCCCCATAGATTCTGTGGGTAGCTCTATTGGTCTCCCCAATGTTTCTGGGGGTAGCTCTGTTGGTCTCCCCGTAGATTCTGTGGGTAGCTCTATTGGTCTCCCCAATGTTTCTGGGGGTAGCTCTGTTGGTCTCCCCGTAGATTCTGTGGGTAGCTCTGTTGGTCTCCCCAATGTTTCTGGGGGTAGCTCTGTTGGTCTCCCCAATATTTCTGGGGGTAGCTCTGTTGGTCTCCCCAATGTTTCTGGGGGTAGCTCTGTTGGTCTCCCCATAGATTCTGTGGGTAGCTCTATTGGTCTCCCCAATGTTTCTGGGGGTAGCTCTGTTGGACTCCCCAATATTTCTGGGGGTAACTCTGTTGGTCTCCCCAATGTTTCTGGGGGTAGCTCTGTTGGTTTCCCCGTAGATTCTGTGGGTAGCTCTATTGGTCTCCCCAGTGTTTCTGGGGGTAGCTCTGTTGGTCTCCCCAATATTTCTGGGGGTAGCTCTGTTGGTCTCCCCAATGTTTCTGGGGGTAGCTCTGTTGGTCTCCCCATAGATTCTGTGGGTAGCTCTATTGGTCTCCCCAATGTTTCTGGGGGTAGCTCTGTTGGTCTCCCCAATATTTCTGGGGGTAGCTCTGTTGGTCTCCCCAATGTTTCTGGGGGTAGCTCTGTTGGTCTCCCCGTAGATTCTGTGAGTAGCTCTATTGGTCTCCCCAATGTTTCTGGGGGTAGCTCTGTTGGTCTCCCCATAGATTCTGTGGGTAGCTCTATTGGTCTCCCCAATGTTTCTGGGGGTAGCTCTGTTGGTCTCCCCAATATTTCTGGGGGTAGCTCTGTTGGTCTCCCCATAGATTCTGTGGGTAGCTCTATTGGTCTCCCCAATGTTTCTGGGGGTAGCTCTGTTGGTCTCCCCAATATTTCTGGGGGTAGCTCTGTTGGTCTCCCCAATGTTTCTGGGGGTAGCTCTGGTGGTCTCCCCGTAGATTCTGTGGGTAGCTCTATTGGTCTCCCCAATGTTTCTGGGGGTAGCTCTGTTGGTCTCCCCATAGATTCTGTGGGTAGCTCTATTGGTCTCCCCAATGTTTCTGGGGGTACCTCTGTTGGTCTCCCCGTAGATTCTGTGGGTAGCTCTATTGGTCTCCCCAATGTTTCTGGGGGTAGCTCTGTTGGTCTCCCTGTAGATTCTGTGGGTAGCTCTATTGGTCTCCCCAATGTTTCTGGGGGTAGCTCTATTGATCTTCCTGTTGTTTCTGGGGGTAGCTCTATTGGTCTCCCCAGTGTTTCTGGGGGTAGCTCTATTGATCTCCCTGTTGTTTCTGGGGGTAGCTCTATTGGTCTCCCCAATATTTCTGGGGGTAGCATTGGTCTTCCTACTCTTTCTGGGGTTATCCCTGGGGTTGTCCCCACTGTCTCAGTCACCACTCCTATCGTATCTGCCACTTTACCCTCAATCTCATCCACTCCCACAGTCTCAGCCAGCATTCCCCTGGTCTCTGCCACCTTCCCCACAGTTTCTTCAAGCTTTTCAACAGTTTCTTCAGCCTCTGGGAGCTTTCCGAGTAGTGCTCAGACTTCAGTGCTGACTACATCAGGTATCACTTCAGGAATGGCCTCCCCACCAGCAGGTGCCAATGGTTCCCAGTTCACCTCTGAAGAGCTTTTCAGCAGCTGGAGTGGCTGCATGGCCTCTCTCCTGTCAGTGGCAACTCCCAGGACTTTGCTGGGAGCAGAACCCTAGTCTCAGTGCTGCTATAGGGACCCTCTTTCTATTCTTCAATTTGTCAGCTTCCTCTCCATGCCTAGTGTCTTTTGTATACATCTAACATACACATTTTCTCCTGTTTCAAAAGCATGAAAATATGGAACTTACACGTTCTTTGAAAAGTTCATTATTTTAGTCTTCACTTTTATGAAATTATTTATCAGGTTAATATCTGTACATGGCCTGAGGTCATCTCCTCCCCTCTACAGATAACCAATTATGCCCAAACCATTTATTTTAATGCTTCTTTTTCTTGCTCACCACTGAATTGTGTGAGTTCATTCAAGATTGAGTGGGCACAGAGCATTGTTTTCTTTCTGGACTATTTTGTTCTGTGTCTCTAGATAATTCATAGTACTTATTGACTCAGTTTTGGAATTAGATCCCACGGATAAATCTCACTTCTATGCTTTTTTTTTATTATTATTTTGGACAACACCTGGTTAGGCTCAGGGGTTACTCCTGGCTATGCGCTCAGAAATCGCTCGTGGCTTGGTTGACCATATGGGAATCTGGGGATCGAACTGAGGTTCATTCTGGGTCAGCTGCATGCAAGTCAAATGCCCTACTGCTGTGCCATTGCTCTGGCCCACTTCTGTGCTTTTTAAAATGTGTACTTTTTACTTTTTTTCTTTTTCTTCTTTTAAACTGTACACAGTTGTGCTCAGAGCTACTCTCAGTTTTGTGCTTGGGAATAGCTTCTGGTGGTGCCTTGAGTAGTGTTGTGGATCAAATCTGGGTCTCCTACATGGAAACCTTAGTTTCTGGCCTTTGTTTGTTCCTTTTCTCTTTTTCAGAAACAATACCCTTATTTTATTAATATTTTTATAATAATCAGTTCCTTTTGTATAATTAATTTTTATTTTGTTTTAGGCATTGTGGGTTGCATGCTGAAAATGATTGTGTTTTGTCCATAAAATATTCTAGCACCTCATGTTCCACCAGGGTTTGTGCTTCCTTCCACCATTGTCCCAGTATCTCCTTCCCCAGTCTCTCCCACCATCACTCCTGTAGTGATATACTTCCTTCAAAAGATCAGTTGCCAGTTTCTGTTGTCTTTGGGCATTTGTTATCCTCCTACTATGTTTTTAAATATCCAGTATATGACAGTGGTCATTTTGTGTCTGTTCTTCTTCTGACTAACTTCAGCATGATGTGTCTCAGAATCATACATGTAGCAGAAAATCGTATGATTTCATCTTTTCTTACAGCCCATTGTGTAGGTACCATAGTTTCTATATCTGGGCATCTGTTCATGGACATGAATTGTTTTCAGACTTTCGTTAGTGTAGTAGTGCTTGACTACTCTGTTCTTTCTATCTTTCTTCCTTTCTTTTTCTTTCTTTCTTTCTTTCTTTCTTTCTTTCTTTCTTTCTTTCTTTCTTTCTTTCTTTCTTTCTTTCTTTCTTTCTTTCTTTCTTTCTTTCTTTCTTTCTTTCTTTCTTTCTTTCTTTCTTTCTTTCTTCTTTTTTCTTTAGTTCTTTCTTTTTTCTTTAGTTTTCTTTCTTTCTTTTTTCTTCTTTAGTTCTTTCTTCTTTCTTTTCTCTTTTTCTTTCTTTCTCTCCTCTTTCTTTCTTTCTTTCTTTCTTCTTTTTTCTTTAGTTCTTTCTTTTTTCTTTAGTTTTCTTTCTTTCTTTTTTCTTCTTTAGTTCTTTCTTCTTTCTTTTCTCTTTCTTTCTTTCTCTCCTCTTTCTTTCTTTCTTTCTTTCTTTCTTTCTTTCTTTCTTTCTTTCTTTCTTTCTTTCTTTCTTTCTTTCTTTCTTTCTTTCTTTCTTTCTTTCTTTCTTTCTTTCTTTCTTTCTTTCTTTCTTTCTTTCTTTCTTTCTTTCTTTCTTTCTTTCTTTCTTTCTTTCTTTCTTTCTTTCTTTCTTCTTTCCCTTCCTTCCTTCCTTCATTTCTTCCTTCTTTCCTTCCTTGCTTTCTTCCTTTCTTCTTTCCTTTTTTCTTTCTTTTTTTTTTTTGGTTTTTGGTTTTTGGGCCACACCTGGCAGTGCTCAGGGGTCACTCCTGGCTGTCTGCTCAGAAATAGCTCCTGGCAGGCACGGGGGACCATATGGGACACTAGGATTCGAACCAACCACCTTTGGTCCTGGATCGGCTGCTTGCAAGGCAAACGTCGCTGTGCTATCTCTCCGGGCCCTTCTTTCTTTCTTTCTTTCTTTCTTTCTTTCTTTCTTTCTTTCTTTCTTTCTTTCTTTCTTTCTTTCTTTCTTTCTTTCTTTCTTTCTTTCTTTCTTTCTTTCTTTCTTTCTTTCTTTCTTTCTTTCTTTCTTTCTTTCTTTCTTTCTTTCTTTCTTTCTTTCTTTCTTTCCTTTCTTTCTTTCTTTCTTTCTTTCTTTCTTTCTTTCTTTCTTTCTTTCTTTCTTTCTTTCTTTCTTTCTTTCTTTCTTTCTTTCTTTCTTTCTTTCTTTCTTTCTTTCTTTCTTTCTTTCTCTCTCTCTTTTCTTTCTTTTTTCTTTCTTTCTTTCTTTCTTTCTTTCTTTCTTTCTTTCTTTCTTTCTTTCTTTCTTTCTTTCTTTCTTTCTTTCTTTCTTTCTTTCTTTCTTTCTTTCTTTCTTTCTTTCTTTCTTTCTTTCTTTCTTCCTTTTCCTTCCTTCCTTCCTTCCTTCCTTCCTTCCTTCCTTCCTTCCTTCCTTCCTTCCTTCCTTCCTTCCTTCCTTCCTTCCCTTTCTTTTTGGTTTTTGGGTCACACCTGGCAATGCTCAGGGGTTACTCCTGGCTCTACACTCAGAAATCGCTCCTGGCAGGTTCAGGGTATCATATGGGATGTCGGGATTTGAACTACCACCTTTCTGCATGCAAGACAAATGCCTTACCTCCAAGCTATTTCTCCGGCCCTAGTTCTTTTATTTTTATAGAATCAGTTTCTCAATTTCTGGCTAGGATCTTGCATGAGGCACATGGATAGAATTTCTGCTTCTGCTCTCACTTGGTCTCCTCAGCCATTTTTCTCCTTCTGCCATCTAGGGTCAGTGTCTACCACAACACCCGGAGCTACTGTAACTGTGCCTGTGGTGGCCACATCCAGTGCGGCTGTCTCTGAATGTTCCATCCCCACAATGGTTGAAACAGTCACTACAGCGCCTGAGCTCAGTGTCCCCTCCAGTAAGGTTCTCTTATTTGCTTCCACATGCACAGTTTACAGTAAGGCTCTGTTTGGGCCCCTTCTCTCTGCTGCCCTGGTCAGGGATGGGCATAGTGTCAGTTTCCAACTGTGTTTTGAATATATATCTGAGAAACCCTCAATTAAAAATATTTTTATTTAGACATAGTGGAATTATAAAGTTACTCATGAGTGGGTTTCAGGCATATAATGTTTCAACACTAATCTTTTCTTTCTTTTTTTTTTTTTTTGGTTTTTCGGGCCACACCTGTTTGATGCTCAGGGGTTACTCCTGGCTAAGTGCTCAGAAATTGCCCCTGGCTTGGGGGAACCATATGGGACTCCAGGGGATCGAACAGCGGTCCTTCCTTGGCTAGCGCTTGCAAGGCAGACACCTTACCTCTAGCGCCACCTCACCGGCCCCCAACACTAATCTTTTTACCAGTGTCCACTTCCCTGCACCAATATCCCTCTCAACATACTATTTGCTTCTCACCTACAAGAAAGTTTCTTTTTTCTTTTTCTTTTTGGGCCACACTCTGTAGTACTTAGGGGTTACTTCCAGCTCTGTGTTCAGAAATTACTTCTGGTAGGCTTGGGTGGCTGTACTATTATTCTTGCCCCACTATTCTTTTTTTGGGGGGGGCACACCCAGTGATGCTCAGGGGTTACTCCTGGCTATGCACTCCTGGATTGGGGGATCATATGGGATACCAGGGGATCAAACCGTGGTCCTTCCTAGGTTAGCTGTGTACAAGGCAAATGCCTTACCGCTTGTGCCACCACTCGGGCTCCTCCACTATTTTTTTTTGACAATAAGTTTTTGCACTGTGATTTATGGTACTGTTGCCGATAAGTTTTCATACATAACAGTTTACCACCTTTCAGCCCCATCTCCTCCTCTGGTGGAACACTGCTTTCTGCCATAGCTGTGCTTCCTCTTGAAGTTCTGATTGCTTCTGGGAAAGACTTTCCACTTCCACCCTAAAGGCCTGATTTGTCTTTTTTTTTAAACTAAAAAAGATTTTATTTTAAGGTATCAAGGAAGGTGAGGTAGAGGATGAAAGAGAGGAGAGAGATAGAGAGAACAGGAGGAGGAGGAAGAGGAAGAAGAGGAAGAAAAAGAAGAAGGAGGAGGAGGAAGAGGAGAAAGAAGAAGGAGGAGGAGGAAGAGGAAGAAGAGGAAGAAGAAGGATGAGGAGGGAGGAGGAAGAGGTAGAGGAAGAAGAGGAAGATGAAGAGGAATAAGAAGAAGCAAAAGCAGAAGAAGCAGAAGAAGAAAAGGAGAAAAGAAGAAAAAAGGAGAAGAAGAAGAAGAAAAGAAAGAAGAAGAAGAAGAAGAAGAGAAGAAGAAGAAGAAGAAGAAGAAGAAGAAGAAGAAGAAGAAGAAGAAGAAGAAGAAGAAGAAGAAAAGAAGTAGAAGAACGGGGGCTTCTTCAAAAGCAAAAAGAACACTGGTACACATCCCAGTATGAAAGTAGGAAAGTCACCCCTCAAGAGGTCATATGTGCTCAGGTATCATGCAGGCAACATGTCCTTTAAAGGCAGTAATCATTGGCTCCAGGGAAATTGACCTTTCCCACCTCAATCCCTTCCCTTCCCTCCTATCAGAGAAGCCAAGGTAGCGTAAGAGTCAAGGCAACAGTCTTAGGTTCTCCTTAGTGATTGGGGGTTGTAGGGTGGGTCAGGAGGAGAGACACAGGTGAAAGGGCCAGAGGTATGAGGAGTGGTCAGAAAGGTTCAAAGACATAGAGGTCAGTGAGGTTAGGACAATAGACATCTGTGTCCCCAGGTATTGAGGAAGAGGTTATTGGGGCTTGTATTGAAAATATTGGGGTGGGGAGCAGAGCAATGGCGCAATGGTAGGGCATTTACCTTGCACTTGGCTAACCCAGGACTGACTTGGGTTATATCCCTGGCATCCCATGTGGATTTCCAAGCCAGGAGTGATTTCTGAGCGCATAGCCAGGAGTAACCCCTGAGTGCCATGGGGTGTGGCCCAAAAATCCAAAAATTTTTTTTCTTTCAATTCTCTTCCTTCCTCATCCTTTTGATATTATAGTTGATGTTGTTGCAATAACCCGGGGTTGTATACACATCTGGCTGTGGTGCCTACACATTTTTGGGGTGGTCATACCCAGTGGTTAGTCCTGGTTCTATGTTCAGGAATCACTCCTGGTGGTGCTTGGAGGACCATAAGAGATTCCAGAGTTCAAACCTGGGTTGGCCATGTGTAAGGCAAACACCTGTACTCGAGACAGGCTTTCTTTTTCCCTCATTCATTCACATTGTTATGATAGTTTTCAGTGTAGTTATTTCTCTAACTGCACTTATCACTCTATGTGCAGCTTCATGTCATGAGCTGCACCTACATGGGAAGATGGGGGGAAATAAGGGTTGGGACTGAGGCAGTAAAATATTAGAAATGAGATTTGTAGGGCAGTATCAAGGTCACAATACAAGATAGATGTTAAATGCTTTACCCACTGTTCTATCACTTTAGCCCTCCTGTAAAGGCTTTTGAAGACCTTTAAAATTCCTTTTATTGAGATTTTGTTCCCCACTCACTGGAGGAGACTCTAATGGGAAATCTAGGGTCTTAGAGCCACACAATCATGGAAATAAACATGGAAAGTTATGAATGGTGGCGGGACAGTGTGTGTGTGTGTGTGTGTGTGTGTGTGTGTGTGTGTGTGTGTGTATGTATACATACTGAGGGCTCAGCTGCCTTGTCACTGTCCACTCTGCTCTTCAGGCCCAAAACCTCCAGAAAAGGTCTCTGTTCCTGACTGGGCTATCGTGTTGATCACTCTCACGGTGGTAGCAGCGATCGTTGGCCTACTTTATGGTATCAGGAAGGTGAGTGAAGCCATCAGTCTCAAGGTCCCCTGGGCTGTGACTGAAAGGCATGCGGGTTTTGGAAGAAGGCTGCCAGCCTCTTCAGGAGTGGTGAAGAGAAAGGGCTGAGAGGAGATACTGACCAGGGAGAAATGGGAAATTGAAGCCACTGGCAGAGAGTCTGTAGGCTGAGCAGTTCCACACTGGACAATGAAGAATCAGTTCTTTGGAGCATATTAAATGGGGATTTAAATCCTGGCTCTGCCATGATAGCTGTGTGACTTTGGACAAGGTACATGACCCCTCTGTGTCCAGAATCTCTAGTAACCATCCTTAAACTACATTCATGTGTGTCTATATATATTTTACTTGGAAGTCCCCTTGAAGTCAGGGAGTATCTTACCCCTAATTCTACTATTATCTCTCAGTCTACAAAGTGCCCAAGTCCTGGGTATAAAAAATGGAGTTTCCATCTCAGGGGCTGCTTGGGTGTGAAATAGGATCATGCATATAAAGAACTAAATATTTGCACATCGTAAGTGCTCAGTGAGTCCATTAGATTCACTGTTATTGCAACTCTGGTTAGAAGGGAGTGGGCTCTGAGAACCTGCATTTTCTGGGCAGGCAGCCCTCCCAGGGGCTTAGGCTCTTTATGTGCTCAGTGACCCATCCTATCTCTCTTCTTTCATAGGCCTGCCAGTTTCGGAAGGAGATGAGTGTCGGGTGTAGCTGCGATTCTGTGACCAAGTACTGCTGTCACCAGGAAGCCACTGGCCAGTGCTACTCTGTCAAGTGAAAGGGCGGGACCGGGTAGCCACATACCCTGCCCTCTCCTGTGTACCCTCCTTCTAGGCTCTTCACACTCAACATGACCACTTCCGCCACCATGCCCAAAGCTCTTCCACTAGTGTAGTGAATATCCACCTTGGTCATGTGGAATGAAGTGGTGATATCAAACTCCATTTGTGCCCTAGCTTGTCAGACGCCACTTTCTCACCCACAGAAAAAGGATTGGGTAGATGGTGTCCAGGTGTCCCCCAGCCTTCACAGGTTGATGTCAGGGTGCTAAGCCCTGGCACTCTCTCCATTTCCATCTGCTCGCCCCCAAATCAGCTTCTTAGCTAAAGACGCTGTTTAATCCTCCAATCTAGGATTCTGAGGTTTTCCCCTTTATATCTCCTCCATATGGTACCAAGACCCTTTCTTGGCTCTCCTAAGCCCTATGATTATTTCACCTCTAGAGAAGGGAGGAACCTGCTCTGTGATATCCACTGTATCAACTCTGGGTGCTTGGTGGATACAATCCTTGCTAAATAAAACATTGCCCTCTCCTTGTCTGCCAAGCTCTGTATTTACCTAGCTGCCTGGGTTTCGTTCCAAGCAGGCACTGGCCAAGTCTAGTATCCACAGCTAACTAGATGTGTAGTGTTAAGTGAGTCACTTCCCTGATGTAAGGTGATTTAATCTCAGCTGTAAAACGAAGCTGATGTTGTTTCTTGTTCCTGGATGAACGAAGATGCTCAAACATCAATGCTAATTTTTTTTTAAATTTTAAAAGTTGTTTGTTATTTTTTGTGGGGGTCACACCCAGTGGTGCTCAGGGGTTACTCCTGGCTCTGTGCTCAGAAATTGCTCCTGGTGGGCTTGGGGGGGGGTCATATGGGTTGCCGGGATTCGAACCACTATCCATCTGTGTGCAAGGCAAAGGCCCTACTGCTGTGCTATCTCTCTGGCCCATCAATGCTAATTTTTTTTTTTTTTGGTTTTTGGGGCCACACCCATTTGATGCTCAGGGGTTACTCCTGGCTAAGCGCTCAGAAATCGCCCCTGGCTTGGGGGGACCATATGGGACGCCAGGGGATCGAACCTCGGTCCTTCCTTGGCTAGCGCTTGCAAGGCAGACACCTCACGTCTAGCGCCACCTCGCTGGCCCCATCAATGCTAATTTTATAGCCAAGCCCTCTTAGCCTCTTACTTGGACACAGCACCCTCTTCTTATACTAAATGATCAGTTCAAACCTCACCTTATTGCATTTGGCTACTTCCCCCCAATGTCTGGTTGTCTGGAGAGGATGAGGCTGAAATAGGAGATGTATATATACAAGACAAAAATTTCAGACTTTACACAAGCCTTTGAGGTGGGCAGTCCTGTGTTGCAGAATGCTTAGCAACCTCACTGGTCCCAGATGCTAGTAGCAGCTTCTTCCAATTTGTACTTAGATTATCTCTAGGACCTGGGGTGTAGTTCAGTGGTAGAGCACATACAAGCCTTGTGAGAGCCTGGAATCAAAAATGTCCCCTTTATTGTAAAACTGCCCCTTCCTGTTGAGGATCATTTTTCCTAGAGAATTTATTTCCCTATGGGGTAGGGGAGGGATAACCAGAAGAAGGTGATGAGGTTTCAATCCCTCCTGACTTCACTCCAGGTAGTTTCAGAATGACGAGAGCAACAACCTCTACCTTAGTTTTCCCAGAACACACTGCCTTGGAGGGACGCTGCCTAGTTCTGGGTTGTCACCCTTTGGCCTGACTCCACGGAGCCTCATTAATCTCTCATTAATCGTCCTTCTGAGCAGTTGGCCTGTTGTCCAATTCCTACATTCCAGCCATGCCTAATGCACAGGGACAAGTCACACCAAGAGAGAAAAATTCACGTGACAGGCTATCCAGTCCTCCCTAGGAATCACAGCCCAAGGCGCTAAATTGTGCTCTCTACCTATCTTCTCCATGCTCACCCTCCCTCAGGCAGTTTTTCTCCTGGTTTCTACGTTTTAACCATGTAAACACTGATGATGCCAGTCTGATGATGCCAGAAGAAGTTCCAGGGATTGGGGACATAGTGGTAATTAAAGACCCACTTTCTACGTCAGAAGCAGGACAGAGGCTGGTTCAAGTGCAGTGGTGTTTACAATTAATTGATCACAGCCAGTTACCGATTTCTTTGTTCCTTCTCCACTACCACTGCTTCACTTGACTAGCCTTACAAAAAAAAAAAAAAAAGAAGCAGGACAGAAACAAGGCATTGCTCTCACACATTTGTGGTATATATAATAGTATGAAAAGGGAATGAAAGGTATTAAAGGTGGAAAAACTCTTAGTCCTAGACTACAGAGACAAAAATGCCAGGAGAAAAATGGGAAGTAAGGGAAGACAGAGGCAAGAGTTGGGGCCTTTTAGCCTACATTTTAGAGGCAAAATAGCTGTATATATTTAAACCAGAGCCAACACTACTTACTGGAAGCATGGGACCCAAACTAGAATTATTAAATTTTAAAACTTGTCTGTTTAGGAGGAAATTGTATGCAGACACTCGTGGTGGAATTGGGGTTGCAATATTGTATCCCTTAATTCTATTATTAATAACTTTGTATGTCATGGAGCTGAAGTAAAGGATAAAAAGAAAATAAGACTCACTTTTCATGAGATGGGACTTGCCAAACAGATGAAGTGAGCAAAAGGGGTGGTGACCAGGATGTGTCCTCTGGTTGTCTCTCTATATAGGGCTAAGTGTGCGTGTTTCACCTGCTCCCACTCCAGGTATTGTAACTTGGGATTCTAGAGTATGAGTTCTGACAACCTCTGTGCTAATGTTTGTTTCTAGCTAGGAATCCGGGGAAAGGGAAGAGAGGGACTCCTGGGAGAAAGCCACCTTTCTGTCTGGGAGGTGGGACTCAGAGGCAGTGAAAGTGGAGTTGGAGGTGGGAAAGCAAGGTGGAGGGAGGGGATTTGAATGTCTGCCAAAGGTCTCAGCCTCAGTCCTTCAGTCCCTTGGGGGCTGCACCTGAGCCCTGGTGAAGGATATGACTCAGTTTCTAGGGCTTGACTCTTGCCTCTGTCACTGCTCCCACAGTCTCCACATCCTGTGTCATATTTGCACGGCTAGAAGCACTCGGACCATATGAAGGCTGGGTCCTCTGCCCTTTCACCTGCTCCTTAGCCAGATCTGCCCAGGGTCAAAGTGACTGTGTGAGTAAGGGGTGTGGGGAGTCTACAGAAAAGGTTGGGGGGAGTATACAAGGGAGGCTGAAGAAGAGCTAGAATTTGAATCTTTCCCCTAGAACCAGAACCTCCAATCATCCTACTGCCTTCCTGCCCAAAGCCCAACTTTCAACTCAGTTCTAGAATTTGGCCATCCTGTCTCCACCTCACAAAATCTGGGAGACGGACCTCATTGAATATTCTCCCCTTCCTTTGGAAATACCTCATCCTTCTGCTCTCCTCTCCCCCCATTCACCCTCTACCACATTTTCCTGCCCCCAGATCCCACCCTCATGCCCAAGCACTCAGATTCTGGCTCGGTGACTTTACTTGGCCACTCCATGGGGCCACTGCTTTTAGGGAGACTGGGCTTCTGACACAGCTCCTGACACAGAAGCTGCAGTCTCCCCTTATCAGGCACCCTTGAGGGGTGGGGCTGCTCCATTTGTATAAATTTAGTCCTGAAGGCCACAGCCCTCATGACGTCATACCTGGTTCCATATAAAGTATGAGGACCCCAGTCTGTGGCCACAAGTGGCCTCCAGTCTAACATGGCTCAGACAGTCCACAGAGGCACCTCCACATCCTGGCTCCAGTTCTACTTGTTCTTCCTTCTTGCTTTGTGGGATGCAGGTAAGATGTCCTCAGAGGCAAAGGGTCCACCATTACACTGGGATATAAGACAGAGAGGGTCTTTGTGAGCATTTATTGGGATGGAGAGAAATGAAGAACAGGTGACAGGAAGCAGGTCCAGGGAGCTGTGAAGGTTATCTTGATGCTATCTTGCACAACTTTGCTGCCCAGGGGGTATGTTGGAGATGAAATCCAAATCAGGTTTTGCATGTTGAGTTATAGTTTTTTTTTTGTTTGTTTGTTTTTAAGCCACACTCAGTGATGCTCAGGGGTTACTCCTGGCTATGTGCTCAGAAATCACTTCTGGCTTGGGGGACTATATGGAACGCTGGGGGATCGAGATTCAGTTCGCCCTAGGCTAGTGAGTGCAAGGCAAATGCCCTACCGCTTGCACCACTGCTCTGGCCCCTGAGTTATGATTCATTTTTTTGGGTCACATCCGGCAGTGCTCAGGAGATACTCCTGGATCTATGCTCAGAAATCATTCTGGCAGGCTCGGGAGACCATCTGGGATGCAGGGATTTGAACCACTGTCCTTTTGCATGCAAGGCAAAAGCCTTACCTCCATGCTATTTCTCTGACTCCGAGTTATAATTCTTGAGTCTGCTTTCACCCAACTTCTCTTTGGCATAAAGACACTGGATAGGCTGGCTGTCCTAGGGTGAGGGAGCAATGGCAGATACCTGAGTCAAAGTGCCTGTGGTAATTAGCCTTCTTTTACCTCCTTCTGCCCCATGAGATGACCATAGGCATTAATGTCAGACCAGCATGGTAAAGGGTCTCTTTAGTGATCTAAAGGGATTCAGTGACTTCACTTGGCCGCTCCATGGGGCCACTGCTTTTAGGGAGACTGGGCTTCTGAAACAGACTGGGCTCTTAGATTGAGAGACTGGACTCTTCTGTGAGCCCTGGTCTCTGCTGGTCAGGGTTCCCATTCCAATTGACTAATCCCTGGACTTAGCATGGACCTCCACAGATCTCTGTAATGCAAGGAAACCACCCCACCAAAGCCTGCAAATTGAGCATTAGTGCTGAGCTGGCCACTGTCTGCATGTTGACTTGTTTAATGCTCACAGCAATCCCCTTGAGGCATGAGAGCTGGAAACAGCTCAGGACTCTGAGAAAATGAAGGTGGAAAATTTGGACAAGTGAAACAGATCCTACAAGATAAAATAAAATTGCCCAATTATTCCACTTCGTTAAGAAACAGTTTTGGGGTCTGGAGAAATAGTATAGTGGGTACAGTTTTGTAGGTAGTTGACCCTGATTTGATTCCCAGCAGTTTATCATATTCTGGACACCACTGGGAGTGACCTCTGAACACAAAACTAGGAGTAGTCCCTGAGTACAGCTGACCCAATTCCATCCCTTTCCCCCCAATCAAAAGAAATAGTTCTGTAATTAAATCCAGGGCATGGAGATGCCAAATACAGGGACAATTTGGAAGGGCTTAGGTTCAGATGAGTCCTCACAATGAAGATAGAGAGCTTCTGTGAACTAGTAGGGTGTGACTTCTGCCAGCAGCATTTGCACGGGGGACAGTATTAGAAAACTTTTCTTCCCTGGAGTCAGAGGACAGGGGCTGAGGGGTCTGCAAGTTGCCAGCTCTCAGTCATCCTTGCCTAACTTCATTATACCCCTGAGGGTCTGAGGCATTAGTACCTCAGCTGCCCAGTCCCACCAGCTGTGCCCCAGGAGGATGAATTGTTGGAATGGCAAGTGAGGGGAGGGGCGGTCCTGGATGACTACACACTGTTTGAATGGAGATAAGTTCTGGAACACAGAACAGATGCAGGAGATCTGAGTTGGCTGGCAGGGAGAGTCAGAGGTCTGGGAGGTTCAGAGCATGCAGAGAAGAATGGGGGGTGAGTGATGGCTGGGAATGTTTGAAATGGATGGGATAGTGTGTGATCAGGGAATAAGGTGGGACACATGACCAGTTTCAGCAGTGTGAAACCAGGGAGGGAGAAAAGAGGGGTTGGGAGGAATGAAGATCATTAGCTCCTAATCTTGGGGGAATACTGTCAATTTTCCATATATCTCGATAAGTAGATTCTAGAACTCCAAATCTTCACAAGGTGACACAGAACCACAGGTGCAGAATCCATGTTCAGGATTCTGGGGGAAACCAAAAGAGGCTGGAATTCTAAAATGAAATCCATAAAAGTAATTTTCCTACCATAAATGATACTTGTTTGACTTTCTAAATAGAAATAAAATGCGTTCATTATAAATACTAGGAAGAATGAGAAAGAAATGAAAATCCAAATGCTCCCTCATTTCCTAGGTAAACAGGTAATTCCTAGGTAATTTTCTTTAATTGTTTGAATGTCTGTGCTTTAGGTCACATACAGAGGGTGTTTGGGGGTTTTATACTTTCTAGGTGATGGACCTCCAATGTTTCTTGACCAACTGAGCTAGCGGTTCAATGTGATAAACCAAGGATGGGATACTGCAAGAATCCTGCAGTGCTGGAGATAACCAGGAGGTGCTTAGGGGTATAATCCTGTGGATTTGGAGGGGTAGGTGATACTAGGGATTGAATTAGAGTTGGCATGTGCAGGGTGTTGCAAGTCAGCCCTAGATGGGGTTGACTAATGGAGGGATGGAGGATGAGGTCTTTCCCCTCCAGTTTGGAGCATGTGTCTGCCACCCTGTTCAGCCGGCGGTTCTGAGGTGAAGCTGCGGGTAAACAGCTCACAGTCAGGTTTGTGAAAATATTAACTTTATTTGGAGGACAAGACTGAAGCCAAAAGCCTCAGTATCAGTTCCAGCCACAAAGCCCCTCACCTTCCACAGACCCTGGGATAAAACCCCAGAATCAGGTACCACCCAATGGTGGGAACAGAATTAGGTACCACCCTAGGGTGGGAGCAGAATGCCAGGTCCCACCCTAGGGTAGGGCACAATCACGGATCAGGGTAGGGTCAGTAACATAATAATCCCAATAAAATGTTTACCTACACAACACAGGGCATCTTCCTTAGTTTCTGTATTGCCCCTCTGACTCCTTGCCAGTTTTGAAAGGTGAGAACCAGGAAATACCAATAATGCACTTTTGGATGAGCCTACACTTATTAGGGTGTGCTCTTTTCTTTCAGGCAGTCACATACAAATGAAGGAAATAGGTTAAAAAGGCATGTGGAATTGCAAATAGTCTGGTGTCATGGGGCTTCTTTCTTATCTCTTTTCCAGGCAAATTTCTACCTCCCGTGTTTTGTGCTAAAGTCATGTTTTCAGGCTTTTTACTGTAGTCAGTGAAGTGAAAAAAAAAATCTCATGGGGAAAACGTTTCCAGGGAAACCAGGTTACTACCAATGTGTGTGGATCTTTTGGAAAGAGATTATTGTTTTTAGGAGTTTAGCTGTGGATTTGCTTTATGACCAAATAAACCTTGAACTTTGTCTCTAGATTTTATGGTGAATGCTTCTACAGCTGTGTATTTTAATATTAAACTAACTGAATCTAGGTATTAACTGTGTGGCTCTTCTGCACATAAAACAATGTGTGCCCTGGAACTGGTGGGTAGATGTTTTCTTTCTTTCTTTTCTTTTTTTTTTTGTTTTTTTTTTTGGGCCACACCCGGCGGTGCTCAGGGGTTACTCCTGGCTGTCTGCTCAGAAATAGCTCCTGGCAGGCACGGGGGACCATATGGGACACCGGGATTCGAGCCAACCACCTTTGGTCCTGGATTGGCTGCTTGCAAGGCAAACGCCACTGTGCTATCTCTCCGGGCCCAGATGTTTTCTTTTAATATCATTTTGTCTCAAAAGTTTAGTTACTAAACAGCAGAAGTTGTCCCTTTGATGGTCCAAACTTTGGAGGGTACAATATATTTTTTACTTAATGAGAATGCTGAATGTTTGTAAGGCTTCTAAAGAACATCTATTAGTTTGGATATGTTCTTTTTATTCATTCATCCAATAAATATTTTATGAAGTAGGTCCTATGGATCAGTCACTGTTGTAGGCTAAAGACATAGCAATGAAAAGAATAAAGGCTTCTGTCACGGTGGAAATAAAACTATTTATTGTACATTGGACTTGGTGATGTGCCAATGAGACAAGCAGAGAGTAGCAAATGGAAGCAGAGGGCAAGGTGAAGCTGAGAAGGTTGTGGAGCAGGTGAATTGGGTGACACTTTTGGCGTGAAGAAGATGGGTTCAAGCTCTCCTTTCTGCCAAGAAAAGAACAGGGAGGTGAGAATACTCTTAAGATTTTTTGTATTCAGGGCTGTAGCAGTGGCACAAGCAGTAAGGTATTTGCTTTGCATTCGCTAACCTAGGACAGACTGTGGTTTGATCCCCTACTGTCCCATATGGTCCCCCAAGTCAGGTGCGATTTCTGAGCTCATAACCAGGAATAACACCTGAGTGTCACTGGGTGTGGCCCAAAAAGGAAAAGAAATTATTTTGTATTCAACTAACACTTTATTTTTATGGTGCTTGTAACTTTAAAACATTTTAGTTTGTGAAACTATTAATGGTGCTATCCATGCATAATACATTCAGTACCACCACCCTCCAGTGTCTGCTTCCCTTCAGCATTGTCCTAATGCTCTCCCTCTAGTCCTCTTCTTCCTTCTTAAATTTCATTCTAAAGACCAGTTCTCAGATTCTGTTGCCTTTGGGTATTCAACTCTACTATGGTTTTGAATACCTTGTATATGAGTGAGATCATTCTATGTCTGTCCTTCTTCCAACTTCACTTAGCATGTTACTCTCTAGATTAATTCAGCAAATTACATGATTTTGTCTTTCTTATAGCTAAATAGTATTCCATAATATAAATATATGTACCACAATTTCTTTTTCCAGTCATCTATTCTTGGACATTTGGTTTGTTTGCAGATTTTGGATATTGTGTACAGTGCTGCAATGAACATAGAAATGCAAATGTCAGGGCTGGAGCGGTGGTGCAAGCTGTAAGGCATCTACCTTGTGTGCACTAGCCTAGGACGGACTGTGGTTCCATCTCCTGGCATCCCATATGGTTCTCCAAGCCAGAAGTAATTTCTGAGCTCATAGCCAGGAGTAACCCCTGAGTGTCACCTGGTGTGGCCCCCCCAAACAAACAAACAAAAAGAAGTGCAAATGTCTTTTCTGATTAGAGTGTGTAGGTCTATGGGGTGGATACCAAGAAGTGGAATTTCTGGATCATACGAAAACTCAATTTCTAAGTTATTTGAGAAGTGTTCACATTGTCCCCCAGACAGGCTGAACCAGTTGACATTCCCACGAGCAGTGAATAAGGGGTCCCTTTTCTCCCACAGCCATGTCAATAACTAGTTGTTTTGTTCTGTGTGATGTGTCCCATGCTCACTTGTGTAAGGTCATAGCTCATTGTTGTTTTGATTTGTATTTCCCTGGTGGTAACTGATACATAGCACTTTTCATACACTTCTTGGCTATCTGTATGTTTTCTTCGCGGAAATTCTGTGCACCTCATTCCACCTATTTCTTGATGGATTAGTTGCCTTTTTTCTTGTAAAATTCTACTGGTGCTTTATATATATTAGATATCAACCATTTATCAGATGAGTTGTGGGCTCCACCAAAACGTTAAAAAAATAAATACAGGGACCGGAGAGATAGCATGGAGGTAAGACGTTTGCCTTTCATGCAGAAGGTCATCCTTCGAATCCCAGCTTCCCATATGGTCCCCCGTGCCTGCCAGGAGCAATTTCTTTCTTTCTTTCTTTTTTTTTTTGTTTTTGGGCCACACCCGGTAATGCTCAGGGGTTACTCCTGGCTACGAGCTCAGAAGTCGCTCCTGGCTTGGGGAACCATATGGGACGCCGGGAATCGAACCGCGATCTGTCCTAGGCTAGCGCTGGAAAGGCAGACACCTTACCTCTAGCGCCACCGCGCCCGGCCCCAGGAGCAATTTCTGAGCATGGAGCCAGGAGTAACCCCTGAGCACTGCCGGGTGTGAGCCAAAAACCACAAAATAAAATAAAATAAATACTGTAAAGTGTTTTTAATGTGGCAGAGACTTCTGGTCTCTATATTTCCTATAATTTGCATACTGAGCAGGTGCATTATTTACAGTCTCACTACTTAAAGAGGAGGATTTTGCTTTCCAGACCAGTTATGTGATCGTAACAAACCTGGAGGAACAGAGCCTATTCAATGACTCCAAGGTGACGGGATTCTGCACTGCTATCTTCTCACTTATTCACTGAACCTATATTTTGTCATTTACATTACATTTCTTTTCTTCATTATCATCATCATTGTTTTTGTGAAGATTTAACCCACATGCAAGGAAAGTGCTCTACCTCTGAGTTATATCCCCAGTCTCATTACTATAACATTTACAAGGATTTGGGGGCAGAGCAATAGTAAGTAAGTAGGGTGCTTGTTTTGCAAAACATCCTGCTCCAGAAGGAGTAACCCCTGAGAACTTCCAGGTTTTGTCACCCCCAAAAAAGAATCTGGGGTATAGTAAAAACCCTGACTTTGCCAATTACTTGCCATCTTTGAATCTCTTTTCCTCTTCCATAAATTGTAAGATCATACATTGGCCTCACAGATTTTTGCTTAAGATTAAATAAGCAAATAAATAAACAGCCTCTTTCAGAGGTTCCACAAATATCAATGTTCTTCCTTCTCCCAGTGAATGGGTTCATCTTAATTCATGTTGGTACTGTGCCCTTAACCAGCAAAAGCCTGGTCCCTCAAAACCATAAGGTGTGTTCAAATGCTGGCTCAGACTCTTACTTGCTTATTGTCCTAAAAGACATGACTTAGGTCCTCTACTGTCACTTCCCTATCTGTAAAACGTGGAGATTAGTCAACACCCTAGTGTCAAAAGGTTTTTGTTAACAAGAAAAGGATGAATATAGTCCACATTTCTAGCATTGCCTGTCTCCTAGTGAATGTTCTAGAAAGGCTTGTTGTGTGCTGTGTCCATAGTACTATACTTCAAGTAAACTCAAGCTCTTTGGTTGTATAATGCAGAGATTGATAAGCACCTAAGATATCCTGTGGGGAGCCAGGAATGAATCACTGTAGAAGATAATCTCAAAACCTGGCCCAAAGAAGGTGTCAGTGAGTAGAAGGACCTGGAGAGTGAAACTGGTGTAATAAAATGTAAACCTGATAATTCATACCTTCTCTATTCCCTCAGGAACTTGTCATCTCCTTCCTTCCTTCCCTTCTTCCCTCCCTCCTTCCTTCCCTTCTTCCCTCCCTCCTTCCTTCCTTTCTTCCCTCCCTCCCTCCTTCCTTTCTTCCCTCCCTCCCTCCTTCCCTCCTCCCTCCTTCCTTCCCTCCCTCCTTCCTCCTTCCTTTCTTCCTTTCCTTCCTTCCTTCCTTCCCTTCCTTCCTTCCTTCCTCTTCCTTCCTTCCTTCCTTTCCTTCCTTTCCTTCCTTCCTTCCTTCCTTCCTTCCTTCCTTCCTTCCTTCCTTCCTTCCTTCCTTCCTTCCTTCCTTCCTTCCTTCCTTCCTTCCTTTCTTCCTTCCTTCCTCTCTCTCTTACGCCCTACCACTGTGCTATTTCTCCACCCCCCTCTTCTTTCTTTTTGTGTGTTTTTGGATCACACCTGGCAGTGTTCAAGGAATACTCCTGGCTCTGCACTCATGAATCACTCCTAGTAATGCTTAGGTGACCTATGGGATGCTGGGGAATTAAACCTAGGTTGCTGACATGCAAGGCAAGTGTCCTATTGCTCTAACCCAAACTTGGCATTTTCTAACTCTTATTATCATCTTATTACACTCAGATATATTTCTTCCTTGGGGTGAGCAATCTCATAAATGTGTTCAAGTGGTTCCAAGGCCAGTCCTGGTGATACTTGGGCCAGCACAACTTGGAATCACCAGTGCTGGGGACTACTGTGGGGGTACCTCAGAAGTGCTTGAAAGATCATATGATACCAGGAATCAAACTCAGAGTTTTTGAATGCCAGGCAGGCACTATAGTTCTTCCTGGACTTCATGTTGTACCTCCCTCCCTCCCTCCCTCCCTCCCTCCCTCCCTCCCTCCCTCCCTCCCTTTCTCCCTCCCTCCCTCCCTTTCTCCCTTCCTTCCTTCCTTCCTTCCTTCCTTCCTTCCTTCCTTCCTTCCTTCCTTCCTTCCTTCCTTCCTTCCTTCCTCCCTCCCTCCCTCCCTTCCTTCCTTCCTTCCTTCCTTCCTTCCTTCCTTCCTTCCTTCCTTCCTTCCTTCCTTCCTTCCTTCCTTCCTTCCTTCCTTCCACCTTCCATTTTCTTCCTCCCTTCATACACAGAGGTGCTCAGGATTTATTATTGGTTCTATGCTTAGGGGTCACTTCTGGTGAGCAATCATTGGCTCTGGGAACCAGTCATATGTGGTTCTGGGGAAATCAATCCTTACCCTCTACTATCTCTCTAGTTTGACCCACTCATATTTCTTTCAAGGGCTGCACTTCTCTATCCATGGTGCTTCTTGTAGCAGGGAGGTGAGTGAGTTGCATTGTTGTTTCTTGTGATGGGATTGGGTCCAGATTCTGGTTGCCACCTTGAGCTAACAGAAACTGGAAATCTCAGTTATGTAACAACACTATCTCTCCCACTCTTGGGGCTCTCTTAAATATATCAGCAACATCTCCTCATTGTTTTTCTATGGTACCAAGTGCTATATCTCTTCATTGATAGGGATATTTTCCCTCACACCCTGTCTTTAAACATAGTCCCTCCCAGAATCCTGCCTCATTAACTCCTCAAGACCCCAAGCAGGCCTATATTTCTCTTAAGAGGACTCTTGCATCTATCCAGATGTGAAAAAGGAAATTCAGTAGTGGAAGCATATCTCATTTACTTTACAGAATCTAGATCAAAGTTGATTTTTAAAATAAAAGTTTCTCATTCTTCATTCCTCTTATTATCCATCTCTTATTCCTTACCTGTATGTATTTGGGAAATTCTGGAGGAGTAATAACTCAATCTCTCACATACTACATTTGGAATAAACTTTGAATTTTGTGGAAGAATGGAAATTATAATATTTAGTTCTCATTGCTACTTTCAAAGTCCAAAACTAATATGTACAGAGAAAAATTAGGCATAGTTGGAGCAAAGGCCCAAAGAGTGCATGTGAGAATAAAGAACATAGGATATAGTAGTATTTTTTTAGGAGATGGTAGTATTTTGAAAAGACTGGCTAAGGAGACATACTTGAGATTAAAAAATGACCTCAATGATAGAAGTGGACAAGAAAACAGAATATGAAGGAAATATTTATTATCCTTTTTCAATTAGCAGGTGCTACCACATTTCAAGAACATCAAGAAACTGTTGAAACACCACCTCCTGAACATTTATTAACTACCACTAAAAGCCTTTCTCATCTTACTGATTTTGGCCATACAACTTCTGATTCAGGACACAGTGCCTCATACCTCTCCAAATCAACAGAAACCTATAAGCAAAAACGTCCTTGCAATGTCACAAATCATTCCAAGCAGATCATCAAACCAAATGGTGTGTCCCCTAACTCTAAAATGGGCACTGAAGCTCCTTCAAATTCTTCATATAATATCAATAATCAAGATAAAAAACAAAATGTCCGAAAAGAACGCTCCCCTGATAACTTTAACAACCCCAAACAATCTACTAAAGCTCCGACCTTAGCCCCTACCAAAGACAGAAAAACAAAGTGTATAAAAACTACACCACCAATGACAACATCAACTAGGGAAACTGTCAAGACTCTCTCAACCCAAGGAAGAAAAACAGTCACCTCAAACCATGGCAAAAATAGTACAATCACAGCAACAACTACAGAAGAAGAAGATACAGTTTCCTCTTCTCACAGCAAGAGTAACACAACCCATGCAACAACTACAGAAATAAAGAAGACAAGTAGCCCTTCCCATAGCAAGAGGACCACAACACTAGCAACAACTTCAGAAAAGAAAACAGCTTCTCTTGACCATAGCAGGATAACTACAACCCATGCAACAGCTACAGAGGAAAAGCAAACAACCACCCCTCCCAAGAGCAAGGGGACCACAACACTAGCAACAACTACAGAAGAAAAAGATACAGCTTCCTCTTCTCAGAGCAAGAGTAACACAACCTATGCAACAACTACAGAAGTAATGAAGACAAATAACCCTTCCCATAGCAAAAGGACCACACTACTAGCAGCAACTACAGAAGAAGAATCAGCTTCCCCTGACCATAGCATGATAACTACAATTCATGCAACAACTACAGAAGAAGAAACAGCATTCTATTCTACCCCTGGCAAGAGGACCACAATGGATACGACAATGAGTGAAGAAAAGAAAACAACCTCCCCTGCCTTTGGCAAGACTACCACAACTCATGCAACAACTTCAGAGGAAAAGCAAACAACCACTCCTCCCAACAGCAAGAGGATCACAACACTAGCAACAACTACAGAAGAAGAAGATACAGCTTCCTCTTCTCAGAGGAAGAGTAACACAACCCATGCAACAACTACAGAAATAAAGAAGACAAGTAGCCCTTCCCATAGCAAGAGGACCACAACACTAGCAACAACTTCAGAAAAGAAAACAGCTTTTCCTGACCAAAGCAGGATAACTACAACCCATGCAACAGCTACAGAGGAAAAGCAAACAACCACCCCTCCCAAGAGCAAGGGGACCACAACACTAGCAACAACTACAGAAAAAGAAGATACAGCTTCCTCTTCCCACAGCAAGAGTAACACAACCCATGCAACAACTACAGAAGTAATGAAGACAAATAACCCTTCCCATAGCAAAAGGACCACACTACTAGCAGCAACTACAGAAGAACCAGCTTCCCCTTACCATAGCATGATAACTACAATTCATGCAACAACTACAGAAGAAGAAACAGCATCCTATTCTACCCCCGGCAAGAGGACCACAATGGATACAACAATGAGTGAAGAAAAGAAAACAACCTCCCCTGCCTTTGGCAAGACTACCACAACCAATGCAACAACTTCAGAGGAAAAGCAAACAACCACTCCTCCCAACAGCAAGAGGATCACAACACTAGCAACAACTACAGAAGAAGATACAGCTTCCTCTTCTCACAGCAAGAGTAACACAACCCATGCAACAACTACAGAAATAAAGAAGACAAGTAGCCCTTCCCATAGCAAGAGGACCACAACGCTAGCAACAACTTCAGAAAAGAAAACAGCTTCCCCTGACCAAAGCAGGATAACTACAACCCATGCAACAGCTACAGAGGAAAAGCAAACAACCACCCCTCCCAAGAGCAAGGGGACCACAACACTAGTAACAACTACAGAAGAAGATACAGCTTCCTCTTCCCACAGCAAGAATAACACAACTCATGCAACAACTACAGAAGTAATGAAGACAAATAACCCTTCCCATAGCAAAAGGACCACACTACTAGCAGCAACTACAGAAGAAGAACCAACTTCCTCTGACCATAGCACGATAACTACAATTCATGCAACAACTACAGAAGAAGAAACAGCATCCTATTCTACCCCCGGCAAGAGGACCACAATGGATACGACAATGAGTGAAGAAAAGAAAACAACCTCCCCTACCTTTGGCAAGACTACCATAACCCATGCAACAACTTCAGAGGAAAAGCAAACAACCACTCCTCCCAACAGCAAGAGGATCACAACACTAGCAACAACTACAGAAGAAGATACAGCTTCCTCTTCTCACAGCAAGAGTAACACAACCCATGCAACAACTACAGAAATAAAGAAGACAAGTAGCCCTTCCCATAGCAAGAGGACCACAATGCTAGCAACAACTACAGAAGAGAAAACAGCTTCCCCTGACCATAGCAGGATAACTACAACCCATGCAACAGCTACAGAGGAAAAGCAAACAACCACCCCTCCCAAGAGCAAGGGGACCACAACACTAGCAACAACTACAGAAGAAGAAGAAGATACAGCTTCCTCTTCTCAGAGTAAGAGTAACACAACCCATGCAACAACTACAGAACTAAAGAAAACAAGTAGCCCTTCCCATAGCAAGAGGACCACAACACTAGCAACAACTACAGAAGAACAGGGAACAGCTTCCCCTGACCATAGCAAGATAACTACAATCCATGTACCAAGTACAGAGGAAAAGAAAACTGCATTCCCTACACATGGTCAGAGCACCACAATATCTGAAACAACTGCAGAAGAAAAAGAAACTTCCTTCCCTGCCTACATCACGACTATCACAGCTCATACAACAATGAGAGAAGGAAGGGAAACAAACTCTCCTATTCATGGCAAGAACACCACGACCCATGCAAAAACTACAGAACTAAAGGAAACAAGCTCCCCTTTCAATAGCAAGAGGACCACAACACTAGCAACAACTACAGAAGAGAAAACAGCTTCCCCTGACCATAGCAGGATAACTACAACCCATGCAACAGCTACAGAGGAAAAGCAAACAACCACCCCTCCCAAGAGCAAGGGGACCACAACACTAGCAACAACTACAGAAGAAAAAGATACAGCTTCCTCTTCTCAGAGCAAGAGTAACACAACCCATGCAACAACTACAGAAGTAAAGAAAACAAGTACCCCTTCCCATAGCAAGAGGACCACAACACTAGCAACAACTACAGAAGAACCAGCTTCCCCTGACCATAGCAGGATAACTACAACTCATGCAACAACTACAAAAGAAGAAACAGCATCCTATCCTACCCACAGCAAGAGGACCACAACCGATATGACAAAGAGTGAAGAAAAGGAAACAACCTCCCCTGCCTTTGGCAAGACTACCACAACCCATGCAACAACTTCAGAGGAAAAGCAAACAACCACCCCTCCCAACAGCAAGAGGACCACAACACTAGCAACAACTACAAAAGAAGATACAGCTTCCTCTTCCCACAGCAAGAGTAGCATAACCCATGCAACAACTACAGAAGCAAATGAAACAAGTACCTCTTCCCATAGCAAGAGGACCACAACACTAGCAATAACTACAGAAGGACAGGGAACAGCTTCCCCTGACTATAGCAAGATAACCACAACTCATGCAACAGCTACAGAGGAAAAGAAAACCGCATTCCCTACACATGGTCAGAGCACCACAATACCTGAAACAACTGCAGAAGAAAAAGAAACTTCCTCCCCTCCCCACATCCCAACTATCACAACTCATGCAACAACGAGAGACGGAAGGGAAACTAATTCTCCTATTCATGGCAAGAGCACTACAACTCATGCAAAAACTACAGAAGTAAAGGAAACAAGTTCCCCTTCCAATAGCAAGAGGACCACAACACTAGCAATAACTACAGAAGAGGAAACAGCTTCCCCTGACCATATCAAGATAACTACAACCCATGCAACAACTACAGAGGAAAAACAAACAACCATCCCTTCCAACAGCAAGAGGACCACAACTCTAGCAACAACAACAGAAGAACCAGCTTTCTCTTCCCCCAGCAAGAGTACCACAACCTATGCAACAACTACAGAAGTAAAGAAAACTAGTACCCCTTCCCATAGCAAGAAGACCACAACACTAGCAACAATTACAGAAGAGAAAACAGCTTCTCCTGACAATAGCAGGATAACTACAACCCATGCAACAACTACAGAAGAAGAAGTATCCTATCCTACCCCCAGCAAAAGGACCACAACCGATACGACAATGAGTAAAGAAATGGAGACAACCTCCCCTGCCTTTGGCAAGACTACCACAACCCATGCAACAACTTCAGAGGAAAAGCAAACAACCACCCCTCCCAATAGCAAGAGGACCACAACACTAGCAACAACTACAGAAGAAAAAGAAGCAACTTCCTTTTCTCAGAGCAAGAGTAATACAACCCATGCAACAACTACAGAAGTAAAGAAAACAAGTACCCCTTCCCATAGCAAGAGGACCACAACACTAGCAACAACTACAGAAGAAGAACCAGCTTCCCCTGACCATAGCAGGATAACTACAGCTCATGCAACAACTACAGAAGAAGAAACAGTATCTTATCCTACCCACAGCAAGAGGACCACAATGGATACGACAAAGAGTAAAGAAAAGGAAACAATCTCCCCTGCCTTTGGCAAGACTACCACAACCCATGCAACAACTTCAGAGGAAAAGCAAACAACCACCCCTTCCAATAGCAAGAGGACCACAACACTAGCAACAACTACAAATGAAGATACAGCTTCCTCTTCCCACAGCAAGAGTAACACAACCCATGCAACAACTACAGAAGTAAAGAAAACAAGTTCCCTTTCCCATAGCAAGAGGACCACAACACTAGCAACAACTACAGAAGGACAGGGAACAGCTTCCCCTGACTATAGCAAGATAACCACAATCCATGCAACAGCTACAGAGGGAAAGAAAACTGCATTCCCTGCACATGGTCAGAGCAACACAATACCTGAAACAACTGCAGAAGAAAAAGAAACTTCCTTCCCTGCCTACATCACAACTATCACAACTCATGCAACAACTAAAGAAGAAAAGGAAACAAACTCTCCTATTCATGGTAGTAGCACCACAATCCATGCAACGACTACAGAAGCAGCAGCAACATCCTATTCTATCCATAGCAAGAGGACCACAACCTATAGGATAACGAGTGAAGGAAAAGAAACAACCTCCCCTGCTATTGGCAAGACCACCTCAACACTTGCAGCAACCACAGATGGAATGGAAACAACCTACCCTGCCCAAAGCAAGAGTGCCTCAACCCTACTAGCCACTACAGAAGGAAAAGAAAGAACCCACCCTGCCCTCAGCAAGATCACCAGTCCCTCAGCTAGAACAACACTAGAAAAGACAACAACCTCTTTCAACCAAGTCAAGAGCACCACAACATCAGCAAGAACTCCAGAACAAAAAAACACAACCTACCCTATTCATGTCGAGAGAACCACAACCACAACAATGGCTACAACACATGAGGAAGCAACCTCCCCTGCCCACAAGAGCACCACAGCCCTTTCAAGAACTACAAAGCAAATAGAAACAACTTCCTCTGCTCACATAAATACCATCATTACCACAGCAAGAACTATGGGAGAAAAGGAAACAACGTCTTCAGCTAATGGCAAGAGCAGCACAACTAGAGAAGGAAAAGAAACTACTCCCCACACCCATGAGAAGAAGACCACAATTCTAGCCATAACTTCAGTACCCAAAGAAATGACTTCATCTGCTCATCTGTTCGACAAATCGACCTCAGCAAATCCCACCAGAGACTCCCTGAAGACACCCTTCACAATGACCACTAAAAGCCCAAGTCAAAGCACTGTTTCCACTTCGACCTTTGTCACAAGTAGAAAACATGTCACTACTAACTCTGACAGTTCAAGTAAAACTAAGTCTACTCATCCATTTACTACGGGCACTTTTACACTTCCAACATCCAGTTTGGTGCTGAACACCAGTGTGTCTGCAGCCCCAGACAAGAACCATCCTACCCAAAACAAGGATGTATCACAAGGAAGTCGTCATCCTGGAGAGACAGGGGGAAATGATTCATTCCCCACTTGGGCCATCGTTATCGTGATCCTCTTAGCTATCATTCTTCTCTTGGTGTTACTTGGTCTGATCTTTTTGGTAAGAAATAGGATTTACTCCAAGTGTGTGAACTTTTGGGATAAAGTGTTGAGACTTTGAAGATCATAGCTCTGTGGAATAGTGTATGAATTCAGAAAAGATGATTAGAAAAAGGGAAAATAATAATCAAGGGATAATTGCGATGAAAACTATGGGAGAGTATCATAAATACATGTCATATGAAAAGTGGAATTAGGGAGAAGACTTTGAATGAGAAAAAAAGAGGGTAGAGGAGGGAAAATTTGAATATTGAAAACAGTCTGTGAGAAAAGAGGAGAAAATAGGATTAGGAAAATATGACAGATTGAAAGTAAACTCAGAGACTATTGGATCTGAACCAGGAAAAAGAATGTAGGTTTGGAGGGTATCTTATGGAAGAGTAAAGTCAAAGTCCAAAGTCAGTGAAAATAGGGGCTGGGGGATTTGTAGAGTGAATAAATTGCCTGCTGTGCATGAGGGTAACTCAGGCCCCATTTCTAGCATCACTTATAGTTTCCTGAGCTTTAATCCTGAACACAGAGCCAGCAGTAAGCCCTGAGCACAGCTAGGTGTGGCCCACCTTCAAAAATAATTTAGAATCAATAATTTTAATAGACCAAAAAGTTATGAGGATATGAGTTTTGAGGAAAAAATTGTCATGCTGATGATACTCATTTCTCTCTTTTTCCATCACAGGTCACCTATCTAATGAAAACACACCATACACTGAACCAGAACGTTGAGAACGTTGATTCAGAGGATGATAGTGGCCCTAATTCCTACCCAGTCTACCAGATGGAGCAGCAAACTCTGAACATGAGCCAGATTTCTACAACTCCACTGTAATCCTTTAAAGAGGCCAAACCCAATTCTCCTATGACCTACTCCTTTCCTGAATGAGGAACTGGACTCTTAATTCCTAGTTTTTGAACTCAAAGTAGGAAAAGAGTGCTCACAGTTAATATATTACCCTTTATCTGTTAAGTTTGTGAGACAGTGAAGAGAGAACATATAATACAAGCAAGTGTTTATCATAGAGGATGATGATTTGAAAAAGAAAAGGTGTATAGTGAATATATTAAGTTGAGATCCATTCAGGATACAGAATACTAGAAGGGCCAGCATGACTAAGGGAAGTTCAGGATCCTTAGAGGCAATGCCTCAGATCTGACCTTAAATTAGGTTTATAATAAGGGGAAAACTGAAGATAAGGTCCTTGTTTTTAGAGACCAGTCTATGCTACTACCATCTACTATAACTTAGAGTTTATATGTAAATAGGTCATTTTTGTGTTTGGGCCCTAACCTTTCTCCTTTTAATTTTTTTAATTAAAAAATCAGGATCTGAGAAAAAGAATGACCTCTCTCTCTCTTTTTTTCTCTCTCTTTCTTTCTATTTCCATAGAAAAGAAAATGCCAGAGAAGATCACTAATAGCTCTTAATAAGATGTTTTTATTTCTTCCCCCTAATTTCATACTTCTCCTGTTAGTGAACTCCAGGAAAAATGTTGTCTTGTTCTTCAGTCTCATACACAGACACCCATGGTAAACCTTCTGTGATGGGGTTCCCTGTTCAAGTTTTCTCATCTTTCATTTCACAATAATTAGTCCTGGTTTCCTCCATAGGCATCACAAATCTTCTCTATGATCTGTTTTTTTCCTCATATCTTACCTGTAGTTTCTGATTTACCTCTACATTTCATTTGTATTTGTTTCCTGGATTTGGCCTTCAACTTATTCAAGAAAGACTTTCCTCACAGTACCAACAATGACAAACCTTGTCCTGGGATTACAAAACTGATTAACAGGCAGTGTGGGAATGGATGGGAAAAGTTGATAAGTCTAGAGGGGATATAGGGGGAGTTATGGGGGCTTGTGGTACTTGGTAGTATGGTGGGATACAATAATTCTGTATATCAATGCTATAAACTTAATACAATTACTACCATTCACCTAAGCTATAATAAAACAATTTTTTAAAAAGAAAAATATTTTCCTCTGATTACTGATTGGGCAGAAGGAAATATGGAGAGTGGATCTTCATAATTACCCTGTATGCAAATGAGGTTATTAGATATTCACTGGCATGACTGTTGAATCCGTGTTCTTGATTCACCCGATGACAGAACTCCATAGAGCAACTGCTCTTGAGATTCTCCTTGATGTGAAAGCTTCAGAAATACTGCACATGATTAATTGTTTTTCTCAGGCTTGACCCTGGGTCCCTTCTCCCTCACAGAGAACTCTGGTTAAGGGAGATTTATTATCAACTTTACAAGCTACTTTGATTGCTCCCTAAGACAACACTGAGTCTTAGGACTCAATGTTTATGCTTATCTTCAGTGGTACCTCACTTCTCCTGGCAATCCTTCTACTATGTCCCTGGCCCTGCCACATTACAAAGTATCACAGTACTCTTGCCCTACATAAGCATTGTTAGATTGGAATAAAGTGTCTCTGATAATCAGCCTGGAAGCTGTTCTTTCCTGCTCATCAACTGAGGGGAATATACTTGGTCCTGAATGCATTGGGAGGATTGATGTTGACCCTCATTTGCTGAATGGACACCCACGATCACTGAAATAGCGTCTTAGGGTACAGAGATCGTTAGATTAACTGATTATAAGGAATAACAGTTTTTCTGACTTACAAAAAAAATATTAGCTCTCAGACAACTGAAAATCAGAAGCTCAAATCACAGAACACAATAATATTTAAGAACAACAACAACAACAATAAATACAAAAACACACAAAGGAATTCAGATACTCTGGCAAGTAAGGACAATAGTTCCAGCAAATAATTGATACTGAATAAACTCTCAAATCCTATTGCTGAAACTTAAACCAATGGTTTATGAAATAACTATGGAAATAAGGCTATCATTGGAGGATGGACCGCGTCAAAAGGTTGTGGCCCAAAAACAAAAACAAAAAAAAACCCCAAAAAAAAAAACCAAAAAAAAAAAAAAAAAAGAAAAAGAAATGGATAGGGCAGATTCCTTTTTCTTCATGAACTTCTGCTACGAAATGCCAAACCTCTATACTCTGGTAGAGACAGACCAGCTCTGTGACTGAGCTCAAACACTATGAGCAGTTAAATCCTCTCAAATGAGATTAAACTACAGGACTGAAATTTTTGTTTTGTTTTTTTCTTTTCTTTTCTTTTCTTTTTTTTTTTGGTTTTTGGGCCACACCCGGCGGTGCTCAGGGGCTACTCCTGGCTGTTTGCTCAGAAATAGCTCCTGGCAGGCACGGGGGACCATATGGGACACCGGGATTCGAACCAACCACCTTTGGTCCTGGATCGGCTGTTTGCAAGGCAAATGCTGCTGTGCTATCTCTCCGGCCCCGTTTTGTTTTTTTCTTGTGAAATGAGTTGGGCCAAGCCTCCCTGAACCCACCCCACCACCTGAAAATGCAACAGCTCTCACCTCCTGCTGTCATCTTCCTGGCAGAAAAAGAGTCCTACTCCTCCCCCATGCTCCAAAAGAAAATGACCACTGATAATTCTCAGGTAGTTTGTTCCTGGTTTATAGCTTTGTGGCATACTCAAAAGTTGTGTGTGTGTGTGTGTGTGTGTGTGTGTGTGTGTGTGTGTGTGTGTGTGTGTGTGTAGAATTCCTCTTTCTGCTTGAACTACAGCAGCCGAATGCCACCCCTTTCATCCTCTGAGAGGAATAGTCTTAATCTTACCAAATTTCCAAGCCACCAAATTTGTTTTAGATCTATAAATCTTGGACTCCACTATCACATGCAGCCAAGCGACACCGCAATATATTTACATTAGTGTCAACCCAAAAGAATCACAAAAAATCTAATGGGAAAGTTTCATAGAAATCTATCAACTCCAGTAAAAAGTAATTACTTACAATTACTAAAAAGTAATGCAAAAGACTCAATTGGCGTCAATCATAGACCAATACATCCTTAGACACTGACTTTTGCAACACTATTCTGAGTTATAACCTCATTTCAAATGGACCTGAGTTGATCTAACTTTTGGTTTTTGGGTCACACCCAGCAACGCTCAGGGATTACTCCTGGCTCTGTGCTCAGAGATCCTCCTGGCAGGCTCGGGGGACCATATGGGATGCCGGGATTCGAACTGCTGTCCTTCTGCATGCAAGGCAAACACCTTACCTCCATGCTATCTCTCCAGTCCCAGTTGATCTAAGTTTTAATAATACCATATACCCTTGTGTTGGAACAAGCAATATGAAGCAAGTTTGTTTGTGTCTATATGGAGGAAAGGTATAGTGGTGGATGGGAGATTGGGGACATTGGTGAAGGGAAGGTCACATTGGTGGTGGGTTGGTGTTTGAACATTTAATGCTCAACTGACTGTATTATGAACAACTTGTTAAATCATGGTGTGAAAATAAAAATGAGAAAAAGAAAGAATTGTGGAGGTATCTCATTATCTACTTTGGGAATATATTATATAGCTAACTGATTAAATCTGCTTGGTACTAGAATAAAGATAGGCTCTCTAATCAATGGGTCAAATCAAATACCCAATGACAAAATCCCATATATATGGACAGTTAATTTTTGATTAACTGAGAACATTAGCTGAGAACATGAAATAGAGTAAAGATAGCCTCTTCAACAAATGGTCTTGGGAAAACTGAATAATCTGTGTTATTAAGAAATGAAAATGTGGTCATATTCACAGTGGGTCAGCTCCACAGACTCACTGTTTTCTTGCAAGATATGTAAATCAAGCCGTGAAAAATTATGGTTACACAAGCCATGCAGCTGAAAGCTGGCAATCTTGGGAGGAAAGGGTGGGTCAAGCCCTTGCCCTGCTGAAGTCATGCCTGCTAAATCCTTCACCCATCATCACCACTTTGCTTATGGCCCTGCCTCACTACTCCTCTATGATTCTCTGCAGAGACACAAGTCTGATCAAACCCCAGGTATACTGGTATTTGGGCAGATATCACTAGGGCTTTCTTAGAGAGAGTGTGGGCATCCACTCTCCACCCCTTCATTTCCTCCTACTTCCAGGAGACCTGGCAGCTGTAACCACACCCACAAACGTAGTTGCCATGTTCTCATTGGGCCAACTCCATAGACTCACTCTTCTTGAAAGAGATGTAAATCAAGCAGTGAAAAACCATGCTACACAGGCCATCCAGCTAAAAGCTGGCAAACTCGAGATTTCTTCCTGAGTGGATCCATCCACTGTTTGCTTAAGCCATGTCTGCTGAAGTCATCACTCAGTGGGGGAGTGTGGGCACCCCCCCCCAAGTCTCCTACTTCTGGGAGACCTGGCAGCTGAGAACACACCCCACAAAAGGTGCAGTATCAGTAATAGAGCTCTGAATTTGGGCAACTTCATTTGCTTGATGCTTTCATTCCCAGAGGAAAACACCAATTTAGATGCCAATTAATATTCAGAAACAAATAAAAAATCACAGAATAGTCATGTAGCAACAAGAGCTTACTAAACCTTCTGCCAATGTGCTAATTAATAATGATCTAATTGGAAATACAATAATATTCAAAAATTTGCTTGTCACTGCATATTGAACTAAGTTCTCAGGTTCAAGCACAAGAACACAGGAGAAATGAGGGTCTGGAATAAGATGGCAGTCTGGAAAATAATTCACACATACAATCATGGAGAAAAAAGGATCTTGAGGAGTTGTCCCACATTTACCTTTAGCTGTTAGAAAGCAGCCAGCTCCAAGGAGGTCCAGAAATGTAAGAGAGAGACTTCCTCTCTATCAGAGTATTTAATCTTAGGGAAATCATCCTACCTCCAGGTGGTCCCAACACCACTTCAAGGAGCTACATTCAAAGCTGATTTCAACCAACGAGTAACAAGGCATATACTAAGTGAGGTAGAAACAGACAGATCCCAGTAATCCCTCAACTGCACTTCTTTTTTAAAAATTTTTTTATTTCTTTTATTTTTAACAAATAATTTGCTCTCACTGGAAATAAGTGTGTTATGGTCAACCATATCAACTATGTGATAATAAAGTAAATAAATAAAAAAAAGAAATGAAACCTTGATCTATATCTCACACTTTACACAAAAGTCAATTTTTTTTTCTGTAAAAAGCAATATTAGGTAAATTATTCCTACCTGCCAAGGGGAAGGTTTGGGGGAAGATAGGAAATTGGGGACAAAGGTGGAAGAAATGTTACACTGGTGATGTGATTGGTGCTGAAACAGTGAATGCCAGGAATAATTCTAATATGAGCAACTTTGTAAACCACAGTGTTTGAAATAAAAAAAATCACTTAAAACTAAAATTAAAATGTCAGTAACTTTATAGGGACAACAGTGAATATATGCTTAGGGAAAGATTGCCTTTTTTCATAAATGTTAGTAATTCCAATCCATGAATAGGGAATGTGTTTCCTTTTCCTCTCGCCTTCACTTATTTATTTATTTATTGTTGCTTTGGAGCCACACCCAGCAACACTCAGAGCTTACTTCTGGCTCTGTGCTCAGAAATTACTCCTGGCAGGCTCAAGGGACCATATGGAATGTTGGGAATAGAACTCGGCTTGGCAATGTGTAAGGCAAACCATCGCCTTACCCACTTTTCTATCACTTGGCTGCACCTTTATTTTATTTTTTGGAGTGTTTCACAGATTTTTTTTAAGTCATTGGTTTGAGTCTTTCACCTATGATAAGCTCATTCCTAGGTATTTGATTTTCTGAGGCATAATTGTCAATGAAATTGTTTTTTTTAAATTCTCTCTTTCCTTTTGAGGGGGAACACCCAACTGTGCTTAAGGCTTACTTTGACTCTGTGCTCAGGTTAACTCCTGGCAGGCTCAGGGGACCATACGAGATGCAAGGAATTGAATCCAGGTAGGCCATTTGCTAGACAAGTACCCTACCCTTTATATTATCACTCCACCCCAATTTCTCTCTTTTATTTCATTATATATATACAGAAAAGTCATGGATTTCTGTGCGTTGATCTTTTATCCTGCCACTTATTTAAAGTATTTTGTTTCTAGGAGTATTTTTGTGGGGTCTTCGGGGTTTTTTAAGTAAAGTCTTATGTAGTTCACAAATAGTGTGTTTTCTTTTCTTTTTCTTCTTCTTCTTTTTTTTTTTTTTGTTTTTTTTTGTTTTTTGTTTTTGGGTCACACCTGGAGGCGCTCAGGGGTTACTCCTGGCTCTACACTCAGAAATCGCTCCTGGCAGGCTCGGGGAACCATATGGAATTCCGGGATTCAAACCACCGACCTTCTACGTGCAAGGCAAACGCCCTACCTCCATGCTATCTCTCTAGCCCCACGAAGAGCTTATTTTCTTTTTTTTTTTTTTTTTTTTTTTTTTTTGGTTTTTGGGCCATACCCGTTTGACGCTCAGGGGTTACTCCTGGCTATGAGCTCAGAAATCGCTCCTGGCTTGGGAAGGACCATATGGGACGCCGGGGGATCGAACCACGGTCCGTCCTACGGTAGCACTTGCAAGGCAGACACCTTACCTCTAGCGCCACCTTCCCAGCCCCGAAGAGCTTATTTTCAATATTATGTTGAATAATAATGGAGAGAGTAGGCAATCTGATCTTGTGACTGATACTTAGAAGCAAGACTTTCAGTTTTTCACCATTTAGTAAAATGTTTGCTGTGACCTTATGGCAAATGGCTTTAACTCTGTTGAGAATAGTTCTTTCAAAACCCACTTTATTGACAGTTTTTTTTTTAATCCCGATTGGGTGTTATATATTGTTAAATGCTTTATCTGCATCTATTGATATAATCATATGATTTTTGTATTATACAGTATTTGCATTCCTAAGATAACTTCTACCTGGTCATAGTGTATGATCTTTTTGATGAGTTATTGAATTCTATTTGCTAGTATTTTGTTGAGGATATTTGTTTCTATGTTAATTAGGGATACAGAACTATATTTTTCTTTCCTACCTTCCATTTCTTTTCACATCCTTTCTTTCTTTACTCCTGGAAATACTTGGGGGACTATATAACTCCTAAGGATACTTAGGAGTTAATTCAGGCTCTAGAGTTCAGCTGACAATATAGGGTGCCAGGGATTGAATATTGGTTGGTTGCTTATAAGGCAAATGTCCTACTCTCCATACTACTTCTCCAGCTTCTTGGGGAACCATGAGATGTCAGGGATGCAATCTGGCTAAGGTACACTTGCTATACTTTTTCTCCAGCTCCCTCCATTTAGAGTTTTTTGTTTAATTGGAATTGGCTTGTTTAGGTAGTCTATTTTCTTCTTGGTGCAACTCTGGGAGGTTATAGTAATCTACAGTGTATCCAGACAACAACTATGAGGTACCATCTCACACCACAGAGATTGGCGCACATCACAAAGAATGAGAACAAACAGTGCTGGCAGGGATGTGAAGAGAAAGAAACTCTTACCCACTGCTGGTGGAAATGTCATCTAGTCCAATCTTTATGGAAAGCGATATGGAGATTCCTCCAAAAACTGGAAATTGAGTTCCCATATGATCCAGCTATACCATTCCTAGGGATATACCCGAGGAACACAAAAATACAATACAAAAATCCCTTCCTTACACCTATATTTATTGCAGCGTTATTTACAATAGCCAGACTTTGGAAACAGCCAAGATGCCCTTCAACAGATGAATGGCTAAAGAAACTGTGGTACATATACACTATGGAATATTATGCAGCCATCAGGAGAGATGAAGTCATGAAATTTTCCTATACATGGATGTACATGGAATCTATCATGCTGAGTGAAATAAGTCAGAGGGAGAGAGATAGACGCAGAATAGTCTCACTCATATATGGGTTTTAAAAAAATAAGACATTTGTGCAATAATTCTCAGAGACAAAAGAGAGGAGTGCTGGAAGGTCCAGCTCACGACATGAAGCTCACCACAAAGAGTGATGAGTGCAGTTAGAGAAATAACTACATTGAGAACTATCATGACAATGTGAATGAATGAGGGAAGTAGAAAGCCTGTCTAGAGTACAGGAGTGAGTGGGGTGGGGAGGAGGGAGATTTGGGACATTAGTGGTGGGAATGTTGCACTGGTGAAGGGAGGTGTTCTTTACATGACTGAAACCCAACTACAATCATGTTTGTAATCAAGGTGTTTAAATAAAGATATTAAAAATAAATTAAAACTAAAAAAATAAAGTTTATTCATTTTTTTCTATATTTTCTCATTTCATGGACAAAATTTTCAAAGTAATCCTTGATAATCCTTTGAATTCATGTAGTATCTGTTGTACTGCTTCTCCTTTCATTTCTTTTTTTTTAATATATATTTTTTTAATTTATTTAAACACCTTAATTACATACATGATTGTGTTTGGGTTTCAGTCATGTAAAGAACACCACCCATCACCAGTGCAACATTCCCATCACCAATGTCCCAAGTCTCCCTTCGCCCCACCCGACCCCCGCCTGTACTCTAGACAGGCTCTCCATTTTCCTCATACATTCTCATTATTAGGACAGTTCAAAATGTAGTTATTTCCCTAACTAAACTCATCACTCTTTGTGGTGAGCTTCCTGAGGTGAGCTGGAACTTCCAGCTCTTTTTTCTTTTGTGTCTGAAAATTATTATTACAAGGGTGTCTTTCATTTTTCTTAAAACCCATAGATGAGTGAGACCATTCTGCGTTTTTCTCTCTCTCTCTGACTTATTTCACTCAGCATAATAGATTCCGTGTACATCCATGTATAGGAAAATTTCATGACTTCATCTCTCCTGACAGCTGCATAATATTCCATTGTGTATATGTACCACAGTTTCTTTAGCCATTCGTCTGTTGAAGGGCATCTTGGTTGTTTCCAGAGTCTTGCTATGGTAAATAGTGCTGCAATGAATATAGGTGTAAGGAAGGGGTTTTTGTATTGTATTTTTGTGTTCCTAGGGTATATTCCTAGGAGTGGTATAGCTGGATCGTATGGGAGCTCGATTTCCAGTTTTTGGAGGAATCTCCATATCGCTTTCCATAAAGGTTGAACTAGACGGCATTCCCACCAGCAGTGGATAAGAGTTCCTTTCTCTCCACATCCCCGCCAACACTGTTTATTCTCATTCTTTGTGATGTGTGCCATTCTCTGGGGTGTGAGGTGGTATCTCATCGTTGTTTTGATTTGCATCTCCCTGATGATTAGTGATGTGGAACATTTTTTCATGTGTTTTTTGGCCATGTGTATTTCTTCTTTGTCAAAGTGTCTGTTCATTTCTTCTCCCCATTTTTTGATGGGGTTAGATGTTTTTTTCTTGTAAAGTTCTGTCAGTGCCTTGTATATTTTGGAGATTAGCCCCTTATCTGATGGGTATTGGGTGAATAGTTTCTCCCACTCAGTGGGTGGCTCTTGTATCCTGGGCACTATTTCCTTTGAGGTGCAGAAGCTTCTCAGCTTAATATATTCCCATCTGTTAATCTCTGCTTTCACTTGCTTGGAGAGTGCAGTTTCCTCCTTGAAGATGCCTGTAATGTCCTGGAGTGTTTTGCCTATGTGCTGTTCTATATATCTTATGGTTTTGGGGCTGATATCGAGGTCTTTAATCCATTTGGATTTTACCTTCGTACATGATGTTAGCTGGGGGTCTATCCTTTCATTTCTGATTTGATTTACTAAGGTTCTCTTTCTTCCTTTGTGAGTCTTGCTAATGAATTGCCAATATTGTTTTTTCAAAGAACTAGTTCTTGATTTTGTTAATCTTTTGTTTTTTCTTGTTCTTCTTTCTTTTTCTTTCTTTCTTTCTTTCTTTCTTTCTTTCTTTCTTTCTTTCTTTCTTTCTTTCTTTCTTTCTTTCTTTCTTTCTTTCTTTCTCTCTCTCTCTCTTTCTCTCTTTCTTTCTTTCTTTCTTCTTTCTTTCTTTCTTTCTTTCTTTCTTTCTTTCTTTCTTTCTTTCTTTCTTTCTTTCTTTCTTTCTTTCTTTCTTTCTTTCTTTCTTTCTTTCTTTCTTTCTTTCTTTCTTTCTTTCTTTCTTTCTTTCTTTCTTTCTTTCTTTCTTTTTGTTTTTGGGCCACACCCTGTGACGCTCAGGGGTTACTCCTGGCTATGCCCTCAGAAGTTGCTCCTGGCTTCTTGGGGGACCATATGGGACACCGGGGGATCGAACCGCGGTCCGTCCTAGGCTAGCACAGGCAAGGCAGGCACCTTACCTCCAGCGCCACCGCCCGGCCCCTCTTTCTTTCTTTCTTTCTTTCTTTCTTTCTTTCTTTCTTTCTTTCTTTCTTTCTTTCTTTCTTTCTTTCTTTCTTTCTTTCTTTCTTTCTTTCTTTCTTTCTTTCTTTCTTTCTTTCTTTCTTTCTTTCTTTCTTTCTTTCTTTCTTTCTTTCTTTCTTTCTTCCTTCCTTCCTTCCTTCCTTCCTTCCTTCCTTCCTTTCTCTCTCTCTCTCTCTCTCTCTCTCTCTCTCTTTCTTTCTTTCTTTCTTTCTTTCTTTCTTTCTTTCTTTCTTTCTTTCTTTCTTTCTTTCTTTCTTTCTTTCTTTCTTTCTTTCTTTCTTTCTTTCTTTCTTTCTTTCTTTCTTTCTTTCTTTCTTTCTTCTTTCTTTCTTTCTTTCTTTCTTTCTTTCTTTCTTTCTTTCTTTCTTTCTTTCTTTCTTTCTTTCTTTCTTTCTTTCTTTCTTTCTTTCTTTCTTTCTTTCTTTCTTTCTTTCTTTCTTTCTTTCTTTCTTTCTTTCTTTCTTTCATCACACCTGGCAGTGCTCAGGGTTTACTCCTGGCTATCTGTTCAGAAATAGCTCCTGGCAGGCACGGGGGACCATATGGGATGCTGGGATTTGAACCAACCACCTTAGGTGCTGGATCTGCTGCTTGCAAGGCAAACACCGATGTGCTATCTCTCCAGCCCCCCCCCACTTTTTTCTTTTTCATTCGAATTCTATTTTTGTTAATTTATGCTCTAATTTATTCTCTGCATCGTAATTGCTTTGGGTTCCTTTTGTTCATCTTTTTCTAGTTGCTTCAATTTTGCACTTAGGTTATTATGCAGTCCTTTTTTTTGTTTTCTTTTTTTTTGGGGGGGGCACACCCGTTTGACGCTTGACGCTCAGGGGTTATTCCTGGCTATGCACTGAGAAGTTGACCCTGGCTTGGGGGGACCATATGGGATGCTGGGGGATGGAACCACTGTCCGTCCTACGCTAGCGCTTGCAAGGCAGACACCTTACCTCTAGCGCCACCTTCCAGGCTCCCTTTTTTTGTTTTCTAATGAAGTCTTGCATTGCTATGAAATTTTCTCTTAACGCTGCCTTTTTTTTTTTTTTTTTTTTTTTTTTTTTTTTTTTTTAGGCCACAACTGGTGGCACTCAGGGGTTATTTCAGGCTCAGGGGACCATATGAGCTGCCAGAAATCGAACCAATCTCAGCTTTGGGCAAAGCAAACACCCTACTGCTGTGCTATCACTCGGGCCCAATACTGCCTTTTCTGTGACTCCCATGTCCTGGTAATTTGTATTTTCATTATCATTTGTTTTCAGGAATATTTTTACTTTCTTTCTGGCCAACTGACTGCTTAGTAGTGAGTTGCTTAGTTTACAAATATTTGTTTTTTCCCTTGTCTCTTTCATTTTCAATGCATCCTAGCCAAGAAGATAGGAGAGGTGATACAAATTTCTATTCTCTTGATTTCTTTTGAGTATAAGATTTTTTTTGGTTTGGGGTCACACTGCAAGTACTTCTAACTCTGAGCTCAATAATTACTCCTGACAGTGCTCAGGATACCATATGGGATGTCAGGACTACATACAAGACAAATGTCCTACTCGCTGTACTATTTCTTTGATTCTAAGATTTTATTTTAAAATAATATAAATGGGAGCTGAAGTGATAGCACAATGGACAAGACATTTGACTTGCAAGTGGTCAACCTGGGTTCAAGCCACAGTATGCCATATGGCCCCTGAGCCTGCCAGGAGCAATAGCTGAGAGCAGAGCCAAGAGTAACCTCTGATCTCTGCTAGGTCTGACCTTAAAAATCAAAAATAAATAAACAAATAAATAAATGTTTAGGCCATAGTGATAATACAGCAGTTAGGGACGTTCCCTTGTACTTGCCAATCTGGGATTTATTTTCAGGTTCCAATTTGATTTTCTAAGCACCACCAGGAGTGATCTCTGAGTGTACAGTCAGGAATAAAGTCCTGAGCACTGCTAGGTGTGGCACTCAAACAAAAATAGTATAAATGTTATTTTTTCCAAACTAAATTACTGTGCTTTACAGAATGTCCCAAATGCCAGCACTAGTGTGATCTTTTCTTCACCATTGTCTCTCATTTCTATTTCACCCAGCTGCCTGGTCCCTTCACAGACACATAACAAATTTACTTCATATTTCTTGCTCCAACAAAATTTAAATATCTTTTTGATGTGATGGAGGCATGTTCTGTGACCTAGCATATATAGTCTATCTTAGAGAATCATGCATATGAGAGGAGAATATACCTGTGACTTTGGTGAAGATATATCTGGGCTGCCTCTCCATGTCAGAGTTACATAGATTCCCCCCCCAAACAATGGGGCATTTCATTTCACTGATAAATTTTAAAGAACAAATAAGAAAAAAAATTAATTTTAGATAACTAAATTTTTCACTGGTTAAATTACAGAAAATGCATTGCTCTGAGAAGGGACTGTTGTGCTTCGTAGTGATTGCAGTCTTTTTTTGTGGGAACTCTGAAACTGCCCTTTCCACGTTGTTATCTCTATTCTCTGCAATATAGAGACCAAAATAGATAAAAAGACAGTACATGCAAATGGTAATTATAGCAGGAAGTGGAAATAAGAGAGAAAAAAAAGCCAGTGTGGGTTCCAGGATAGAGGTATGTTTATGTGTCCAGGTGGGATGAATGAAGGAGAATATAGAGGCTGAGGAAAGCACTCACTTTATGAAGAGCTGAAACTAACATCTGGCTAAACACTAAGAGAAGATAGCAAGTAAGTGCCGTAAGCAAGAACAGATGCACAAGCAAAGACAGAAATCATTGGGGCACTGGCTTTCATGAACCTGAGCCACCCTGTGCCCAGAGAGCAACCATGAGTCACTTCTGCAGCTGTGATGGTTTTGACAGTCCCATGCCAGCAAGACAGCTTTTCTGCATTCTACTCTCCCTTCTCATTTTATTTTCTATTCAGAATTGTTTTTCTTTTTTCCTTTTTTTTTTTGGCGGGGGGGTCACACCCGCAGCACTCAGGGGTTACTCCTGGCTCTATGTTCAGAAATCGCTTCTGGCAGGCTCAGGGGAACCCATGGGTTGCTGGGACTCGAACCACCGACCTTCTGCATGCAAGGCAAACACCTTACCTCCATGCTATCTCTCCGGCCCCAGAATTGTTTTTCTTGTTTACATTTAATTTTCCCATTTTGGCTAGCCATATGTATACCTAGAAAGTGGACTCTATTATTTTTAGAATGAGCCAGTATGAATATATAACAAATTTACAATATTTATAGAATGAGCCAGCAGAAATACGTTACAAAGCAAAGAAAATTCCACACACTAACCACAATAGTTGGCATGCTTTACAATTAGCTTACTCGAGGTTTTTGTTTCAGATTCTTTGATCACTCTCTGTGATCACTCTCTGTGGTGAGAATAAAATGTGACTCACCAGTCATGTGCAATCCTCTAAGTGTTTAAGATAAAGAGGTGATGTTAGTAACCTTTTTATAACTCTTTATGAGATGTGAACTTAAAAGCTGAGGATGCAAGGAACATTGTTTAATTCCTCTTTCCCACTTATGAGGTATGTACTCTGGATCCCAATTTACAGACTGAAACCCTGAACCTATAGTCAAAAGTCAATAACTGTATATCTTAGGGTAGGGGAGTAGCCGAGCTTGGCACTAATCCCTATCTGCTTGACAAGAGAGATTATATTCTTGGGCAAAGTGATTAAGACTCCAGCTTATTATTGTACTTCCTTTACCTTGCATAACTTACAAGAAGGGCACAAATATTAGTATACAGCTTAACCAACACCCCATTCAAAATAGTGAACATTTCTATTGTATGAATAGTTTCCCTCATTCTGTACAGCAGGTAGGGCATTTTCCTTGCACTTACCAACCTACAAAAGTATTACTATTATGACCTTTATTTATTTTTTGGTGGGGGTCAGATCTTGCCATGCTCTGGGATTACTCCTAGCTTGGATCTCAGGGATCATTTCTGTGAGCTTGGGAGACCATGAAGGGCCAGGGATCAAAAGCAGGTTGGCTACATGTAAGGTAAAAGTATTGAGATTAACTGATTGTGTTCTTTCTGCTGCCATCTCTATGTCCAGAAGCTCCTAGGGGACTTGGACAATGTCTCACTCCCACTATAAATGTAAAGTCCAACACATTCATGTGATATACCTTTATTAAATCATGTTTTCAGAAGATTAGGCTCATGAGAAGGAACATCTAAAGGATCCTATGTCAGAGAAGTTCCTCTGGAATCTCTTGAAAAAACACAAGAAGGGGGGCTGGTGAGGTGGTGCTAGAGGTGAGGTGTCTGCCTTGCAAGTGTTAGCCAAGGAAGGACCGCGGTTCGATCCCCCAGCGTCCCATATGGTCCTCCCCAAGCCAGGGGCAATTTCTGAGCTCTTAGCCAGGAGTAACCACTGAGCATCAAATGGGTGTGGCCCGAAAAACCAAAAAAAAAAAAAGGGGGGGGGGACTACTGTGATGAAGAATCATAGGGTGCCCCATAACACCCTGTCAGGGGCTGAGAATCTAACAGGTGACTTGTTGCTGCACAGTCAACACTCTTCCCATATGCTCCAGTTACCACAATGGGGGCCTTCCTCCTGGTTCACTTTTTCTCAGTCCATTAAAGTAGCACTTTTGAGTACCTATTGCATACCTACCAATGATGTCAAACATTCAGGGACCTACATCCTTATTACTACTGTTTGAATGTCATGTTTTAGTGGCTTCAGAGATGTGGGGTCTAGTCCCCTGTTCCATACTAAAGAAGCCACAATAGATTTCCTGACCAGGAACAAAGTTGAGAGATAGATCTGGTTTCTAGCCTCATTTCTGCCTGCGGGGGGTAAGGGGTGGGTTACTTTCATTTTGACAATTTTAAATTCCTCATCTCATTCTACATCCTACTCCAATCCTGTTTTGTCTAGCATGATCACATCATTCTCTCTTCTCACTTAACTCTTCATTTCCCTTCTCCTCCCCATCTTTTCCTTTCTAGTCAGTATTGTTTTGTCAAAGATTCATATTTGGCAGAAAACAGTTCTATATCCAATATTTCCCTAACCCAAATGAAGCTATAAAACCTCCTACAGTGCTTCTATGACAAAGAAGTGACAACATCTTATGGAGGAAGTTAAAGGAACCAAGCACTGACCCATTTATTTCCCATGCTCAAGATTCTTTCAGGAACCCATACTTCATCTGCTTCATAAAGTCTCTACAGGAATACTGTTCTAGGGATGTGGATTAAAGGGGGGCATCTTGAGACAATGGTGGAAGGAAGAGACACTCCAGAGGAAGGTGTGGTGTTGCATGAAAAGCCATCATCAATGGTATTGTAAACCATAGTACCTAAAATAAAATTAAAACAAAAATAAATGAAAAGCAAAGGGTTGAAAAAATGAAAAAAATAATACAATTTGATGCCTTCTAGGCCTTGATCGCATTGTATCCACACATGTATCCATATGTGTATTCATGTGTAGATACACATCTGGGTATTTCACTTACTTGATGTAAAAGAGGCTGATTGAGATGCAGAGGAGCAACAATCTCTTATGTTTTTTTTCTTATTTATTGTATCTTCTATAGTTAGAAAGAGAAGGCGGTGTTCTGAAAACCTCTAAGGGCTTGTGGAAGAAGGATGACAATTTCTGAGACTAGTTCTGTGGTTCTCCTCTACAGAGTAAAGATCACTGTTTTTGCTTTATTACTTCAGCCAATAATGCCACCGAGCTTAACAGTAGTGGTCTCAACAGAGGTTAAGATGGTGGACATTGTTATCTTACTTCCTTCCTGTGAATCATGGCTCCTTGTTACATGTGTACTTTGGGTGGGTTGTTTAACTTATTTGCCTCAGTTTCTGCATCTGTAAAATGATAGTATTTCACTTACTATGGCAAGGGGGTAAGGTAAGTATTATGAAAAAGAGTTGCTTTTTAAAAATCACTTTTGTATATACATAATATCTTTGTATATTTTGTACATAATTTCTTTTTCTTCTTTTACTTATTTTGACTCCATATCTACCTAAATTATTCCAAGATCAACAAATAGAGTTCAAGGGTCTAAAGTGACTCTTACTCTACTTACTATTATGCATTTCTTATCACACAATAGGAAAACTCGTCTCATTTTTGGTTCTTCTGGGCCATATCTGGCAGTGCTCAGAGTTTACTCCAGACTCTGTGCTCAGGGATCACTCCTGGTGGGGTTCTGGGCCATATGTGGTCCCAGATATTGAATCCAAGATGGCCATGTGCTAGGCAAGTGTCTCATCCGCTCTCTATTTCTCTGATCCCATGGAAAGCATGGCTTCTTAAAGAATTTATCAATTTGAATAAAATTGCCTTCCTAATTTCCTCCTGTCTCCAACATAGAGATAAAGTGTACCTCCACTTTCACAGACAGTCCTACTTTTGGTCATATAAATAGGCTAGTTTTATTCAGGATTCTAACCTTAATCCCAATTTATATTCCAAAATATAATTAAACTTGGATTTCATGTTCAAATTACATGGAGGAAACAATACATTGTGAAAGATGATTGGACAGGCAACCAGGTCTCAGTTACAAGACTATAAATGAGATAAATGCAGTACCTGGTAAGGGTGAGTGTTTTTGTACTTCAGAATAGGTCTGACAAAACTTAGAAACTACCTTAACTTTAGCTAATGTCTCTTATAAGCTCAAAAGTTTACCCAGGGGGCCGAGATAGACTTGCATGTGGCCAACCTAGATTTGATACCCTGCATCCTATGTGGTCTCCCAAGCACTGCCAGAAGTGATCTCTGAATGCAGAGCCAGGAAAGGAGTAATCTCTGAGCAGTCATGGTGTGGTCACAACTTCAGGGGAAATAGCTTCCTCATTCCTGCAGATCTTGATTTATAGCCCTGAATCTTGGTCAATCTTCTATTTGAGCTATGTGTAACTTGTAGCTTAACCTCTTTGCACAGTGACCATGAGCTTCTGGAACTTTATGTGTATAAAATTATTTGGACTCTTGTTGAAAATGCAGGTACCTGGTACCTATGTCAGAGTCAGATTCCTTTAGTCTAGAGTAATTTTCTATAAACATTTACTTTCTCTTTTATTTTAAGTTTACCATTTTTTATTTATATGCAATGTGAAACTTGTTACTATATCAGCCCTATAAGCTAGCAACAAGACCTTACTAAACCTGACAATGACTTAATGACATCTTTGCTATATAGAATCATTTTCTCAAATTTTCTTGTTGCTTTACTCTTTTTTTCTCTTCTTATTTTTTTTTTGTTTGTTTGTTTTTGGGACACACCCAATGGCACTCAAGGGTTACTCCTGGCTTTACATTCAGAAATCACTCCTGACAGGCATGGGGGACCATATGGGATGCCGGGATTCCAACCACTGTTCATTCTGGATTGGCCGCATGCAACGCAAACCCCCTACCGCTGTGCTATCTCTCTGACCCCATCTATTCTTTCTTCTTTTTTCATTTTTTAAATTATCTTTATTTAAACACTGTAATTACAAATATGATTGTATTTGTATGATAACAGTCATATAAAAACACCCCCCTTCACCAGTGCAAGATTCCCACCACCAATTTTCCAGATCTCCCTCCTCCCCACCCTACCCACACCTGTACTCAAGACAGGCTTTCTATTTCCCTCATTCATTCACATTATTATGATAGTTTTCAGTGTAGTTATTTCTCTAACTGCACTCATCACTCTATGTCATGAGCTGCTCCTACATGGGAAGATGGAAGAAAATAAGGGTTGGGACTGAGGCAGTAAAAGATTAGATATGAGCTTTGTAGGGCAGTATCAAGATCACAATACAAGTTGGATATTATGCATATATAAACTATATGCATACAATACTGTCAATAGAAGACCAAGGAGAAAAAATTTCCAGTGACTGTCCCAACATAAACCAGTGCTAGAACGACCTGCCCTCCTCCCAAAGCGCATTCCCATTACTGTAGGGAGAGGTAGGGGGAAAGCTTGATGACCCCTATAGAGCCCACCTGGACCGGTGCCCAGGGAAGGCCTGGAGTCCAGGGGAAAAAGAAAGGAACGGATGGAGGCCTGCCAAGCCTCCCAGCACTCCCCAGGCTAGGAAGAAGGCCTCCGGCATGGGAACTCTTCAAACCCCATACCTGGGATGAGCTGGCCTCCAGAATCAAAGGGGAAACTGGAAGCCAGATATTTGTCTGCCCTCCTCCTCATGCACCTCCCCCATGGAGTATGGAAGGAGGAGGAAAGCCTGAGGACCCCTAAGAATCCACCTGAACCCACTTCTGGCCATCTGAGCCGGCACCCAGGGAGGGCCTGAAGTCCAGGAGAAAAAGAGGGGGACGGCTGGGGGCCTGCCAAGCCTCCCAGCACTCACCAGGCTAGGGAGAAGGCCTCCAGCATGGGGCCTCCTCAAACCCCATATCTAGCATGAGCTGGCCTCCAGAATCAAAGAGGAAACCGGAAGTCAGATATCTGGCTGCCCTCCTCCCCATGCACCTCCCCCCTGGAGTCTTTATTTCATTTTTAAACTAATTTTGCTCCCACTTACCTGAAACAAATGCCTTATGGTCAACTATCTCAGCTATATAATACATGGTCTTTAAATAAAGTGAATTAGATAGTTTCTAAAAACTCTTGAAAAATTTGTGTTGTCAGGGAAGAATGTGATGAAAAAGGAAACTTATCATTTGCTATTAGAAATGTCTGGTTATAGACTTTCTATATGATCCAGAAATTCTACTTCTTGGTATCTACCCCTGGACACAAAACATTCTTTCAATAGTGAATACACCATTATTCATTGCAATACATAGCGCAAAGGTAGGATATAGAATCAACCTAAGTGTCTAATGGCAGATGATGGATAATGAAGATGTGGAATACAGATGCAGTGAAATTCTATGCAGTTGTAGGTAAGAATAAAATACATGAAAAATGCGGCAGCTTGGATGGAACTGGAGGATATCATATTAAATGAACTATGTCAGAAGGAAGACAAATACCCAATGATCTCACTTATCTGTGGTGTGTAGAACAAGAGAATGAAAGGCATGAAAGAGGTAATACCTAGATCACAGAACTACTGGGCAGATGGCAGATGTGGATGGAGGCTGCTGAATTTTCAGGTGAGAGCAACCCCATTCCAAAAATAAGCCTAGATTTTTCATTCTTGTAATCATGTCCCATCTGAGGAAGGGCATTTATTTTCAACAAGAGTCATAGTTGATACTGCCACAGTTTATTTTTGGTTTTTTTGCCCAGAGAAATATTTTTTAAGAAGAGAGTTAATGCTATTTTAAGAATGAATAAACCAAAACAGCAGCTTTTTTTTTTAAAGCAAGTTTCTATATTCCATTGTAACACTTTTCCTGTATTTGATTTTGGTATCAGAATAGAGAGTAAGTTTATCACAGTGAAAGCTATCTGCTGTTGGAGATGGGAGAGGGAAATTTATCAAAGTAGTTAAATGTCAAGGCGTAAAGTCAATATGGTCAATCCAAATTCCTGTTATATGACTCACTAAATATATAAACTTGGGAAATTGCCAACATTTATTTTTTTAAAAAATTTACCTTTGGGGGTGATCACACCTGGTGGTGCTCAGGGGTTACTTCTGCTTCTGAGCTCAGTGGTCATTCATTGCTAGCAGTGTTTGGGCTTCTGGAGATCGACCCCAGATTGACTGCGTGTAAGGCAAATGCCATGTTTGCTGTGATAACACTACAGCCTCAATTGCCAACATTTCTAACTCCCAATTTTTTTTTATCTCAGTAGGTGGCAACAATCATGCTATAGAACTACTTTGTGTAATGAATAGAATTATTTATGTAAATAAGTTAACCAAGAATTCAGACAAAAATATATAAGCCCAACATATATATTTGTGTTTATATTATTTTATGGGACTGGGCATAATTTACAATACTATAGAAAACTTTGATAGATTAATACTGCATCTAATGCAGTCAATATAATATTTCTATCCTCTGGATCCAGCCAAACTTCACAATCAATCATTACAATAAACATTAGATCTAGTGTGCAACATGTTAGGATTGAAACAACTTTTAACATAGAATCTATAGCAACATTTGGATAGGACCAAAACTACCTTCAACAATGGATTCAATGTGGCCCACAGTAGGTCCAGCATAGTTTTCAATATTAAATACACATGATCACTGTGGATATTAATATACATATCAACACTGGATCCCCCCAAATCTCTGTTGAGACTAGCACAATGTCTATCACAGGATCCTTATTGAATTTACCATGACATTTAATATTGGATTTCATATAACCTCAAGGAGATCATAATACCTGTCAACACAATTTAGGAGTAGTAGATAAGGAAGTTATTTTGAAGGGTAAAAGATTTCACAAGGAGTCTATGGTGAAGCTTGGATGAGGGGACTATAGCTGAAATAATTTATGATTCTTTTTTCTGTAAAAACTTCCTGTACCTAAGAAACATTATTGACACATTTGCTACTGCTTCATGGCCCAGCCTTGGACTCGGTGAAGAGGTGATTATAGAATCTTTCCAGGCTAGATAGAGCCCAAATTTGACCTGAAAGATACAACAGCATGAAGATGAAAGGAGATACAAGGTGCAGAAAGTGGGACATGGAGCTAGAGGACCTCATTATTTGTGGAGGAAGCTAATCTGGGGGACCTGAGACTTGAGTATAATTTATTCTGTCACCAAGCTTCCCCTTCTAGCTTTGTTTCTTCAAAACCTTAGAAAAGATATTATATCCATCTCTTTCTTTTGCTAGACACTGAAAAAGACGTGAAAATTTAGTCAAGAAATATTTAATAGAGAGAACTTTTATGATAATGTTAATACTAAATATACCTCATTTGTAGGATTAAACCCTTATGCCAGAATCCACTTAGTATTCAAATATTAATAATAAAATACAGAGACCTCTTTCATATTTTACTCAATTTTCTAACCTTCTTGACCCAAGCAGGACTTCTATATTCCACAAGACTCTTGGTTGACAGAAGAATTGAATTGGCAGAGATGCAAAGGGTGGGGGAGATTCCAGTATTGTATGAGCTCACAAATGAGCCCTGTAGTACATAAAGTTTAATTTATAACATGTAGAAAAGCTAGGTCAGGACAAAATGAATAATTGCAACTATATTTACTGTGAATTGGGACATGTTCAACAAAAGTTACACAGGGTAATTACATTTGTTTGCTCATATCTGGGTTACAATTCAGAATAAAAATCTTCTTGAGATTTTCTCTATCAGAAGAGAAGACAGATGACTGGCTCATAGGTATATATAAAAGTATTCATTATCACTATCATCAGGGAGATATAAATCAAGCTGACAATGAGCTGTCTCACACAAATGAAAAGGCTATGAGATGAGGGTAGTGATTATGTCTGCATTCAACCAGCTCCATAGATGCACTCTCTTCTTGAAATCAACTTGTGAAAAATTATAGGCACATTGATTTTTTTGTCTGTGAGTTTTTTGAGTTTTTTTGGAGTGAGTTCAGGCATTCTCCCTCATATCTTCATTCTTCTGGGAAGCCCGGCAGCTGTAATCACACCAATAAATGAAGTCGCTATGTACAAACCATGTCGGCTCCATTGATTCTCAAATGAGATGTAAACTGACTCATGAAAGGTCATGGCTACACTGGCCCATATATTAGAAAGCTGGCCATCTCAGGAGGGGAAGATGAGCCAAGCCCCTGCCCTGCTGAAGCCATGATTGCTACCTTCATGATGCAGAATAACCGTTTTCCCAATTGTCCTTCCTCATCACTGATCCTCTATGATTTCCTTCAGGGACATCAATCTGACAATGCTTCAGATATGCCAGTTTGGGGCTGTTATCACCAGGGCTTTTTGGAGCAACTGCAGATCATCCCCTCATTGCCTCCTTCTTTCAGGAGGCCTGGCAGCTGAGTACATGCCCCCAAAAGTTGTAGTATCAGTTGTAGTATCAATAATAATGCTATAAATATGGACAACTTGACAACTTTGTTTGATTCTGTCATCCCTAATGGAATACCCCAATTTAACAGCTAACAACAAGAGCTTACTCAATGCAATTGTATTAATAACTTCATTGAAGATATAGCTATTTTCACAAATGTGCTTGGCACTGTGCTTTTCTTCTCTTCGATTTTGTTTTTATTTTTCTTTCTATTTCTTTTTAATACATATGCTTTCACTTATCTGAAAATAAATGTATTATGATAAACTATGTCAATTATGTGGCGTATTGTCCTTCACTAAATACATTAAAATAAATACATAAAAAAAAGTATGGGTATCCTGGACACACAGTTGAAAGCTGTCAATCTAGGGAGGAGAGTGCGAGTCAAGTCCCTGCCATGCTCAAGCCACACCTGCTACACTCAACACCCACAATTGTCATTCGTCCTTTACCAATGGTCCTGATTCACCACTTCTATATGGATCTCTGCAGAGAGACCAATCTTACCAAAATTCTAGGTATTTGGGCTGACATCACCAAGACTTTCTTTGGAGTGAGTGCAGGCACTCTTCCTTCTCATACTTCTTGAAAGCCTGCCAGTTAAAACTATACCCCACAAAAGCCATAGTATCAGAAATAGTGCTTGGAATTCCTGGACCATGTGACTGCATTTGCAGCCATGTAACAAATCCATTTTAGTTTAATGCTGTCATTTCCATAGAACCACACCAATTTAGACTCCAATGTGTATCTGATGACACCTAATGTTCAAAAACAAAAGAAGTAACAGATATTAAAAATAAGTAACAGAATACTGTAATCAACTAGCCACAAGAACTTACTAAACCTGACAATGACTTAATATTTATATCTTTGCAATATACAATAATTTCCTCAAATGTTCTTATTGCTGTACTATTTTTTTCCTTCTTTCTTCTTTTTTCGTTCTTTTTTTCTTAAAAATAATTTTTTTCCCACTGACCTAGAAACAAATGTTTTATGGTCAACTATGTCAGCTATGTAATATGTGATCTTTTTGTTTGTTTTTGTTTTTCGGTCACACCTGGCAGCGCTCAGGGGTTACTCCTGTCTCTCAGAATTCGCTCCTGGCAGGCTCAGGGAACCATATGGGATGCTAGGATTTGAACCACTGTTCTTCTGCATGTAAGGAAGAAGAACTTCCATGCTATCTCTCCTGCCCCATGATATATGATCTTTAAATAAAGTGAATCATATACTTAAAAATGCTTGGAAACAATTTGTTTTGTCAGGAAGAGAATGCGATGAAAAAGAAGACCTTATCCTTTGCTATTAGAAATGTCTGGTTTCCTACAGAAAGCACTGTAAAGTAAAAAGAGTTGCTCTATGACCCAGAAATTCTACTTCCTGGTATCTATCCCTGGACATAAAAATATTCTTCCAAAGGGATGTACATACACCATTATTCACTGCAACACATAGCACAATGTTAGGATATAGAATCAACCTAAGTGTTCAATGGCAGATGAGTGGATAATGAAAATGCAGTATACAGATACAATGGAATTCGATGCCATTGCATGGAAGACTAAGAACATGAAAACTGCTGCAGCTTGGATAGAACTGGAGGATATCACATTACACAAATTATGTCAGAAGAAAGACAAATACCCTATGATCTCACTTATCTATCGTGTATAAAACAAGGAAGTGCAAGGTATCAAAGAGGGAATGCCTAGATTATGGAACTGAAAAGGATAGGGAAAGCAAGAAACCAAAGACTTGGATGTGGGGAGTAATAAAAGGTGGACAGGAAGTGATAATGGCAGGAAGGAGGAACCTCAGATATATTAGTATTTTACTATTTTATTTTATTTTGGTCTTTGGGCCACACCCGGTGATGCTCAGGGGTTGATCCTGGCTATGCACTCAGAAATTGCTCCTGGCTTGGGGGGCCATATGGGATGCCAGGGGATTGAACTGTGGTCAGTCCTAGGTTAGCCACATGCAAGGCAAACACCCTACTGCTTGCACCACAGCTCCAGCCCCATATTGGTACTTTAGAGGTGTGGCATATCTACATATCGAATCACTGATCCAGAATGCAAAACATGAGGTCCAAACTACAACAAACAAACTTTAAATTGGGACTGTCAGAGAGATGATACAGTGAGTAGGATACTTGCCTTGTAAGCAACCAATCCAGATTCAATACTTGGAACCACATATGGTCCCTGAAATTCCACTGGTAGTCATCCCTAAGCACAAAGCTTACAAAGAAGTAAGCCCTATGCAAAATCAGGTGTGTTCCCATACCTGACAATATACTCTCAAGGAGATAGGTGGGTAGGAGGTAAACTAGAGATAGTGGTAGACGGAAGTTGATACTGGTGATAGGATAGGTGTTGGTATGCCTGAAACTCAATTATGTATAACTTTATAAACCATAGTGCTTTAATAAAAAATTTCATCTCAGAGCCGGAGAGATAGTACAGTGGTAGGGCATTTGCCTTCCATGCTGCTGACCTGAGAGGAGCACTGTTCTATTCCTGGCATCCCATATGGTTCCCCAGCCTGCCTGAGGCAATTTCTGAGTGCAGAGCCAGGAGTAACTCTTTAGCACTGCTGGGTGTGGCCCAGAAACTGGTCAATCAATCAATAAATAAAGTTTTTTAAAAAAGAATTTTATTTCTAAAAAAGAAAGAATTTCATCTCAAAATAATGTCAATATATTTATAAATGTTACGTGAGCTGTGTGCAATGTTTTAAAATGCTCAGTCACTTTCTACAAGAGAAAAACACATATTCCAAATTTGTCACTTACCTTTGCTTCAGATATGAATACAACTGTATCACTAAGATACCAGTTTTATTTATTTATTCATTTTTATTTGGGGCCACAACCTGAAGTACTCATAGCTTACTCCTGGGTTCGCACTCAGCAATCATTCATGATAAGGTTTGTTTGTCATATGGAGTGCCAGGGACTGAATTTCAGTCTGCAACACACAGGCAAGCTCCTTACCCACTGTACTCTCTCTAGCCAGGAATAATTTTTTTAAAGATAATTTTCATATGACCTGTTACTTGGAAACATTTAATTTTCTATTGTTATTGGTGTGATTTAGAGTACAAACATAATCTGTATGTAATATTTCTTCCCACTGTTTAATAACTATGGCTACCTTCTTAGAAATTTGAATAAATAAACATATTTTTGCCATGCCTTTAGGTTTGAAGTGTTGACATTCAGTTACAATGCTGCCTTAACCAATACACTCAGTATTTATTTATATTCAATCTCTGAATCAAATATGATCAACTTAAAACTCAATTGTTATAAAAACATCTATTTTTTAAAAATTATTATAGTTAGAATTAAAATAGTATTAAAGCTATGATATTGTACAAAGTTACTGCATTTCACCACCACCAAAGTACCCATAACCTTCCACCACTGGACTTATACTACCTCTGGCCTGACCTTCATTCACCCTCCTCTGTTCCCCACTATTTTTGGGTGGGCCACACCCATTAGCAATCAGGGGTTACTCCTGGTTCTACACTCAGATATCACTCTTGGCAGGCTAAGGGACCATATGGAACGCCAGAATCTAATCCAGGTCAGTCATGTGTAAGGAAAATGCCCTACCTGCTGTGCTATCTCTGGCCACCCCTCCACTATTTGTTAATAAATTGTGTAATTCAAGACCAAAGGCTTCTCATTATTTGATACTGTTTCCTTGTAAAACACATATTCTCAAATTAAAATTACAATAAAAAGATTTAAAGAGGCTGGCCACTAGTGAGAATAAAATGAGTAATCTGGAAGACCAATGAGAGCAACTAGCTCAATTGGACATCACAACACAGAAAGGAATCTTACTCAGAGAATAGAGACACTTGGAGGATAGGCTAAGGAAGACCATGAAAATAAAATGCTTCAAATCAGATAAAAGACTGATTGCTACTGGGGTGCCCAGGTGGCCTCCAGCATTGCTGGGCCTGAGTAGTCCCATAGCATATTTAACCATCTGGCCTGATCAGCTGAATATTGCTGGGAGTGCTCTCCTGGCCCCCTGAATACAGCTTGGAAGACACAAAAAAGAAAGGGTGAGATAAAGTAAAGGAACAATAGAGAAAGACTATTTAAGGCTATAGCTTGAAAAGGTTCATTAATTACAAGTGAAAATTTTCATATGACGTCATTGATTACGTACTTACTTTTAACAGGTGAATGATAATCGTTTATAAATTACATATCAATCAAATGTCTCAAATATTATTACCAGGAACACCATGCAAACAAAAGTACTGATTTGCTAAGATAAACATTAAGTGACTCAAAGTGACTCTTTGACATAGAGGAGGATAAAAAGGGAGGGAACCCAGGTGAGTAATTTTGCTAGTGATTAACATGCATGGCTGAGCTGTGACTACCTCTCTAATCCCAGCAACTAGAGCATGTCTATAAAGTTGGGAAGCATTATTCTTCCACTATCATAGTATAGGGACCACCTGTGTTTTCATCCGACAAAGAAGCAGCTCATCAAGCATGCTTGACCTAAGCAGAAGTCCTGAAAGTGGGCAGTGTTGAATGTGACTTTGTTGGGGTTTTTTTTTTTGTTGTTTGTTTGTTTTTGGTTTTTCGGGCCACACCCGTTTGATGCTCAGGGGTTACTCCTGGCTAAGTGCTCAGAAATTGCCCCTGGCTTGGGGGGACCATATGGGACGCCAGAGAATCAAACCGCGGTTCTTCCTTGGCTAGCACTTGTAAGGCAGACACCTTACCTCTAGTGCCACCTCGCCGGCTCCGAATGTGACTTTGTTTAGATCTCATATTTTTGCTCTGTTAGTCCAGCAGAAAGTACTTCAGATGGAGGCTGATAAATTCACAGAGGTAAACTAAGACTTTCTGAAAATTACTGTGAAAGCATTGGATATATTACATAATCATTTTCAGACCTTCAACATCACATATCTAGATGGGTAAATTTATAGAGATGATCAATTTTAAGAGTCTTAAAGAAAATATAAATATTTCTCTCTGAGAGGATCTCAGAACTAGAACAGCAGATGCTAAATTTACTTTCCTAACACTCCTTCATAGTCACACACCATTTATTTCTAGCTTCTTTATTACTACTATGCATTTCCTGAGGTGCAGAAAATTTCAGGATGTAAATAAAGGGCTAACATAAAACATTTTCTAATTTGGGCAGCCAATATATGGATTCATGCTTCACCCAACCTGATACACATTCCTTATATGGCTTTTTTTTAAATTATAAAATCTTTATTTAAGCACCATAATTACAAGCATGATTGTAGTTGGGTTTCAGTCATAAATAGAATACCCCTCTTCGCAAGTGCAGCATTCACACCACCAATGCCACCCGCCTCCTTCCCAACCCCTGCCTGTATTTGAGACAGGCATTCTATTTCTCTCACACATTAAGATTGTCATGATAGTTGTTAGTGAAGTTATTTCCCTAACTGCACTCTCCACTCTTGTGATTACCTTTGTGAGTCCTTCCAGCCCTTATCTCTATTGTCTCTGGGCATTATTCAATAATGTCCTTAATTTTTCTTAAAACCCATAGATGAGTGAGACTATTCTGCATCTATCTCTCTTCCTCTGACTTATTTCACTCAGCATGATAGATTCCATGTACATCCATGTATAGGAAAATCTCATGATTTCATCTCTCCTGATGGCTACATAATATTCCATTGTGTATATGCACCACAGTTTCTTTAGCCATTCCTCTGTTGAAGGGCATCCTGTTGTTTCCAGAGCCTAGCTATTGTAAATAGTGCTGCAAAGAATATAGGTGTGAGAAAGGGATTTTTGAATTGTATTTTTGTGTTTCTAGGGTATATCCTTAGGAGTGGTATAGCTGGATCATATGGGAGCTCAGTTTCCAGTTTTTTGAGGAATTTCCATATTGTTTTCCATAAGAGCTGGACTAGACAGCATTCCCACCAGCAGTGAATAAGAGTTCCTTTTTCTCCACATCCCAGCCAGCCCGGATTGTTCTTGTTCTTTGTGATGTGTGCCAGTCTCTGTGGTGTGAGATGTTTTGATTTGCATCTCCCTGATGATTAGTGATGTGGAACATTTTTTCATGTGTCTTTTGGCAATTTGTATTTCTTCTTTGAGGAAGTGTCTGTTTATTTCTTCTCCACATTTTATGATGGGGTTACTTTTTTTTTTGTTAAGTTCTGTTAGTACCTTGTATATTTTGGATATTAGCTTATTATCTGATGGGTGAATAGTTTCTTCCATTCTGTGGGTGGCTTTTGTATCCTAGGCACTATTTTCTTTGAGGTGCAGAAGCTTCTCAGCTTAATATATTCCCATCTGTTTTTCTCTGCTTCCACTTGTTTGGTGAGTACTATTTCCTCCTTGAAGATGCCTTTAGTCTCAATGTCATGGAGTGTTTTACCTATGTGTTATTCTATATATCCTTGATATCAGGCCTGATATCAAGGTCTTTAATACATTTGTATTTGACTTTGGTGCATGGTGTTAGATGGGGGTCTGTGTTTGCTTTTTTGCAAGTGGCTAACCAATTGTGCCAACATCACTTGTTGAAGAGGCTTTCCTTGCTCCATTTTGGATTTCTAACCCTTTTATCAAAGATTAGTTGATTGTATGCCTGGGGAACGTTTTCTTTTTTTTTTTTAATATATTTTTTATTTAAGTAACATGATCATAGTTGTGTTATAGTAATAACCAGAACACCCCCCTTCACCAGTGTAACATTACCTCCTCCCCCCTTCCCATCCCCTACCTGTATTCGAGACAGGCATTCTACTACAGTTATTTGTTTTTAAGTTCAGTTAGTTGTATTTTTTTTTTCTTAAAGGATAAGAGTAAAAAAATATAGTAAAGGTGTGGTAGTGGTAATCGCTATTGTTTGCATAGATCTAGAAAAATGGGAAAATGGAAAAAAATTCTTGACCTGATTATAAAAAGGCCTCACCCCAGAAGTTTATTGGCATAAAACCAACTCTGGGTTCCAGGCATACCAGTCCATCTAACTAGAGTCATTCTCAAGGTCCCGGTGAAACTTTTTTACACTTTAGCTATTGTTGGTTTCAGATTCTTATATTTAAAGACTTTGGATTCTGTGCATTTCTTTCATCGATGTCAGGCTGATGTGGAGCATCCTCTAGTTTCAGCATACCATTTAATGCGGAGCGATCTGCCCTGCATGCAGACTGTTGCTGAGTCGTCTGGGTGTTGGGAGCACTCTTTGGAGTAAGTCAATGCCAAAGCAGTGGCAGGTCTTTCCTGGTAGAAGCTTGGATCCTGTAATGTTATAGACAATTGTGGTTGTTTCCATAGATGGTATCCATTGTTCAGGTGTGTTCAGGTGCGATGCCCATTCTTCTGAGGCCTAAGCCAAATCATTATACCAATGTTCAGGGTAAAAGGCCTAATTACATTACCAAATATGTGTTCCCATCTCTATTAGATAAGAACTTGTTTGCATTTGTATTATTTTCCCATTTTAATGTGCCTATGCAAAAGAGAAGCAATGCCACAAGATATCGTTGGTGCATCTGGGGGCCGACAAATAAAGTCCAACTTTTGGGGAACGTTTTCTGAATACTCAAGTTTATTCCACTGATCTGAGGATCTGGGTGTTTATTGTTCCAAATGAATTCCAGGAGTGTTTGATCCACTTCTTTGAAGAATGTCATGATATCTTTAGAGGAATTGCACTAAATCTGTACAATGATTTGGGGAGTATTGCCATTTTAATGATAGTAATCCTGCCACTCCATGAGCAGGGTATGTGTCTCCATTTCCTTGTGTCCTCTCCTTTTACAGCTTTAATGGAATGTAACAAGCTGGTACCAGTTAGAATGTTATCTAATTAGATATACTGTGTTTTTATTCCTTCAAAACTTTTGTCATGATCCACTCCCATATTAAACACCAGGCTGCTATCTTTTATCCTGCCTCAAGTTATTATTCCCATACATTCTGCAGAGTCATCTGCATGTTTATTAAGCTAGGGTTTAGTCTTAGCTCTCCACTGGACTGCTGCAGTCAATAAAGAAGGGGTGGATGTGGATGACTCGAAATTTAGATATATTGTAGAGTGAGAGAGCAAGAGAAATAAAGGGTCTGTTTAGCAATCTTTCTTTTATTTGCTGTCAGGGAATGTCTCCCTCCTGAGGGAGCAACTTGTGAAAGTGGAGCAAAATCCACAAAAATTAGAAATAATGAAGAAACAAATAGTGCCTTTTTTTCCTTCTTGATAAAAAATTATGAATAGTCAATCTACTTCCTCTGTCCATTTCAGAATATTTAAGGTTGGCAAAAAAAAAATTGCTGGGAAATAGCAACTGACAATGAAGCACACTTCCTTAGAGGGCAAGACATTTTCTTTAAGAAAAAGGGGTTCTCATTCAGAAGGTTGTTGGTCCAGGTTATAATGATTTCAAGAAGAAAAATATTATTATTACTCTATTAGCTTCCCAGCTAATTGTTGCATCATTTCCCTGTCCCCTTCATTAGTGGTGCTGGGATGATCAGGGGTCACACATGGCTGTATGCTCACTAGAAGTCCCACATTTGGTTGTGGTTGTGCACACATACTTGATAGCAGTATGCTGGAGATCACACACTGTTGTGGCACTGGGATTCAAAAGCAAGTGCTGTAGGGATGGCCACAAAGTGTGGGATTGTATTGTGCTTCACCGCTCAGCCATCGCAGGAGCCTGTTGTTACATCTTAAGATGAAAGGAATGTAGAGACACCATGTGTCAGCAAAGAACACATTTTTGCAGAACTGGACTTTCTGGTTGCAAATCTAAGATCAGTATGATCTGCATAAATTTATTTATTCTCTTGATTCATAATTTATTCATCTGTAAAATGATTGTGATAATAGGATCCACCTTATTATTTTAAAGTTTTATTTTATTTAGTTTTGAAATTTCCCCCATTGCTCCACTCCTTATTGGTATCAGAGCTTGCACAAGTGTTTGACTGACGTCAGTGGTGGGGTAGGTCTCATTCTTTAGTTGTACAGCTCAGACTCTTTAGAGTTGTGATGTTCTCCAGGGTTTTCCCATTCTATGTCCTAGCACCTACTTGATTTAGGCACACCACAAAAGACCCTCTTTGTTATGGCACCAAGGATCCCAAAAGGCGCACCACCAGGGTGGTACTGGACAATGGGCAGTGGTTGGGACAGAATTTTGCTCCTTATGCTTACAGTGCAGTGTCTGGCCACTGAGCTATCTTTAGACCCAAATAAAGCACCAAATCTACTTTTTTTTAATGTTGCTATGAAATTCTTAGCACAATCTTGAGTTTAGTAAGCACTCTATAAATTTGAAATTTTTTAAAATTGGGTAAATAATTTTCTAGAAGATGTAGGAAAACATTTTACAGAAAAAACATTTTTATTTACTTTTAATCAATAGTTTGTTAGGCATTCCAATAGGTGAATGGAGTCTGTAAGACTCAAAGAACAAACACACTTAGCCTTACAAGTCATAGAGAATTTGTTTTAAGAATTAATAGCTTAAAAATTTTTTATGATACCACAGTGTATCATAATACATAATACATAATACAGTTGTTTCATGTATTAAATGTTCAAACACCAGTCCTACTACTATTATGGCCTTCTCTTCACCCCTATCTCTTCACCCAATCTCTCACCCACTATCATAACCTGTTCCATAATCTACACACACAAATTTACTTCTATTGTTTGTTACAACACAAAGGTAAATAAAATAATCAAAACTTAGATTAGCAAAGATTAATTTGAAACACTTGTTGTATCTGACTATGGTGTTAACTAAAGTCAGTATCTAAGGAATTACTGGACTGCAGTTGGTGTTAGCCTTCTGTGTTACTCTTTAGGCACTTTGAGCTCAGTAGATTTCTATATAGCTTTTTATCAGATTTCTTGTAATACTACTGGGCTGACACTACTATAAAATTTTTTTACTATTTATTTACTTTATTTTTGTGTTTTAAGTCATATCCTACTATGCACAGATCTTTTTACTTATTTATTTATTTATTTATTTATTTATTTATTTAGTTAGTTAGTTAGTTAGTTAGTTAGATTTTGGGCCACACCCGGCGACACTGAGGAGTTACTCACTCCTGACTCTGCACTCAGAAATCACTCCTGGTAGGCATCGGGAACCAAGGTCTTTTTAAAAAAAATTTTTTTTTATTGAGACAATTGTGAATTATAAGTCTTTCACAGTTGTATTTCAAGGATATAGTGACAGCAAATAAGGAACATTCCCACCACAAGTGTTGACCTCCCTCCACCATAGTTCCCTGCATGCATCCCATACCTCTAATCTTAGCACCCTGGTCCACCATGTAGCAGGCCCATTTTGTGTTTAGCTTGTGATAGTTTGGGTCTCTTGATTCTATTGTTGTTGACTTTGGCTTGGGTATTTAGGTCTTATTTTTTTTTCACTCAATGATCCTGAGGCCACTTAGCCCTTGGGTCCCATCCACTTTTTTTTTTTTAATTTTCTCAATTTGTAGGAAATTATAGAAATATTAGGCAGAACAAAAACATTCAAATTCTAAGGTTTTCTGAAAAAGGTGAGAAACCTATTAGATAATATAAATATATAAATAAAATTAAAAGAAAAAAGGGGGGGGCAAATGTGGCAAGTTTGTTTTTTTTGTTTGTTTGTTTTTTGTTTGTTTGTTTGTTTTTTGCATAGGCACAGTAAATGTTGGGGGAAATTAAAAAGAAAATTTCCTTGGCTTAAGAGATACCCATGAAGCATACTGTCAAAAGACTGACTACAGGCTCTAGGCATATTGGTTGTCCAACTTCAAGGTTTTTCTTTTTTTTTTTTAACTTGTTTTTATCTTTTTTTTAAATTAAATTAATTTTTTTTTATTTTTTGGTTTTTGGGCCACACCCGGCAGTGCTCAGGGGTTACTCCTGGCTATCTGCTCAGAAATCACTCCTGGCAGACATGGGGGACCATATGGGACGCCGAGATTCAAACCAACCACCTTAGGTCCTAGGTTGGCTGCTTGCAAGGCAAATGCCGCTATGCTATCTCTCCGGTCCCAAGGTTTTTCTTTATGGTCCCAGAAAAAGTTCTGCTCAATTGAGGTTGTCAAACAAAGTCAGTCTTCTGTAATTAGAGATCTTGGTTTTGCACAGATTCTAGAAGGAAGCATCTTCTGATTTCATCTCACTGTTACGTGTTGAGATAGAGCAATCTGCCCTTAGATCAAGTTGTTGCTGTTTTCTCTCCATCAAGGTGTCAGATGACCCCATCCTGGAGCAAGTTGGTGCCAGGGTGGCATTTGGGCCGCCCCAGGGGGAGTTTGATTCCTGGTGCTGGTGCTGAAAACTGTGCTGGTTCCAATGTTGGAATCCGAGGTTTGAGGTTGGAAGGTTCATGTCTGATCAATTGAAGCCTAAATCAAGTCCCTCTGACAAATGTTCAGGGTAAAAGTCACTCTTGCACTATAAAATTTATGAGTTCTTATCCCTATTAGGTAAGAACTTCTTTCTATATGTTAGATTTCCCCATTGTAGTGTGCCTATGCATAAAAGATGCTACATGATATTCCTGGTGTATATGAGGGTAAAAATAACAAGCTAACCAATCTCTATAACCTGATTTAACCTGAGCTTATATCCCAAGTCCCAAAACTTTTCTATTAAAAATTTCTACTAAGCAGATCCAAAAAAAGGATGGTGAAAAATACCTCTACATATGGAAATTGACATTAAGAATTATAAGAAAATGTGGCTACAGAAACATATAAAGGAAATATAGATATCCACTGTAAGTCTTTTGAGATAGTCAGGGGGAGGAGGGTGGTGCTAAAATCCAGAGCACAGGTTTTTTGTTTTCATCACAACTGGAAGTGTTCAAGGTTTACTCCTGGCTCTGCACTGCTCCAGGCAGGCTCAGGGGCCATAAAGGATGTCAGGATTCGAACTGGGGTCAGTCCTGTGTTAGCCGTGTGCAAGGCAAACACCTTACCGCTGTGCTATCACTCCAGTCTCATAAGCATAGTTTTTTTTTTTTTTAATCCTGCTCCATGGTCTTGTGGGGTCTGAGAAATGGTTTGCAGAAGTTGGGGATCAGATGGTATCCTTGAATTGAGGGTCTTTCAGGAGCCGAATTCTGTAGCAAGCAACAATTCCTAATGGGTGGGGGGGAGGTGGGAGTAAAAGAGCTGCATAGAATGGGCCTTGGAAGTGGTGGCTGCAGCTTCTTCCCAGAATGAGACATGGTTGGGAGGGTGTCCTTTCACTTTGGGAGTTGGCTGGCAGCTTACTGGGGTACGGGTCCAGAGGAGTTAAGAACTGAGGGTAAAGAGGGTTAATAGGGGGAGATAGCGAATCAGAATTGAGGGAGTGAGGGGATAGATTTGTAGGTTGGTAGATTGGGGATGGGGAAGGAGGTATATTACATAATAGAAACTATTACAATATAGGCAGGGATAATGGACAATACAGCTTAGACAAACATAGAGGAGTCCACCATGTACACACACTCACACACACACACATATAGACAGACAATGGAGATCTATTTGTAGGCTACACTTGAAGGACTGGCCCTATGGAATAGATCCAAGCACTTAAAGAAACGAGGCTGGTACATCGGGGGGGAAGATTCAGTTTCTAGGCAATTCATTGATGGTGGAGATAAATTTTTCTAGAAAAAAAACATTTGGGGTTAGTTGTGCATGGAGCATTTAGAACAGGGGTCTCAAACTCAATTTACCTGGGGGCCTCAGGAGGCAAAGTCGGGGTGATTCTTGAGTGCAAAGTCAGTAGTAAGCCTTGAACATTGGGGGGTGTGACCCAAACAACTAAAATAAAACAAAACAAAAAAGATTCTTCTAGGGCAGGGCCAAAAAATGTTGTACGGAGGGCCACAAACGGCCTGCGGGCCACGAGTTTGAGACCCCTGATTTAGAACAATCATAATTTTCACATCTAGAGTACTAAGCAATATGACAGTGAGCTCTGTAAGAGGAGTCTATCCCATGGCATATCATTTACTATGTCTCAAGCATCCAGATTCCTTTTCTAGAAGCAATCTGACAATATGGGCATTATGATCTAACAGTAAACTAGTTTGGTTTTAAAAAACAAAAACAGGGGCCGGAGAGATAGCATGAAGGTAGGGCACTTGCCTTGCATGAAGAAGGACCATGGTTCAAATCCTGGCATCCCAGATAGTCTCCCGAGCCTTCCAGGAGCTTGCCAGGAGCATAGAGCCAGGAGTAACCCCTGAGTGCTGCTGGGTGTGACCCAAAAACCAAAAACCAAAATAAAATAAAATAAAATAAAAAACAAACAAAAAAAACAAGTTGTAAAAACATAGTCAATTAATGGGGCCTATAACAAAAGTTTACAGTGTGCAGTTGCCTGTTTCAATGATCTCTGTGGCTGTAAGCATTAGATCATGATGGCAGGTGTAATCAAATGGAAGGTGGATAAATTAGAGTATTTTGTCAAGGCATTACTATGTTGAGGGCTGTTTCTGGAGTCTAATATGATAAAACACTAAAAGACAAAACTCAGGTGACCAACCTATATCTTCAAGAACCCCTGTGGACCAAAATAAGTTAAAGAGTTATTATAGACACAATAAAATTAAGACACTAAGACAAACTAATAGGGAGCTCTATAGTGTGAGTCCTTGGCTTCCACATGCATATTGCACTTGTTTCTGTGGATAAAAGCATTAGAACATTTTTATAGATCTCTATGATGGGCAGTTGATTGAATACCTGTTCAGTCTAAACAGCCGTATCCATTGCTGCAGGTTTCTTTGAAGTATATATTTCTCCTCTCCCACTGAGTTTGTTTCCTTCTCCTCCCTATTCCTTAACACCTACAGTGTTCAAGATCTCTATTAGATATTAAGATACCTATTAGACCATTGTATTTCTTCATGAAGATATTCTGAAATTCTTAGGTGCCATGTGTCTTCATAGTCCAGGATCTATAGATCTTAAATGTGGCTTGGCAGTTTGATAAGTTGTGGAGCAGGACCATTTCTGTCAGAGGGTGTCAGGGATGGTGCTGGGCTGCTGTGGTTTTATGCAGAAAGTGGAACCGGCTTCCATTCATTCTGAGAATGCCACAGAAGATAAACCCAGACCAGACTACCTGGAGAGAGTGTGAGGCCATTATTTTATTTTGGAGAGTGGTAAAGGAGACAGGTCATCTTTCTGCTACAAATATGGCAGGTATGGATGGAGGCTTCTGGGTTTGCTAGTGGCAAGATGTGTGTGGTGGTGGTGGTGGTGTCTTAGCACATACCCAATCTAAAAATATCCCAGAATCACAAGTCACAGAGAATTTTTGAAGGAGAAATCACATTTCACATTGATGGTCAGAGACCTTTGCTGCCAATATTTGACTCAGCAGAATGGGTGTAGAGACCTGATATGTGGTACTATTCTGGACATGGTCAGTGTTAGGTGGGAGGTGAAGCTGTTCTGGAAATTCCTTATAGTATGAAAAACTAATCTCCCTTTCAGAGGTCTAAGTCTCTTCATGCTCTTCTTTCATAGTCAACCAGACCTGACTCTCAAAACAGGCACCCCAAATGACTAGTCAACTTCCCCAGGCAATCTGGTCCCACTCATTTAACCTTTCACTTGAGCCTTCTGATTGATGATGGCTTCATCTGTTTGTAAACTCCACAAGGCAGGGCTTGGCAGCTTCTGTGGCCATATATTCTAGGTATTTCTCCACAAAGCCATCTCTGGCATTTCTTTCCAAGATGACTGGTCAGAAAAAAATGGTTAGGAGGAAGCAAGTCAGCATGAAGCCCTGCTTGCATACTCCTCAGAATGGCAAGAGCACACGCTCTGGAACTATTTTTTAGTTTTGAATTTTGGCTTGCTATTTTAATCATTGGTGCTGCCCTTAAATTATGAGTTCAGTAAGGTTACTTGACTTCATCATGACTCAGTTTCACCATTTTTTAAATGGAGAAAATAGTGTAAAATGCTTCATGCATATTGGACTCCAATGTAGATTTCTCTTGACCAGGTAGTCTGAGAGAAAACCCAAAAGAAACTAGCTGGAAGGGCCCTACTCCTTTCTCACTATTAAGTGAAAGACATTTCTCTCAGAGAACTTACAAGAAAGATGTGAAAGGAAACCTCCTTGAAGTGGAACCACACTCTTTGAATGCAGCTGGTTCACTTAGGCCCCTGGCCTCAACCTTTAAATGATTTTTCTTTTTATGTTTAAATTTTTAAATGAAGGGCCAGAGAAATAGTACAGTGGGCAAGGTGCTCATTGTACTTCACCGTGTTTAATCCCTAGCACCCAATATTGTTCCTCCCGCCAGTACTGCCAGGAGAAATCTCTGAAAGCAGAGCCAGGAGTAAGCCCTGAGCATCACTGGATGTGGCCTACAAACAGAAATAGGATAAAAAAAATAAATTTTTCAAGAAGGCACTAAATACATATAAAATGTGCAAAGTTAGAACATCTTAAAAGTTCAAGTTGGGGCCAGAGAGATAGCACAGAGGTAAGGCGTTTGCCTTAGAAGTAAAAGGACGGCATCCCATATGGTCCACTGTGACTGCCAGGGGCAATTTCTGAGCATAAAGCCAGGAGTAACCCCTGAGTGCTGCCGGGTGTGACCCAAAAACCAAAAAAAAAAAAAGTTTAAGTTGCTGATTTTTACCTGAATACATAGTCATATGACAACAATCCATATTGTTGCTCTGGACCTCACTAGAACAATATTTTCCCCAGGGGAGACCCTACTTTGACTTATTTATTATAATACTTTTCTCCGTGTATGATTTTTATATAAATGAAGTCAGGCAATATGTGTACCAAGAGCAGCTTGTTTAAAGGGAAATGAAATTGAATCACCAACACTTGGAAAGCTGAAATCCATATTTCCATTCCTTACTATAGTCCTACCATGTATTGGAGCAAGAGGCAGACCATGGCTCTTGTACATCGAAATCTTTTTTTTTTCTTCTTTATTTTAAAAATATAGAGGGTCCCCCGAGGAACCTGCTGCTAAAGGCTGGGTGTGGCCTCCCAAAGTTGGTAACACCCAGACAATCCGAATAAGACTTGATGAAGAATTGCAAAATAAAAGATTATATGCCATCAAGACCCCCAAGCCTCCGGGCACACGACCATCTTCTGCTCTTGGGGCTGACGCTAAAGAGGGGGTCGGGCAGATCGCACCCCGCGGGCATCCCGCAAAGTAGGCGGGTCACCCGGCGGGCGACCTTTACTCGCACAAAAATTCGTCTCACATCGGCAGTGAGGACCCGGGCGTCACCCCGGGTTGTTATTTTCCTTACTCATAAGTTTAAGGCATACATCGAAATCTTGTACATGAAATTTCACCTGCTGCTAATTATGAGGTTTGGAAAAGGGGACTCTCTACTTAGGACTCCAACCTGTTGCCAAAAACAGACCTGGGAAACTGGTGGTGCTGTACACATTTCGCTCAAACCCTCTTAATATCAGAAGTGAGGGATTCATTTGGGGTCCACCTTCCCCATTCTTAAGGAATCTTGGGAAAGAACATATTGGGAAAGATTGCAAGTATGTCTGTGGCTCTTCACACTCTTCAAAAACCAACTTCCTTCAAATATTGATTCACCTTTTGGTTCATTTGCCCTCTATTATTTTCCTATTTCCTGCTACAAAATCCTGCTTTAGAAATGAGGCATGCCCCAAAAAACAGGTTTCAAACAATTTCTGGTTCAAAGGATAAGTCCCTTCTACCTGACAAGTTTGATCCCCTCCTTTGACTTCCCTCCCTAATTCTCCTCATGCCTGTATCCTTTGATTAATGAATTTGTTCCTCTCTAATACCTTGACTTCTGTGAGCACCTTTCTCCAACAGCCCTGAGCTGCAGAAGGTAGAGTGCAGAGATGCCCCTCCCTAGAAAGGGAGGGCCACAGCTCTGGCCTCCCTCATCAAGCAGCAGGTATAAATGCTTTAAATATGCCCATGAAAAGTGTGTGGGGGGAAACTAAGATATCTAAAGGTGGTGTGCTCTCCTCCCCTACCCCTGGCACTGACTGGTCCCCGCTTTTCCTGAAGCTTTATTTTCTAGAAACCCCAGGGTGCTGTGTATGTCCAATAACTCTTCAATTGTACAGTCTGGTGTTTGTCTGGATGATAACTTCCCATGTGAAACATTTTGAGATGAAGAGTGAAAAAATTTTCCCTGCTTTCCAGTTCTTCTTGCTGCTCCTTTTTGCACTTCTGGGATGGGGTAAGTGATTTAGGCAATAATGAGGGGAAGGGGTATGATGGAGGCAGTGTTTCTAGCCCAGACATGACTCCTAGAAGCAAATGAGATTTACTCTTTTGCCCATTTCTGCAAAAGCTAGTGCTGACTGGCTCTAATAATGCTGTCAGTCCATCACTATCTCCTGAGCTTGTGACTACAAGAAGTTCTCACTTCCTTTTATATCTTGCAAACATACTGTGTTTTATTTTTTACTAGAATATCCTAAGTCTAATAGCTACTTATTTTCAAATTAGAGTCAGAGTATTACTCTAAAATAAAAGCATTCTTTCCTTGTGTTCAATCAAATACAAGGTCTGTCTCTCAGAATTCGTAGGAGAAGCAAGATAGAAGATTCATCACCAGGAAAACTAGGTGCTTGGCAGCAGTAAAGGGTTGGTCATAAAAGGAACTAGCCTGAGGAAGAAGTGAATCAGGGATATTGTATGATTCCAGCTGAATTCTTAAGCTGGTACCACTGACCTCTTGCCTTTGATTTCTTACGTTATCAATGGTTCTTTCTTAATCATTAGAGACCAAGTTAATCTGCTAGGTTTTTTTTGCCTTTGTCTGTATTGTAGAGTGGCATACTGGGAAGAGAGAAGAGCAAAGTAGAAAGAAAATGTCTAGGTTGAATGTGGGATTCCTTTTAATCTTCCCTTTTAATGAAATATAGTCCTTACTTTATTAAAATACTATATATTTTTTAATTTTTAAGTTAAATTACCATGAAACAAAGTTAAAAAGTTGCTGATAGTTGAGTTTCAGTCATACAATGTTCCAACACCCATCCCTTCACCAGTGTTCATTTCCCACCACTAGTTTCCCCAATTACCCTCCCATCCCCTCTCTCCCCTCCATCTGCCTCTATAGCAGACACGTTTCTTCTCTCTTTCTTCCTAAATTACAATTGAATTGATTACTGCGAAAGCAGTTAGAACAGAGAAGGGACCACTATAATGATAATAGTTGGAAATGATCACTGTAGACTAGAAGTGTCTAGCGTTTCTTTCTGTTAAACAATATGCATGGTATCCCTTCAGCAACAATAATACAAACCACAGTATCTAAAGGAAAAATGTGGGGGGAAATTTTAACTTTTTAATATTTTTGTTTATTTGTTTTTGGGTCACAACTGGCAGTGCTCAGGGGTTACTCCTGGCTCTATGCTCAGGAATCACTCCTGGCTGGCTCGGGGGACCATATGGGATGCCTGGATTTGAACTACCGACCTTCTGCATGCAAGGCAAATGCCTTAACCTTCATGCTATCTCTCCGGACCCAACTTTTTAATACTTTTTTAAATTTGCTTCTAGCCCTGCTTTGGCTTCTCCTCCCTCAAGCTTCTCTTTCTCTTCCCCTTTTTTTGTGTGCTCCTTGATTCTCTGTATATCTCTATTTCTGCTTACAAATGATTTAAAAATTAGCTCTAATCTGTCAAATCCATAATTTTAGTCTATAAATATGGTTTTAAATAACAGTCTTTCAATGTCACACACACAAACACACACACACACACACACACACACACACACACACACACACTCCATCACTGTGGTTCCACAAAGATAAACTCCTCCATCTCAGTATGTGTCAATGGGTTTCTCTTTCTCCTGTCTTTTTCTCTCCATCTTTCTTGAATCCTCCCTCCCCAGTAGGATTTAAATAATCTCTGATCCTATGTGCATAAGCATTATTCAGGGGGGATTTTTTTTCAGTGCTGGGGATTGAACCCAGGTCTTGTACATGCAGAGTATGCATTTTCCTTCCTAAACTCATTCCTGATCACAGAAAAATTATTTAAAATTATTAAATTATCTATGGGCCAGAGCGACAACACAGCAGTAGGACGTTTGCCTTGCACGTGGCTGACCCAGGATGGACCTGTGTTCGATACCCGGCATCCCGTATGTTCTCCGGAGCCAAGAGCAATTTCTGAGCGCATAGTCAGGAGTAAGCCCTGAGAGTCACCGGATGCAGCCAAAAAACAAGCAAACAAAAATTATTAAAGTATTAAAATTATTAAAAATCTGTGTTCAGGCCAGAGAGATGGCATGGAGGTAAGGCATTTGCCTTGCACACAGAAGGACAGTGGTTCAAATCCCAGCATCCCATATGGTCCCCTGAGCCCACCAGGAGCAATTTCTGAGCATAGAGCCAGGAGTAACCTCTGAGCGCTGCCGGGTGTGACCAAAAAACCAAAATGAAAAAGAAAAATCTGTGTTCAAGAACTTTGTCTCCCACCCTTCATGATCCTGATGCAATAACTTTGTGTCATGCCCACACATGGTTGTTAGCTACTCTTGGGGCCTTTAAGTCACAGAAGTTCCTGGACATTGGCTTACTATTATCTAATTAAACACTCTACTCAGATTACTTTCTAGTTACTGCTTCATCTCTGTTCTTATTTACTGTTCACCTTTTAAAAGGGTTTTCCCCAAGGTGGGCCTGGGGCCACTTCCATTTGTTATTCAGTTCCAGTGCTGCTTGGGTCCAGCAGTGCTAGAAGTTACTAGAATCATATTAGCAATTCTTAGGGGACTATACAGTGCTAGAAATAGAATCTGGGTTTCCACTAGCCAGACATGCACTATAGCCTTTGGAGCTGTCCCCATCATTCACTTTCTTTTTCTTTCTTTCTGTTTTTTTTTTTTTCTTCTTTTTTGGCTTTTGGGCCACACCCAGTGACGCTCAGGGGTTACTCATGACTATGCACTCAGAAATGGCTCCTGGTTTGTTTGTTTGTTTGTTTTAGTGTCACACCCAGTGATGCTCAGGAGTTACTCCTGGCTATGTGCTCAGAAATCGATCTAGGCTTGGGGGACCATATGGGATGCCAGGAATGGAACCAAGGTCCATCCTGGGTCAGCCACGTGCAAGGCCTACTGCTGCACCATCACTCCAGACCCTAGTCCAATGTCTTACCTTTAATTTTATTCTCTTATTTTATTTTTTGAAAATGTCATATAAATTATTCTAAAAAAAAATGATGCCACATGCATGTAATAAAACCTCAGACTCTGGGGCCAGAGAGATAGCACAGCAGTAGGGTGTTTGCCTTACACGAAGTAGACCCAGGATGAACCTGAGTTAAATTCCTGGCATTCCATATGGTTCTCTAAGCCTGCCAGGAGCTATTTCTGAGTGCAGAGCCAGAAGTAACCTCTGATCGCCATTGAGTGTGACCCAAAAAACAAACAAACAAACCAAAATCCTTCAGATTCCTTTTCCAACTATTCCCTACTCCCAATCCTATTCCCAAGAATTGGCATTTATTTTTATAGTCCTAAATAATATCCTTATGATACTATGTTTATTTGTCAGTGGTTTTATTTCTGCTTCAGGAATGATTTATTGACTTCCTTCTAATGAAAGGAGGACTTAAGTCTTAGACCTCTCCTTCTTCATATGTATATCACATATTAATCTCATAATTCCTCCAAATTATCAAGTTTCTGATGTTAAATTAGTGTTTACATAACTATCAAGTAATATTTATTTCTGAATTATGTTACATTACCAATTTCCTTTTAATATTGTTCTTTTATAGTTGTTAACAGTAGCTTCATTTTTGTTGTTTTATTTTTTGTTTGTTTTGCTTTTGAGTCATATTCAGTGAACTCGGGGGTTACTCCTGGCTATGCGCTCAAAAATCGCTCCTGGCTTGAGGACCATATGGGACGCTGGGGGATCGAACTGTGGTTCGTTCTAGACTAGTGCACGCAAGGCAGATGCCTTACCACTTGCACCACTGCTCCAGCCCCATCATTATTTTCAAATTACATGATACTTTACTTAGAATACCCTACCAACTACACAAAAAAACTTCTAGAAACAATAAATTTATACTGTAAAATGGCAGGCCCAAAACCCTATTACAGAAACCTAAGTCAGTCCTATGCAAACAATGAAATGGAAGAGAGAAATTTTAAAAATACCATTTACAACTACCCCTCAAAATAAAACTCCAAGTAATGGGTCTGAAAATATAGTACAGTGGGCAGTGATCTTGCATTTGGCTGGCCCAAGTTCTATCCTTGGTACTCTATATAGTAACTCCTAAACATAGGACCAGAAGTGAGCTTTGAGCACACCCAAGTGTAGTTCAAAAAGAAAAAAAAATCAGCTTAACAAAAAAGGTATAAGACATATAAATAAAACTATAAATCATTACTAAAAGAAACAAGACAAAAGGGAATGTAAGTGCACCCCCTGTTCATAAATTGAAAGTATTAATATTATCACAATGATAATATTACCCCCCAAAAGCTATAGATTCAATGTAGTTCCTATAAAAAAAATCCGTGCTGTTGTTTAAAGATATATACTAAAGGATATAAATATAAAATATAAAGTCCACAAGTTGGGTGAGGCCATCCCATACACAGTGTTTCTAACCCCTAAGGTAGAAGGGTCTGATGAAGCAGGGTAGTGGTGGAGAAATAATACACAGCAGTCATAAAATATATTCATTGGAGTCAGCTCACTTTATTACTCAGACATAGCTTTTCTATGCCACGAGTCTCTCTACCATGTGCTCATTTTGCCATGTCTTTTCTTTCCCAAGCTCTCCCTGCCCTGTGCTTCTAAGTCATGTGCATTTTCTTTTTCTCCCAAAGTTAGTGCCTTTTCTTTTCTATCCAGAACCCCACCCACCAGGGTGTGGGAAGGCCCTGTAATTCGGGTGGACATTTACATACCAAAAGAAGAGGTTAGGGAAACAGGAAGTTGGGGGGAAGGTTACAATAGACCAAATACTGCTGTGAGTATTTGGAGTAGTAACCCCATTATGCCCAAATAGCCCAACCAATGCTTTGTGGGGAGGGGGAGACAAGAGGTTTCTATTTCTCCAACTTTAAATTATACTACAAAACTATAATAATAGAGACATTGTGGTAGTAGAATAAGAATACACCTTAAGACCAATGCAAATAAAGCAAGCCCAGAGACAGATCCAGGTTAGCTAATACTTGACAAGAGTATGAATTGGTGCCTGCATATAAGTGTCACCCTCATCTCCTCTCTTGAGGTGTGTACTTTTCTTTTCTTTTCTTTTCTTTTTTTTTTTTTTTTTGTTTTTTGTTTTTTGGGCCACACCCGTTGACGCTCAGGGGTTACTCCTGGATATGCGCTCAGAAGTCGCTCCTGGCTTGGGGGACCATATGGGACACCGGGGATCTAACCGTTGTCCGTCCTAGGCTAGCGCTGGCAAGGCAGACACCTTACCTCTAGTGCCACCGCCCGGCCCCAGGTGTGTACTTTTCTACTTTAATTTTGGTTGTGTACCAGGACTCTCTCCACTGTTGGAGATGCCTGTGTGCTCTCTGGAGCCTTCTTATCATTTCTCTTTCTTTCTTTTTTTCTTTTTAAGTTTTTGGGTCACACTAGTGGCGCTCAGGGGTTATTCCTGGCTCTGCACTCAGAAGTCCCTCCAGGTAGGTTTGGAGGACCATATGGGATGCCGGCATTCAAACCAGCGTCCATCCTGTGTTGGCTGCATGCAAGGCAAATGCTTTAGCCCCCCCTTCTCTCTTTCTTATCCTCTTCCTCACCTTCCTCAGTACCTTTGAATATAATCTATTTTTACATAAAAAGAAAGAAGTAAAGAAAAAAGAATAGCCTCTTCAACAAATGGTATTTGGAAAAACTGATCAGTCACATGTAAAGAAAAACAAACAGATAAAAAAAAAGGGGGCCCTCAAATTCCTATCTCATATCATACACAGAAATCAATTTAAAATGTATTAGAGACCTCAATATCAATCCTGAATCCAAGATTATATTGAAGAAATCATAGGAAGGACCCCTCATGCTTTTGAATCTAGAGGCTTCTTCAAAGATTCAATGCAATGGACAAGCAAACACTTGCACTCAGAAATTATTCCTGGCAGTGCTCAGGTGCTGGGGATCAAACCCAGGTTGGCTGCATGCAAGGCAAATGCCCTATCCACTGTACTATCTCTGGATCCTGATTTCATGTTCGGGCTATTGTGACCAGCGCTGCTATAAATTTAGGATTACAAATTTCCATTTGAGTTAGTCTTTTTATATCTTTCAGATGAATTTCTAAGAGTGGTATTACTGTTTATATGTAATTTTCTAGGGGGAGAGAGGGTGCTAGGTCCACACTTTGTACTGAACAGGAATTATTAAGTTATTATTGACTTTGTGATCAGGCAGAATTCCTGATGATGTTCAGGGCACTGGGGATTTGAACCTTAATCTTTGGCTCCATTCATTTTCATTTTTGAAGAAATATCACTACTGTTTTCCATGTGGCTGTACTGATTGAAATCCCCTGAGTAGTGTAACAGAGTTTCTAATTTTTTAGTTTTAACACTTGTTCTTTTTGCCATAGGCCATTCTCATGGGTGTGAGGAGTTATCACATTGTGCTTTTGATATGCATTATGGCTTTGAGCATTTGTTTTTATGATTCTGTGAGTTATTTGCACGTCTTCACTGTAAAAGTTTCTATTAATACCACTGCTTACACTTTGACTGGGTGGTCTGGTTCTTGTCATTGAATTGTGTGACTTCTCGATATATTTTGGATATTTATCCCTTGTCAGATATGTGATGTACAAATCATCTCCTAATTACTGGGCTGCTTTTTTGTTTCCATGTGATAGTTTTGTTTTCTGTGCAGAATTTTTAATCTTATATAGTCCCATTTGTTTTTTAAATCAATGTTTTAAAATATTGTTAAATGGGGCTATAGCAAGGGCTCTTCTTTCATTTTATTAGAAATGTACAGAATAGAAAGCCATTTCAGCTCAGGGATCACTTGCAGCAGGCTCAGAGACTGTATGGGATACCAAAAATAGAATCCATATAGGCCTAGTGCAAAGCAAGCACCTTACCCTCTGTCCTCTCTTCGGTCACTGAAACTCTTATTTTTTGGATGATTCACCACCTCGACTGACACTTTTAATATTTTGTTTTGTTTTGTTTTTGTTTGTTTTTTTGTTTTTGGGCCACACCTGGCGTTGCTCAGGGGTTACTCCTGGCTGTCTGCTCAGAAATAGCTCCTGGCAGGCCGGGGGGACCATATGGGACACCGGGATTCGATACAATCACCTTTGGTCCTGGATCGGCTGCTTGCAAGGCAAACGCCGCTGTGCTATCTCTCCGGGCCCTACTTTTAATATTTTTATATTCATTTTTTTCTCTTCCTACTTGTTCCCTTCCCTCCTTATTTTGGAGGTAATTTCTCAACTTATACAGGATTTTGTTTTTTGTTTCTTTGTTTTTGTTTATTTGGTCACATCCAAGTGTGCTCAGGGTTTACTCAGGGATCACTCCTGGTAGGTTTGGGAGACTATATAGGGTGCCAGGGATCAAACACAGATTGGCTGCATGCAAGTTCCTTACCTGCTGTTCCATTTCTTTAGCTCCTTTCAAGTTCTTTTAATCCTTCTTAATACATTTTGATTTATTTTCTGTTTACAAGAGATCTAATTTGCTATCTGTATGTTCTTTTTTTTTTTATTTTGTTTTTGAGCTATACCTGGTGGTGCTCAGGGCTTAGTTCTGGCTCAGCACTCAGGGATCACTCCTAGTGAACTTGGGGGCACCCTATGGGATGCCAAGGATAGAATCTAGGTTGGCCATGCACATGGCAAATGCCCTACCAGCTATATATTATGTCTCCGGCCCCTGAACATTCCTTTTTTTTTTTAAATGGTACCCTTTTATTTTATTTTTTTTAGTAAGTGGTATGTTTTTATTTATCTTGCTGAGAACATTTGAAGTAGTTTGTTATCTGCAATATATCAGATATCTGACTTTTCTTCATAGATAAGTTTTTATATTTCAGTTTAGAGACATTTGAAGTAGTTTTTGTTTTCTGCAATATATCATATAATCTGACTTTTCTTCATAGAGAAGTATCTGGGTATCTCTTGACATCTTTTTCATCCAAAAGTTTATTTAGGGGGCCGGGCGGTGGCGCTAAAGGTAAGGTGCCTGCCTTGCCAGCGCTAGCCTTGGACGGACCGCGGTTCGATCCCCCGGTGTCCCATATGGTCCCCCAAGCCAGGAGCAACTTCTGAGCACATAGCCAGGAGTAACCCCTGAGCGTTACCGGGTGTGGCCCAAAAACCAAAAAAAAAAAAAAAAAAAAAAAAAGTTTATTTAGTATCAAGCAAGAGAAGACTGCTTAACACTACAGAACATTTCAAAACTTGAGTTACAAAGAAATAACACATTATTTGTACTTGTCATTGGCTTCCCTTTTTATGCATGTTGACAAAAGAAAAAAACTAACATGGCTAAAAGATAAAATAACTAAATGCTATGGAAACCTTTAAAATGAAAGGGGAGGCTTATGTTATAAGGATGGAGTAACATATTTAGTAAACCTATTTTTTTTAGCACTAGTTCAATCAAACTTATTTTTTTCTTTTGATAACCTATTTTTATATATAGATTGGAGATATCAAAATTTTACATCTTTTTTTTCTGTCCAGCTTGATGTTCCAACACAGCATATTTAAGTTCTATCCATTCAGATTTTAAGCATTTATTTAAAAATGGATTGTTTATAGAAAAAAAAAGTACTTTGAACAGTATACAGGGCTGGTAGAGATTGGCTATTTCACAACATCAGATAGTGCAATCAGTATCTGCAATATGGCTGGTCTCTATAGATGCCCTTTGTGGTCCTCACTGAAGGTGTCTTAGGTCTTGAGTTAGTCCACTTCTCTTGCCCATAGGAGTCATCTTCATTGAGTCCATGTCCATAATCATAATAATCACCATCACTTTGTGTTGGTGTTAGCTATTATCATAAGAATCAAATAACTCTGTTCATCATAAGCAGTGTCAAATCCATCATCATAGTCATAATTTCCATAGGTCTCTTGTGTTGGGGGAGGTGGAGGTCTGTACCCAGTTGGGGGGACTCCACTTGCTCTGGAAGTAAGAAGTCCTCTTCTTCGACTCACTGGTCCTCGAGTAGCAAGGTGGCAGGAGGTACAGTCCCCCTTGGTAGACCAACTCCAAGGGGCCAGGCTGCAACTCCTCCCCTACCCCTGGTTATGGTTGGTGTTGGTACACCTCTTGTACACAAGGTAACCTTCCCTCGAACAACTGGTACATATACATTTTCTGAACCACCATTCAAATATGTTCATTCCTGAAGCTGTGCTTGTCTGATTTCATCATTATAGTCAGGAATAAGAAACTTTTTGATTTCCTCCAATGCCTGTCCCATCCGGATATAAGCTTCCACTGGAGGAGCAAACATTTCAATCAAAAAGTGCAGATCATCGTTGAGGTGGAAGTACTTGGCTTCTCCACTTTTTCTCAACTCTTCTTTATCTCTCTGCTTTATCTCTCGTTAGGGGCAGGGTTACACTCATGAATCCTTTTCCAAGGATAAGCTTTTTTTTTTTTTTTCTGATTTTGTTCACAGATATATATATATATATATATATATTTTTTTTTTTGCCACACCCGACATTGCTCAGGGGTACTCCTGGCTGTCTGCTCAGAAATAGCTCCTGGCAGGCGCGGGGGACCATATGGGACACCGGGATTCGAACCAACCACCTTAGGTACTGGATCGGCTGCTTGCAAGGCAAACGCCACTGTGCTATCTTCTCCGGGCCCACAGATATATTTTAAGCGACCAAAACAGTGTGTGGCAGAATCAGATGGTTGATGAAGATGCACAGGGATTAAGTACCATTTCCTATTTTAATGAAGTTAATAACAGTACAGTAAAGTTAGTTTTCCACGTTGTCATTCTTCTCAGTTTTGGGTTATTTCTACAGGAAAAAAATGCTCCGTGCTCAGGAAGTACCAGGTTGGTGCATTCCCCTTGAAGCGAGGCGCAGGGGCTAGAGGTGGTGCTGGGAGTAGGCAACCGCTGGACAGTGACCAAAGCCATCTAGGAGCTGCTGGATTGTTCCTGGCAGTGAATTCTTGTCTTGAGTTTGGGGTTAAGGGTGACTGAGACTGATAGGGGAAAGGGGTGTGGTCGTAGGAAATAAGAAGACAGGAAGTAGGAGAAGCCAAGCATACACATTTTGGTCAAGGTTTCTTCTTGGAAACGCTTTGGAGAATTGCCACGTGGGCCCAAAAGTTTCCCCACAAAATTGAAGTTAGGAAATTGTTTGTCAGGAATGAACACTTTCTGGCCCACCTTCTGAACCACATCAATGTTCTTCTCTTCATCTTTGCTTTCTCCTTTTTGAAAAATCTCCTTAACTTGGTTTACCAGGCGCAACGCGTGCGTAACGGAGGGGTCCAGGGAGTCCTTGCCCGCCATCAGCTCCGGCAGGTACTTCTCCTACATGCTCCTAACCTCTCCAACCGACTCTGCGCGCGGCCCGGGCTCTGCGAAGCCAAGCTAGGTGGGCGGCCTAGCGGCGGTACCCAGGCCGGGGGTGGAGGTGGGGGGAACCTGTCGCGCAGCCCCCGCTCCCGGAGGTGGCAGGGAGGCATCTCCAGACTCCCAAGCTGACGATGCGGCGGCTCCAGCTACTCGCTGCGCATCACTGGGATTCGCGCTCCGGCCGGCCCGGGGAGCAGGTGGGCGGCATCGGCCTCTCGAGAGCCCGAGTCGGCCCCGCGCGCCTCTCTAGATTCTTGAGAATGAGACACCAAACTAAATTCTAGGAGCTGTGTTCAGGGTGGGAATCTGTTAACTGATGGGTCAGATTGAACCGTTAGGGTGACTTGAGGGAGATGCAACAAGTCACATCTTGATTAGTAAAACCCCAAAGATAACAGTAGCTGCAGGCATTTTGCTAGTGTGGGATTATTTCTTTCCGCAGACAGAATTCTTCACATTCCTGCTCATTGAGTGTCAGCATAGCTACCAGTGTGCTAGAAACTGTAGGGGAAAAGGTAAAGAAGGCTTTATGTAAGCAGTATTTAAGTTGTCTTTTTCTTTCTTTCTTTCTTTCTTTCTTTCTTTCTTTCTTTCTTTCTTTCTTTCTTTCTTTCTTTCTTTCTTTCTTTCTTTCTTTCTTTCTTTCTTTCTTTCTTTCTTTCTTTCTTTCTTTCTTTCTTTCTTTCTTTCTTCTTCTTCTTCTTCTTCTTCCTTCCTTCCTTCCTTCCTTCCTTCCTTCCTTCCTTCCTTTCTTTCTTTCTTTCTTTCTTTCTTTCTTTCTTTCTTTCTTTCTTTCTTTTCTCTTTCCTTTCTTTCTCTTCTTTTCTTTCTTTCTCTTTCCTTTCTTTCTCTTCTCTTTCTTTCTTTTTTCTTTCTTTTCTTTCCTTTCTCTTCTTTTCTTTTCTTTCTTTCTTTCTTTCTTTCTTTTTCTTTCCTTTCTTTCTCTTCTTTTCTTTCTTTCTTTCTTTCTTTCTTTCTTTCTTTCTTTCTTTCTTTCTTTCTTTCTTTCTTTCTTTCTTTCTTTCTTTCTTTCTTTCTTTCTTTCTTTCTTTCTTTCTTTCTCTTTCCTTCCTTCCTTTCTTTTCTTTCTTTCTTTTTCCTCCAAACCCTCCTTTCTTTTTCCTTCTTTTTATTCCTTCCTCCCTCCTTTCTTCTTTCCTTTCTTTTCTTCCTTTCTTTTTCTTCATTCTCTTTCATTTCTTTCTTTTTCCTTTCTTTATTTCCTTCCTTCTTTCCTTTTTATTCTTTCTTTTTCTTTCCTTCTTTCCTTTTCCTTCCATCCTTCCTGTCTTCTTTCTTTTTTCTTTTTATTCCTTCCTCTCTCCTTTCTTCTTTCTTTTTCCTTTCTTTTCTTCTTCCTTCCTTCCTTTCCTTCCTTCCTACCTTCTTTCTTTATTCTTTTTCTCTCCTTCCTTTCTTTATTCCCTTCCTTCCTTACTTTTCTTTCTTCTTTCTCTCTTTTTCTTCCATCCTTTCTTTCTTTTTCCTTCTTTTTATTCCTTCCTCCCTCCTTTCTTCTTTCCTTTCTTTTCTTCCTTTTTTCTTCATTCTCTTTCATTCCTTTCTTTCTTTTTCCTTTCTTTATTTCCTTCCTTCTTTCCTTTTTATTCTTTCTTTTTTCTTTCCTTCTTTCCTTTCTTTTTTTCCTTTTCCTTCCTTCCATCCTTCCTTTCTTCCTTCCATCCTTCCTGTCTTCCTTTCTTTTTTCTTTTTATTCCTTCCTCTCTCCTTTCTTTCTTCTTTCTTTTTCCTTTCTTTTCTTCTTCCTTCCTTCCTTCCTTTCCTTCCTACCTTCTTTCTTTATTCCTTTTCTCTCCTTCCTTTCTTTATTCCCTTCCTTTCTTTCTTTATTCCTTTCCTTCCTTCCTTCCTTTCTTTCTTTCTTTCTCTCTTTTTCTTCCATCCTTCCTTTCTTTTTCCTTTTTATTCCTTCCTCCCTCCTTTCTTCTTTCCTTTCTTTTCTTCCTTCTCTTTCATTCCTTTCTTTATTTCCTTCCTTCTTTCCTTTTTATTCTTTCTTTCTTCTTTCCTTCCTTCTTTCTTTCTTTCTTTCTTTCTTTACTTTTTCTTACTTCCATTCTTCCTTTCTTCCTTCCATCCTTCCTGTCTTTCTTTCTTTTTTCTTTTTATTCCTTCCTTCCTCTCTCCTTTCTTCTTTTTTTTCCTTTCTTTTCTCCTTCCTTCCTTCCTTCCTACCTTCTTTCTTTATTCCTTTTCTCTCCTTCCTTTCTTTATTCGCTTCCTTCCTTCTTATTCTTTTTCTTTCTTTCTTTCTTTCTTTCTTTCTTTTTCTTTCTTCTTTCTTTCTTTTTCTTTCTTCTTTCTTTCTTTCTTTCTTCTTTCTTTCTTTCTTTCTTCTTTCTTTCTTTCTTTCTTCTTTCTTTCTTTCTTTCTTTCTTTCTTTCTTTCTTTCTTTCTTTCTTTCTTTCTTTCTTTCTTTCTTTCTTTCTTTCTTTCTTTCTTTCTTTCTTTCTTTCTTTCTTTCTTTCTGTTTCTTTCTCCTTTCCTTTCAGATTCATCTTCTCCAACAAAACTCTCCCCTATGCTTTATCTCAGACAATTTTCTGACTTTAATACATTGGTACCCACACATACCACCAGTAGTTCACACTTTGATATCATATCAGACAGACTATACCAACAAAATTGGTTATCATGGCCAAAATTAAATTGTAGTTTGGTGCTGTTTGACAATGTAAAGCACTATTATTTGGGGGGGATGTTTGGCCATACGTGGTGGTGCTTACTCTTGGCTCTGCCCTCAGGAATCATTCCTACAAAGTGGGGCATTATTAATGAAGCTATAACGGAAAGAAAAACAATTGCCATAAATATGCAACTGATGCAACCTATTTATATTTGAATCCCAATTTTTTTATTTCTATACAGATCACTTCTCTGAAACCTAAGTTCATATATCTAGTAATATGCTGTTTCTTAGGCACAATCTCTTGAATATAAAATAGGCATTAAAAACCCAAAGTCTGTAATATTTCTAGCCTACACCTGTTTTCTTATTCATCTGAGTAAATCTAAAAAAATTTTGAACTCTTTGCTCAAGTCCCAAAGCTAGGATTTTTTTCACTGAATCCTGCTTTTATACCACCCAACACAAAACACATGTATTCTCTCAATACATCCTGTTCTATTTTTCCTAATTTCATGACATAGCATGAAGTAAATTCATTTCCATGGATACTACTCTAGTCATATCAATATTTCTCTCCCTCTTTTTCTTAAAGCTTTTGGGCCACATAAAATAATATCCCCCCTCTGGGCCCGGAGAGATAGCACAGCAGTGCTTGCCTTGCAAGCAGCTGATCCAGAACCTAAGGTGGTTGGTTCAAATCTCGGTGTCCCATATGGTCCCCCGTGCCTGCAGGAGCTAGTTCTGAGCAGACAGCCAGGAGAAACCCCTGAGCACCGCTGGGTGTGACCCAAAAACCAAAAACAAACAAAAAATTATCCCCCCTCAATGTACTATTTTCTTGAACCAGAATTGAAGGGTCATTAAGAGACTTTTTTTTTTTTTTTTTTTTTTTTTTGCATTTTTAACTGAATTAAGCCAACACAGTGAAGAGTACAATCTGGTTCTTCTAAACCTTTCTCCTAACCAATATTCTACTCCTCTATGCATTCGTTTTTACATAACAAGATGAATGTGAACCTTTGAAAACATGATTAAGTTATTTCCTTTCCTTTCTTTTCCCTTTTTGAACAATTAAGTCCTAAAATTATTAGGGTCAGAACAAAGTGATATCAGTTGTGAAGGAGAAGCGGTGACAATAGTCCGGAGAAGGAAATGAGAAGCTGAATTCTCTCAGGAAGATGTGTCCATGGAGTGACAGTCTGGGTCCCTCTTGTTGGAGCCTTAAGAGAGAGATTTTTTTGTGTGTCTGGTAAAGAGTAATCTTACTTTATTTTTAAAAATAATTTATTCAGCCTGTGATATGGTCTTGTGGAGTCTAAAAAGTGTCTCTAAGCAGTCACATATCAGGAAATGTCTTCTCGGGAACGGAATCTGGTAGCAAAAGTCCACAGTAAAGGAAGGAGGGGAAAAGAGGCTGCCAAGAGCTAATCAGTAGCAGTGGAGTATCAGCTTCTTCTCAAGATGAGACTCTATCTTTTCACTTTGGAAGCTGGTTGGCATCTGGCTTTGGTGGGGGGAATGTTCTGCTTTGTGAGGAGTTAAGAACTGAGGGTAAAAATGGTTAAATGGGGGGTGAGAGGGTGAAGGGCTAGAAAAGAATTTGTAAGGTGGTAAGTGAAGGGGAAATAAGGGGTTATTTATGACAGGCAGAAGGACAATACACAACATAGACATTATATATATTACAGACGGACATTAGACAAACATTGAGATGGCCAGCACATACACTCATGCGTAACACATACACTCAGGGTTTGTGTAATTGCTCTTTGAGTGGCTCATTTAGGATTGGATAGTGCAAATATTGCAAGTTTTTTGTTTTTTGTCTGCGAATATTTTTAACCCTCCCTCCCATGTAAATGAGAGTTTTGCTGGTTAGTAGACTCTAGGTTGAAAGCTTTTTTCTTTCAGTAGTTTCAATATATTATTCCACTCTTTTCTTGGCTGGATTGTTTCAAATGGAATATCTGGTTTGATTCTTATGTTGTTTGCTTTATACTTGAGTTTTTGTTTTTTAATTATCTTACTGCTTTAAAGATTCGATCTCTCTCTTTGATTTCTGCCATTTGGATTACCAAATGTCTTGGTGTTGTTCTGTTATGATCTATTTTGTTTGGCACTCTTTTTGCCTCTTGGATTTGTAGTGAAACCTCTTTCCCGAGGGTGGAGAAGTTCTCTGCTTTTATCTCTTTCACTATTTGTTCTTTCCCTTTCCCATTTTCTTACCCTTCTGGAATTCTTATAATTCAGAGATTATTTTTCCTGTCTTTGTTTATTAAGTACCTTAAATTTTTGTCCAGGGTTTTGTTTCTCCTTTCTTTTATGATTTCTTTATTTAATATGGCTTGTAACTTGTCTTCAAGTACATCTCTGTGAGTCTAATTCTACTATCATGGCTAATATGTTTTTTTTATTTCCTTTAGTTCCACATGTATGGATTATCTCATCTTCTGAAAGAGTTCTTTCAGTTGGTTGAATTGTTCATCTACCTATTTGTTTTCTTTTCTTTTGTTTTTGGGTCACACACTCAGGGGTTACTCTGGCCCTGCACTCAGAAATAGCTCCTGGCAGGCTCGAGGTATCATGTGGCATGCCTGGATTCGAACCACCATTCATCCTGGGTTGGCTAATCAAGAGGTAGAACTCATTGGAAAAGTTTACGGGGTGTGTGTGTGTGTGTGTGTGTGTGTGTGTGTGTGTGTGTGTGTGTGTGTAGAGATAGAATGGCAGTAAGGTGTTTGCTTTGCATGAAGGTCGGTGGTTCGAATCCCAGCATCCCATATGGTCCCCAGAGCCTACCAGGAACAATTTCTGAGCATAGAGCCAGGAGTAACCCCCGAGTGCTGACCACCCCAAAAAACGTTTATAAAACTAAGAAATAAATGCCTAGAAATCATGTATTAGATAAATACCTCGTGTTGTCTGTATAGGAGGAAGTGGATTATGACTCAATTTGCAGGACTGTATTCTTGAGGTACCTGCTGGATTTGGGAAGCATATAGATGATAAAGAAGAGATGGATATTTTTTTTGGAGGGACACCCAATGATGCTCAGGGTTTACTCCTGGCTATGCACTCAGAAATCACACCTGTCTTGGGGGACCATATGGGACCCCAGGGAATTAAACCTCGGTCCGTCCTAGGCTAGTGGCAGCAAGGCAGATGCCTTACTGCTCTGCACCACCACTCCAGCCCTGGGAAGAGATGGATCAGGACTAATATTTTTTAAATAAAATCTTTATTTAAACACCTTGATTACAATATGATTGTGATTAGGTTTCAGTCATGTAAAGAACACCCCCCCTTCACCAGTGCAACATTCCCACAATCAATGTCCCAAATCTCCCTCAACCCCATCCCACCTCCACCTGTACTCTAGACATTCCCTCATTTATTCACATTGTTATGATAGTTCTCAGTGTAGTTATTTCTTCAACTGCACTCACCACTCTTTGTGGTGAGCTTCATAAAGTGAGCTGGAAGTTCCAGCCCTCCTCTCTTTGCTTCTGAGGATTTTTGCAAAAAAAAATTTTTTTTCTCGCAAAACCCATAAATGAGTGAGACTATTCTGCGTCTATCACTCTCCCTCTTATTTCACTCAGTATGATAGATTCCATGTACATCCATGTATAGGAAAATTTCATGACTTCATCTCCTGATGGCTGCATAATATTCCATTGTGTATATGTACCATCTGTTGAAGGGCATCTTGGTTGTTTCCAGAGTCTGGCTATTGTGAATAGTGCTGCAGTAAATATAGGTGTGAAGAAGGGATTTTTGTATTGTATTCTTGTGTTCCTAAGGTATATCCCTAGGAGTGGTATAGCTGGATTGAATGGGAGCTCAATTTCCAGTTTTTGGAGGAATCTCCATATCACTTTTCATAAAGGTTGGACTAGACAGGCATTCCCACCAGCAGTGAAAAAGAGTTCCTTTCTCTCCACATCCCCGCCAGCACTGATTGTTCTCATTCTTTGTGATGTGTGCCAATCTCTGTGGTGTGAGATGGTATCTCATAGTTGTTTTGATTTGTATCTCCGTGATGATTAGTGATGAGGAGCATTTTTTCATGTGCCTTTTGGCGATTTGTATTTCTTTTTTCTTTTCTTTTTTTATCAAAGTGTCTGTCCATTTCTTCTCCCCATTTTTTTGATGGGATTAGATGTTTTTATTTTTCTTGTAAAGTTCTGTCAGTGCCCTGTATATTTTGGAGATTAGCCCCTTACCTGATGGGTATTGGGTAAATAGTTTCTCCCACCTGGTGTGTGGCTCTTGTATCCTGGGCACTATTTCCTTTGAGGTGCAGAAGCTTCTCAGCTTAATGTATTCCCATCTGTTTATCTCTGCTTCCACTTGTTTGGAAAGTGCAATTTCCTCCTTGAAGATGCCTTTAGTCTCAATGTCCTGGAGTGTTTTACCTACGTGTTGTTCTATATACCTTATGGTATCAGGTCTGATATCAAGGTCTTTAATCCATTTAGATTTTACCTTCGTGCATGATGTTAACTGAGGGTCTATGTTAGCTTTTTTGCAAGCGGATAACCAGTTCTGCCAACACCACTTGTTGAAGAGGCTTTCCCTGCTCCACTTAGTATTTCTTGCTCCTTTGTCAAAAATTAGGTGATTGTATGTCTGGGAAACATTCTCTGAGTACTTGAGCCTATTCCACTGATCTGATGGTTGTCTTTATTCCAATACCATGCTGTTTTGATAACTATTGCTTTGAAATATAGTTTAAAGTTGGGGGAAGGTAATGCCACCCACATTCCTTTTCCCTAGAAGTGCTTTAGCTATTAGAGGGTGTTTATTGTCCCAAATGAATTTCAAAAATTTTTGATCCACTTCTTTGAAGAATGTCATGGGTATCTTTAGAGGGATCACATTAAATTTGTACAATGTTTTGGGGAATATTGCCATTTTAATGATGTTAATCCTGCCAGTCTATGAGCAGGGTATATGTTTCCATTTCCATGTGTCCTCTCTTATTTCTTGGAGCAGAGTTTTATAGTTTTCTTTGTATAGGTCCTTCACAACTTTAGTCAAGTTGACTCCAAGATATTTGAGTTTGTGTGGACTATTGTGAATGGGGTTGTTTTCTTTTTTTTTTTTTTCTTTCGGTTTTTGGGTCACACCCGGCGGTGCTCAGGGGTTACTCCTGGCTGTCTGCTCAGAAATAGCTCCTGGCAGGCACGGGGGACCATATGGGACACCGGGATTCGAACCAACCACCTTTGGTCCTGGATCGGCTGCTTGCAAGGCAAACGCCGCTGTGCTATCTCTCCAGGCGGGGTTGTTTTCTTAATGTCCATTTATTCCCTATTATTATTGCTGTTTAGAAAGGCCATTGACTTTTGTGTGTTAATTTTGTAGCCTGCCACCTTGCTATATGAGTCTATTTTTTCTAGAAGCTTTTTGGTCAAATCTTTAGGGTTTTCTAAGTAGAGTGTCATTTCATCTGCAAACAGTGAGAGCTTGACTTCTTCCTTTCCTATCTGGATTCCCTTGATATCTTTTTCTTGCCTAATTGCTATAGCAAGTACTTCCAGTGTTATGTTGAATAGGAGTGGTGAGAGAGGCAGCCTTGTCTTGTACCAGAATTAAGAGGGAAGGCTTTTAGTTTTTCTCCATTGAGGATATTTGCCACTGCCACTATATTGAGAAAGGTTCCTTTCATTCCAATCTTGCTGAGAGTTTTTTTTTTAATCAAGAATGGGTTTTGGACCTTCTCAAATGCTTTCTCTGTGTCTATTGATATGATCATGTGATTTTTATTTTTCTTGTTGTTGATGTTGTGTATTATGTTGATAGATTTATGGATGTTAAACCATTAATTCTTGAATTCCTGGGATGAAACCTACTTGATTATAATGAATAATCTTCTTGATGAGGCATTGAGTCCTATTTGCCAGAATTTTGTTGAGGATCTTTGCATCTGTGTTCATCAGGGATATTGGTCTGTAATTTTCTTTTTTGGTAGCATCTCTGTCTAGTTTAGGTATCAAGGTGATGTTGGCTTCATAAAAGCTATTTGGAAGTGTTCCTGTTTTTTTGATTTCATGAAAGAGTCTTGCCAGGATTGGTAATAGTTACACTTGAAAGGTTTGAAAGAATTCATTAGTGAATCCATTTGGGCCTGGGCTTTTGTTTTGGGGCAGACATTTGATTACCATTTTAATTTCATCAATAGTGATGGTGGTGTTTAGATATGCTACATCCTCTTTATTCAACCGTGGAAAGTTGTAAGAGTCCAAATTTATCCATTTCTTCCAGCTTCTCATTTTTAGTGGCATAGAGTTTTTCAAATTAGTTTCTAATTACCCTTTGAATCTCTGCAATATCGGTAGTGATCTCCCCCTTTTCATTTCTAATATGAGTTATCAAGTTTCTCTCTCTCTTTTCTTGTTAGTTTTGCTAATGGTCTATCAATCTTGTTTATTTTTCGAAGAACCAACTTCTGCTTTCGTTAATCTTTTGGATTGTTTTTTGGGTTTCCACTTTGTTGATTTCTGCTCTCAGCTTTGTTATTTTCTTCTGTCTCCCTATTTTTGGTACCTTTTGTTGGGCACTTTCTAATTGTATGAGCTGTGACATTACACTATTCAGGTAGGTCCCTTCTTCCTTCCTGATGTGTGCTTGCAAAGCTATAAATTTTTCTCTCAGTACTGATTTTGCTGTGTCCCATAGGTTCTAATAGTTCGCATCTTTATTATCATTTGTTTTCAGGAAAGTTTTTATTTCCTCTTTAATTTCATCTCAGATCCACTCAGATTCAGTATGAGGCTGTTTAACTTCCAGGTGTTGAAGTTTTTCTTCTGTGTCCCTTTGGAATTCACATATAATTTTAGAGCCTTGTGGTCAGCGAAGGTTGCCTACAAAATTTCTATCCTCTTGATATTATAGAGGTATGTTTTATGTGCCAGCATGTAGTTAATCCTGGAGAATGTCCCATGTACATTGGAGAAGAATGTGTATGCAGGTTTGAGAGGGTGGAGTGTCCTATATATATCTACCAGGCCTCTTTCTTCCATTTCTCTTTTCAGGTCTAGTATATTCTTGTTGGGTTTCAGTCTGGTTGATCTATCAAGTGTTGACAAAGCCATGTTGAGGTCTCCCACAATTATTGTGTTGTTATTGATATTCTGTTTCAGATTTGTCAACAATTGTATTAAATATTTTGCAGGACTAACATCTTATTCTGTCTAGGAATATCTCAGCAACAGTGATGAGATGGAGCCACATGTTTTCCTTAATTGCTTTTTCTTTCTTTTGCTTTTGGGCCACACCTGGCAGGACACTCAGGGGTTTTACTTCTGGCTCTGTGATCATTGGCACTGCAAGTAATTTCTGGCCACACCACAGCCAGCTGTGTGTTTGATGACAATGAAATGGTGAAATACCCAATCATCACAACTAGAAAGATATGTCCAAGTCAGAAATTACTCTTAAGCTTGGGACCATATGAAATATTGGAGCTTGAACCTGGGTTGGCCACATGCAAGACAAAAGCCCTACCTGATATGTTATCACTCCAGCTCTACACAAAATCCTTTACACAAAATCATGGATACTCTTATTTCTGAATTCCCTCTATCTCTAGATTAACCCAAAAATCTATCCAGTTTAATCACTGAGCTCAAAATATACATCAAGACCCCAAAGTACTTGAGACTGTGATTGTGTTCATGTATGTTCTCATTGGGGGGTGAGAATACTGAAAGTACTGACAGTGTTCAAACGTATTTCTAGTTGTGTTCATTAGGCATTTTGCCATTTAGTTGTCATAACATACACATACACAGCTGGCTGTGGTGTGGTGGGGCCAAAAATTACTTGCAATGCTAATGATAACAGAGAGCAGGTCTGTGCTTGCTTCGGCAGCACATATACTAAAATTGGAAGGATACAGAGAAGATTAGCATGGCTCCTGTGCAAGGATGACACGCAAATTCGTGAAGAGTTCCATATTTTTAGAAAGAGAGAAGAAAAACAAAGAGAGAAAAAGAAAAAGAAAAAAAAAAAACAGAGCAGAACTGCCAGGATCAGTTTTCAGACTATCACCTGCATATCAGGTGCTTTAGCCACTGAGTCATCTCCTGTTCTATTATATTATTTAATATAAAACAAAAATAAATATAAAATAAAGGAAATAGTATTAGGAAAGACCATATATCAGAATTTTAAAATGATCAATCCCAAACAATATTTATTATAAAGTTTAATAATAAAATTTAATAATAAACAATAAATTTAATAATAAAATAAAATAATAAAATTAAGACTATTAAGAACCTAATCCAAAAATGTAAATCACAAAATTACACTTACAAAAAAAGAGCAAAAATATGAAGACATATGTCTATGAAATGCAAGACAGCATTCAGCATTCTGGTTTGCCTCAATTCACAATAAAAGAGAATATAATTCCAACTGATGAAACATAAAGTTATCAAAGGAAGAGGCAGCAGTAATACATGAAAGTGAGAATCTGTATTTTATTTTTGAAGTTGTGTAAAATAATATAAAAGTCATTATGTATAAAGTAATGTAAGATGATAATGATAAGAAGAAAACTCCAAAATGATGGAGGGTAAAATTAGTTGCTTGCTTATGTGCTTAATGAAAAATATTTTGTGAAATTTAAACAATAAATACATTTGCGCTCATCATAGAGGGAGCTGAGACCTACACAAACAATATAAGTAAGTTAATATAAGTAAGTCTTATATAAATATAAGACACACCAGTCGTATTAATATCTAAAAGCATCAAAAAGTCTGAATTCAGCATTTATACAACTAGACTCTGAGTCCAAAAGAACCATATTATCATATTAGATGATTAAAACAATTTATACTCACTGCATGGAATCAACTGAGGTGTCTACATCACTCTTGAAGACAACCAAATATACAAAAATAGCATCTGTGATGAATACCAAATTTATCACAGACCCTGAAAAATGACCAATGGGATTATTATTACTTCCAATGCAAATAATAATAATAATAATAACCTAACAATTTCAAATCTTCTACTGTCCACAAATATTCCAGGGTCCAATGAGACCAAAACACAAAGTCTGCCAGAACATCAATGCCAAATACAATGTTTGACACTACTTTAGATATCATGAAAATATAGCAATAGAGGGCACAACAGGATCAATCACAAACAGAGCACAGCTGCATCTGTAAAACCAAGAGATAGTATAATGTCCTCATCTGCTCGAAGTCCATATGCCTGGCTGATCATAGGCTCTAGCACACCCACTATTATAGCCCTGTCTTTCAGACAACTGTGACTCCCAAAACAGCATCAAGAATCTTCACCAACTTGGAGAACAACCATCCCTCAGAATCCACAATGTTCTCCACTAAAACTGTGGAGACCACTCTGTTCTCTGCCACAACCTCGGAAACAACACATATGACCATCAAGACTAGTGGGCCACGTTCAGACTCTGTGGCAAGTGGGAAAACAACAGCAATAGAGAGCACCACACTGTCAGAGGTCCTAAGTGGGAGTGCCTTTGTACCAACCATTTTATACTCCACAGGGTATGGGATGACATCAGACATAACTGCAACATCTGGCACCACTAATGTGCCTCCTACCACACTTTCATCCACAGCTCCAGGTCCAACAATGTCTTTGGATACTGTCAGCTCCACCTCAACTCCAGAGACCACACTGACCCCAGAAACACTGATGTCCACCACCATGTCTACTTGCTATAAACCCTTTTCCCCTGATGACCACAAGCTCTTGCACATCCTCTATTGCCAGCCCCATCTCTCAGACCATAGTGACTTCTAAAACAGCATCAGATACCTGTATGACTTTCACCACCATCACCACCACCACCACCTTGGAGAACAACAGCAGCACCTGTGGTCACTCAGAAGCCACAAAGTTCTCCATTGAAACCTTGGGGTCTTCTCTGGTCTCTTCCACAGTCTCAGAAAAAATTCCTATGAACACCAAGACTAGAGAATCACTCTCAGACTTTGTATTGGTTGGAAAAACAACAGGAATTGAGAGCACCACCCTGTTAGAGACCATCTTAGCTGGCAATATTAACATGCCCATCATAGAACAGTTCATGATTTCTGGAATGATGTCTACCATGACTGCAACATCTGACACTACTAAACTGCCTCCTACCACACATATGTCCATGGGTCTGGACCAAGGAACATCTGTGGACACAGTGAATTCTACATCAACACCAGCGAACACACCTCCCAGAGCAAGGCCAGTGTCCTCAACTATATTTATAGCCAGTATGGTCTCTTGCCTGCTCCAATTCTTTCTCCTGTGATGACCACAATTGTACCATTCCCTTTAAAACAAGTCCCATATCTCAGACCACCATGACTTACAAAACTGCCTTAGAGCCAGCATGACTGCCACTAACACCAGCACCTCTACTACCTTGGAGAACACAAGTGGCATGAACCATCCCTAAGAAGACAAAAAGTTCTCCACTGAAACCTCGAGGCCCACTCTGTTCTCTTCCACAACCTTAAACACAATTCCTATGATCACCAAGACAACCAAGCCACTTTCAGACTCTGTGTCACCTAGAAAAACAACAGCAATAGAGAGCAGCACACTGTTGAAGTCCATCTTAGCTAGCAATATAACTGTGCCCAAGATGAATCACTCCACAGGATCTGGAATGAGGTCATTTGTGACTGTAATACCTGGTACCACTAAGGTGCCCCTTACCACACTTTTGTCCATGGCTCCAAGCCCAACAAGATCTGTAGACACTGTAAGCTCCACCTCAACCTCAGAGACCACACTGACCCCAGCAATACTAATGTCCAACCACCACATCCATGGCTGGTATGGCTTCCTCACCTGTTCTAAGCCCTTCTCCCGTGCTGACTACAAGCTCTAGCACATTCTCTATTAACAGCTCTGTCTCTCAGACTACCACAACTTCCCAAACAGCATTAGGTACTAGCATGACTTCCCCAACTACCACCATCATCTCAGTGAACACCAGTGACATTTTTCCTCAGAAGCCACAAAGTTCTCCACTGACACCTCTTAGCCCACTATGTTCTCTTCTACAACCTTGGAACCCACTCCTCTGACCACCAACACTACTGGTCCACTGTTAGACTCTGTGTCAAGTGGAAAAACAACAGCAATTGAGAGCACCATACTGTTGGAGGCCACCCTAGCTAGCTAGTGTGGAAAATGAGACATAAGTGAGAAGTGTGGTGATAAAAGGGCCTTCAGCACACCGTTGAAAATAGAAGTATTAGAAGATTTGGAGCTGTGTCCAGGAGAAAGTTGGAGTCCACATTTCATACCTTGAGAATAGAAGCTTTTCAAAACCCAATGTAAAGGAAATGATGATACAGAGGCATCAGACATTTCTCTACATGACAACACCTGGAGGTACAAACAAATATGATCAGAAATCAAGTGTAGTATCTGTTACTATACAGAGTTTTCTCAGTAAATGTTGACCTTAGGTAAAAGAGACAAAACTTTTCTCCTAGAAATAATTAGGTGAGAGTTCTATCCTCCAGTGTGTGGAAAATTGAGTAAGAGAGGACTAATGGGAGGAATGTGAAAATATATAATTGCAGGGAGATTGACACTGGTGGTGGGATTGGTCCTAAAACATTATATGTCTAAAATGCAACTATGAATAACCTTGTAAATCATAATGGTTTAAACAAAACTTATATAGAAATAGAGGATGGAATAATCTACTCATGAGGACCAAAGAAAGTGATGCTGTGACAAAGATGTTCAGAACCACATAGAGCAAGTGATTGTTACTCTCTTATAAACATGGAGAAATGAGCTGAACTAATTTGTGGCCAGGGCTGGTGCTGGAGGACCTCATGAGAATTAAAAACAAAAACAAACAACAACAAAAAAAACAATTGTCACTCAAATGACAACTGCTATTTAAATGTGATACTTTTGCTGTTGCACCCACAGTGATTTCCAGGGAAAAAGCATTCACTTGTGCCATCTCCCCCAAACTTATGTGTAGGTGACTCTCCATAGAGTGAAACGTCATGCCCAGAGATCTCAAGTCACTAGAAGCAGGGGTTGGGGCCCTGTGGTGAGCTCCTTTCATGTTTCTCCACTGTTTGGATGTGGAAAGTCACTGTTGGAGGCAGTGCCATGTGCTAGAGATCTATTAAATTCAAGAGCCTGGGAACAGCCCAGCTATAATTTAAAGAGTCAATGGGTGGGTTCTGTAGGGAATGGAATCTGAAGATGAGGGGAAGACAAAACCATGTAGCCACAGCCAAAGTGACTGCAGATGTAAAGACCAAAGAGCCCTAGTGGGATGACCAGATACATTTGCCCAACTTCTTGTTTTGGATGGACAGCTTCTGGAATGGGTATTTCCCCCAAAGCTTTGGGATTAAAACTTATGTGCGGGGCCGAGCGGTGGCACTAGAGGTAAGGTGCCTGCCTTGCCTGCGCTAGCCTTAGACAGATCTACCGCAGTTCGATTCCCCAGAGTCCCATATGGTCCCCCAAGCCAGGAGCAACTTCTGAGGGCATAGCCAGGAGTAACCCCTGAGCGTCACCGGGTGTGGCTCAAAAACAAAACAAAACAAAACAAAAAAACTTATGCGCAAATGATCCCACCTGGAGAAAAGACTTGCCTTAGGGTTCCCTATATTGCCACATGAAAGATAAGCCAAGAAGAACCTTCAATTAGTAAACTCTTAGAATTTCCTTAGTTCAGTCTGAAGTGTGGCAAGTTTGTCACAGGCTCTAGAGACTGGATAGGAGGAAAAGGCTGACGTGGAAAGCTACAAAAACCTGAGGAGATCCACCCAATAGTGGATCTAAACAATGATTAAATTATCTCATCTAAATAAATCATATGACTCTTAAACTAGTGCCAGAAATTACACATCCCTTGGGCAATGCTCAAAGTCAAAAGCTCACAGGCAGGACTTTGAACAGAGAGGGAGTAAGGGCAGGACATGCTTATGGCAATCTGTATTTCTTTTTGAATCTTGGGAACAGTATCTGCTTCACACTCTTGCTGTTGCTCTGCCTGTACTTCTGTCTAATCAGGGGAAGAAGTGCCCTAGTATCAATTCAGAACACAGGTCTAGAGCCCCCAAAATAATGATAGGTGATGAAAGGTAACCATTTCCTGCTAGAGAAGTACCACCAGTTCACAGGATATCAGTCATCTGCAGAAATCCTCCATGTTCTAATACAGCTCCAGGAACTTGTTGCAGTGGTTGTTCTTTTTTAGGATCTATTGTCCAGGTCAACTATAAGCAGAAATTGAGGATGAACACAACACAGGCATGAGCTGAGAGAGCATCGGGGTCATTTTGGAGTTCTCTTAGTACTCTGGAAGCCAGAAATGGTTCCATCAAATGAAGCATCATGCCTTGGCTTCTTTTATTGGGTTGAACTGGATCTAGGAAATTCGTTCCATCCATGGTGGTCCATAGATTTGGTCATCAAAGAGCTGGAATAGCAAATTCCATGCTTAATAAGTGGACTAAGTCTGGAGATCTGGGTGAAAGGGCAGAGTACTCATGTTTTGGAGGGTTAACTGTATTTGACCAGAAGTCCCAAAGTGTCACCCTGACTCTTTACTTAGAGAGGTTCTGAATATTTTAGATTATGAGTAGGTCTGGCTACTGCAAAAATCTTGGTTACAGAAATGTAATTCTCATGGCAACTTTACTTTTGGACACTGATCCCATGACATATTTTCTGCAAAAGGGAAAGGTCTACATTAAACTGGAAATAAATATTTCTTGGTTATCAGTTTAAGGAGATATATTGTAAAAAGAGAACAACAATATAGCCAAGGGAAAAAATGGCCCTTATCCTGACTGCATATGAGCAAAATATTACCCTTTAAATAGTTTGGGAATAAGCACATGAAAATGGAGAATGGATAATAATGTTGTGTCTTTGGAGTAAGCTGGAAGAAATAATTATGTTTTGGAGTGTCTTTTTGTAAAAGGACACTTTCAGACTTTGTGTAATTAAGTAAAATATCAGCAAGATCAGGGGTGGTGAACATGCAACTCTTGAGCCGCATGCAGCTCCCGGACAAAATGAATGCGGCTCTTTGCCTCTTATCATTATCTTATATACTGTGGCTCTTTGCCAAGTTTGGATTTTGTTATGCTGTTTCTGAGGAGGGACCTCTGAGGAGAGATCTCCGAGTGTGTAGTCCCTCCCCCAGGCTGCGTCATCCCATCTCCCATCCCTCGGAAACAACTGCACAGGCCAGTGAGCAGGGGACCCATGTGTGTCACATGTTGTGTCACATCTTGCCTTTAGTTCTTAGTGTGGAGAACGCAGCACACCCTCACCATCATTACAGGATTTTTACCCTCACTCAAAATGGCAAAATGCAATATGTGTTCAATATATTTTTGTTAAAATTATTATATGCTTTTGTGTGAGTGTTTGTCTGTTTTGGAACGTCACTGAGTGTTGTGGCTCTCTGATTCTCACAGTTTAATATTTTGGTTCTTCATGTCATGGGGATTATTGGACTTGTTCTTATGTCCCCCATATGCACCAATAATGCCACGTGGCATTGCTCCTTTTTTGCATAGGCACATTAAAATGAGAAAATACTATACATACAAAAAAGATCCTATCTAATAGAGATTGGAATACACAAATTTTGTAGTGCAAAGGGACATTACACCCTGAACATTGACATAATGACCTGGCACAGGCCTCAGAAGACAGGGCATTTTCCATTCACCCCTGAACCAGGGAAGCCATCCAGGAAACATGCAGATCTGTCTATATCATTACCTGGAAGCAATCCTCTACCACGGAAAACCCTACCACTGCTCATACATCGACCTGCTCAACAGAGACTTCCTTTAACACTGAAAAGACTCAACAACAACGACCTGCTTACAGGACAGGGCTTCCTGCTTTGCCCTTTAATGGTGAGGTGAAGCGAGAGGACGCTCCACATCCTGACTTCAATGTAGGATATGCAGATTCCAGGATCTTTAATACAGAAACATGATACCAACAACAGAGACTGTGAAAAGTGTGTTGGCACTACGGACAATGTCTTGAATTGGACGATCTAACTTGCCTGGAGCCTAGAGTTGGTCTTATGCCAAGAAACTTCAGGGGTAGGGTCTCTTTGTATTTAGGCCAAGGTTATTCCTTTCCATGCCTCTCATATTTTGGTGGGCCTATGCAAACAACAATTGCCACTCTAACACCATTTTTTTACTGTGCTCCTTTGACTCTAATCCTTAAAAAAAACCCAATTAAAATTTGAGGTTAACTTAAGCTAATATGCATGTACATGGAAATGTAAAAAATACTATGCCTCTAATGTTTATGGAGTTACATAAGTTTTATGGCTTTAGATTGCCTTCTGTGCTGTTAAGAAATATTATAATGTGTTACCATCTGGGGACTTGAGGGACAAAGTAATTGTACATGGATTCTGTTTTATTTATCTTAATGTTCTTTGGCTGAAAGTTCAAAGTTAAAATATCAGCAAGGGGACTCCTTCTGAGAATTATGTTATGGGTGATTGTCCTTCCACTGTAACTTTACCTTGTCCTCTTTCTTTGCATCTTTATTCTTAAAATTAAAAATAAAAAATTAAAAAAAAAGAAAAAAAGAAAATTTTGTTTCTTTGTGTAGAACTTGTTTGCCACCTCTGAGCAAGATAGAGCAGCACAATGTTGGAACACATTAGATAGCAGTATATCTGTATCAACTAGAATCATTCCACCGTGCCGGGAATGAGTTCATTATTGACATATATGAAAAAAACTAATCTGCATCCTAATACACATTCATCCACAGCTCCTTGCCAAATAACATCATTGGATACGACGAGATTAAACACAACACCAAAAACCACATTGACACTGGGAAAGTTAATGTCCTACAACACCACGGTGATGGCCAGAAAAACAACCAGAATTCCGACAAAACCTTCTCCTCTGATGATCACAAACTCTAGCACACCCACCATTAACAGCCCTGTCTCTCAGACCAGCAAAACATCCAAAACAGCATCAGGAACCAGCATGACAGGCCCCAGCACCACCACCAGCACCACCACCATTACATTGGGGAACACCAGCGACACAAGCATTCCCTTAGAAGACACCAAACTCTCCACTGCCACCTCTCGGCCTACAATGCTTTCTTTTACAAACTCAGAAACCACTCCTCTGAACACCAAGACGACTAGTCCACTGTTGCACTCAGTGCCAAGTGGAACACCAACAGGAAATGAGAGCACCACACTGTCGCAGCACACCTCAACTGGCAGTGTTACGGTGGCCACCACAGAGCACTCCACGGAGTCTGGACTGACATCCCCTGTGACTGCACAATCAAGCTCTTCTGCATTGCCTCCAACCACATCTTCATCCACGTCTCCTGCTCCAACATCATCTTTGAACACCACACACACCACTTCAACTCAAGAGACCACATTGACCACAGAAATGCTGATGTCCACTACTTTGTCAGCGGCTGGGACGACCTCCAAACGGGCTCCCACCCCTTCTCCCCTGCCTCCGAAGATGCCAAGCTCTAGCACACCCTCCATTAGCAGCCCCGCCTGGCAGACTAGCGCGACATTCCAAACAGAATCAGGCACCAGCATGACAACCCCAAACACCACCACCACCACCACCAGCACCGTCACCTCAGAAAACACCAGCGGCACAACCAGTCCCTCAAAAGCTTCCAAGATATCCACTGCTGACTCTAAGCCCACGACCCTACTTGCAACCTCGGAAACCACTCCTCTGACCACCAGACCGACTGACCCAATATCAGAATCTGTTACAAGTGGAAAGAGCACAGCAAATGAGAGCAGTCCCTCAACCAGTCCCTCAGAAGCTTCCAAGATATCCACTGCCACCTCTAAGCCCATGACACTACTTGCTACAAGCTCAAAACCTACTCCTCTGACCACCAGAATGACTAACCCACTGTCAGAATCTGTTACAAGTGGAAAACACACAGCAAATGAGAGCACCACACTGTCGCAGTCCACTCCAGCTCTCACTGTTACAATGGCCACCACAGAGCACTCCACGGGGTCTGGACTTACGTCCCCTGTGACTGCACAATCAAGCTCTTCTGCACTGCCTCCAACCACATTTTCATCCACGTCTCCTGCTCCAACACCATCTTTGGACACTACACACACCACTTTAACTCAAGAGACCACGTTGACCACAGCAATGCTGATGTCCACTACTTTGTCAGCGGCTGGTACGACCTCCAAACGGGCTCCCACCCCTTCTCCCCTGCCTCCGACGATTGCAAGCTCAAGCACACCCTCCATTAGCAGCCCCGCCTGGCAGACTAGCGCAACATTCGAAACAGAATCAGGCACCAGCATGACAACCCCAACCACCACCAGCAGCAGCAGCAGCACCGTCACCTCGGAAAATACCGGCGGCACAACCAGTCCCTCAGAAGCTTCCAAGATATCCACTGCCGACTCTAAGCCAACGACCCTACTTGCAACCTCGGAAACCACTCCTCTGACCACCAGACCGACTGACCCACTGTCAGAATCTGTTACAAATGGAAAAACCACAGCAAATGAGAGCAGTCCCTCAACCAGTCCCTCAGAAGCTTCCAAGATATCCACTGCCACCTCTAAGCCCATGACCCTACTTGCTACAAGTTCAAAACCCACTCCTCTGACCACCAGAATGACTGACCCACTATCAAAATCTGTTACAAGTGGAAAACAAAGAGCAAATGAGAGCACCACACTGTCGCAGTCCACTCCAGCTGTCAGTGTTACAATGGCTACCACCGAGCACTCCACGGGGTCTGGACTGACGTCCCCTGTGACTGCACAATCAAGCTCTTCTGCATTGCCTCCAACGACATCTTCATCCACGTCTCCTGCTCCAACATCATCTTCGGATACTACACACACCACTTCAACTCAAGAGACCACGTTGACCACAGCAACGCTGATGTCCACTACTTTGTCAGCGGCTGGTACGACCTCCAAACGGGCTCCCACCCCTTCTCCCCTGCCTCCGACGATTGCAAGCTCAAGCACACCCTCCATTAGCAGCCCTGCCTGGCAGACTAGCGCAACATTCCAAACAGAATCAGGCACCAGCATGACAACCCCAACCACAAGCAGCAGCAGCAGCAGCAGCAGCACGGTCACCTCAGAAAACACCGGCGGCACAACCAGTCCCTCAGAAGCTTCCAAGATATCCACTGCCGACTCTAAGCCCACGCCCCTACTTGCAACCTTGGAAAACACTCCTCTGACCACCAGAATGACTGACCCACTGTCAGAATCTGTTACAAGTGGAAAAAGCACAGCAAATGAGAGCAGTCCCTCAACCAGTCCCTCAGAAGCTTCCAAGATATCCACTGCCGACTCTAAGCCCACGACCCTACTTGCTACAACCTCGAAACCCACTCCTCTGACCACCAGAACGACTGACCCACTGTCAGAATCTGTTACAAGTGGAAAAACCACAGCAAATGAGAGCACCACACTGTCACAGTCCACTCCAGCTCTCACTGTTACAATGGCCATAATAGAGCACTCCACTGGGTCTGGACCGACATCCGCTGTGACTGCACATTCGAGCTCTTCTGCATTGCCTCAAACCACATCTTCGTCTACATCTCCTGCTCCAACACCATCTTTGGACACCACACATGCCACTTCAACTCAAGAGACCACGGTGACCGCAACAACGCTGATGTCCACCACTCCGTCCATGACCGGTACAGCCTCCAAACCTGCTCCCAGCCCTTCTCCCTTGCCGAAAACGATGGCAAGCTCTAGCAAACCCTCCATTATCAGCACTGCCTCGCACACCACTGCAAAATCCCAAATGGAATCAGACACCAGCATGACAAGCCCCACCACCACCATCACCAACTCCACCACCACCTTCACCTTGGGGAATACTGGTGGCACAAGCAGTCCCTCAGAAGCCACCAGGCTTTCTACTGCCTCCTCTGGGCCCACGACGCTCTCTTCAACAACCTCGGAAACCACTCCTCTGACCACCAGAACGACTGACACACTGTCAGACTCTGTTACAAGTGGAAAAACGGCAGCAAATGAGAGCACCACACTGTCGCACTCCACTCCAGCTGTCAGTGTTACAATGGCCACCACAGAGCACTCCATGGGGTCTGGACCGAAGTCCGATGTGACTGCACAATCAAGCTCTTCTGCATTGCCTCCAACGACATCTTCATCCACGTCTCCTGCTCCAACATCATCTTCGAACACCACACACACCATTTCAACTCAAGAGACCACATTGACCACAGCAACGCTGATGTCCACTACTTTGTCAGTGGCTGGTACGACCTCCAACCGGGCTCCCACCCCTTCTCCCCTGGCTCCGACGATGGCAAGCTCAAGCACACCCTCTATTAGCAGCCACGCCTGGCTTACTAGCGCGACATTCCAAACAGAATCAGGCACCAGCATGACAACCCCAACCACCACCAGCAGCAGCAGCAGCACCGTCACCTCGGAAAATACCGGCGGCACAACCAGTCCCTCAGAAGCTTCCAAGATATCCACTGCCGACTCTAAGCCCACGACCCTACTTGCAACCTCGGAAACCACTCCTCTGACCACCAGACCGACTGACCCACTGTCAGAATCTGTTACAAATGGAAAAACCACAGCAAATGAGAGCAGTCCCTCAACCAGTCCCTCAGAAGCTTCCAAGATATCCACTGCCACCTCTAAGCCCATGACCCTACTTGCTACAAGTTCAAAACCCACTCCTCTGACCACCAGAATGACTGACCCACTATCAAAATCTGTTACAAGTGGAAAACAAAGAGCAAATGAGAGCACCACACTGTCGCAGTCCACTCCAGCTGTCAGTGTTACAATGGCTACCACCGAGCACTCCACGGGGTCTGGACTGACGTCCCCTGTGACTGCACAATCAAGCTCTTCTGCATTGCCTCCAACGACATCTTCATCCACGTCTCTTGCTCCAACATCATCTTCGGATACTACACACACCACTTCAACTCAAGAGACCACGTTGACCACAGCAACGCTGATGTCCACTACTTTGTCAGCGGCTGGTACGACCTCCAAACGGGCTCCCACCCCTTCTCCCCTGCCTCCGACGATTGCAAGCTCAAGCACACCCTCCATTAGCAGCCCTGCCTGGCAGACTAGCGCAACATTCCAAACAGAATCAGGCACCAGCATGACAACCCCAACCACAAGCAGCAGCAGCAGCAGCAGCAGCACGGTCACCTCAGAAAACACCGGCGGCACAACCAGTCCCTCAGAAGCTTCCAAGATATCCACTGCCGACTCTAAGCCCACGCCCCTACTTGCAACCTTGGAAAACACTCCTCTGACCACCAGAATGACTGACCCACTGTCAGAATCTGTTACAAGTGGAAAAAGCACAGCAAATGAGAGCAGTCCCTCAACCAGTCCCTCAGAAGCTTCCAAGATATCCACTGCCGACTCTAAGCCAAGGACCCTACTTGCTACAACCTCGAAACCCACTCCTCTGACAACCAGAACGACTGACCCACTGTCAGAATCTGTTACAAGTGGAAAAACCACAGCAAATGAGAGCACCACACTGTCACAGTCCACTCCAGCTCTCACTGTTACAATGGCCATAACAGAGCACTCCACGGGGTCTGGACCAACATCCGCTGTGACTGCACAATCGAGCTCTTCTGCATTGCCTCAAACCACATCTTCGTCTACGTCTCCTGCTCCAACACCATCTTCGGACACCACACATGCCACTTCAACTCAAGAGACCACGGTGACCGCAACAACGCTGATGTCCACCATTCCGTCCTGGACCGGTACAGCCTCCAAACCTGCTCCCAGCCCTTCTCCCTTGCCAAAAACGATGGCAAGCTCTAGCAAACCCTCCATAATCAGCACTGCCTCGCACACCACTGCGAAATCCCAAATGGAATCAGATACCAGCATGACAAGCCCCACCACCACCATCACCAACTCCACCACCACCTTCACCTTGGGGAATACTGGTGGCACAAGCAGTCCCTCAGAAGCCACCAGGCTTTCTACTGCCTCCTCTGGGCCCACGATGCTCTCTTCAACAACCTCAGAAACCACTCCTCTGACCACCAGAACGACTGACACACTGTCAGACTCTGTTACAAGTGGAAAAACGGCATCAAATGAGAGCACCATACTGTCGCACTCCACTCCAGCTATCAGTGTTACAATGGCCACCACAGACCACTCCATGGGGTCTGAAATGACGTCCGCTGTGACTGCACAATCAAGCTCTTCTGCATTGCCTCCAACCACATCTTCGTCTACGTCTCCTGTTCCAACATCATCTTCGAACACCACACACACCACTTCAACTCAAGAGACCACATTGACCACAGCAACGCTGATGTCCACTACTTTGTCAGCGGCTGGTACGACCTCCAAACGGGCTCCCACCATTTCTCCCCTGGCTCCGACGATGGCAAGCTCAAGCACACCCTCCATTAGCAGCCCTGCCTGGCAGACTAGCGCGACATTCCAAACAGAATCAGGCACCAGCATGACAACCCCAACCACCACCAGCAGCAGCAGCAGCACCATCACCTCGGAAAATACCGCTGGCACAACCAGTCCCTCAGAAGCTTCCAAGATATCCACTGCCGACTCTAAGCCCACGACCTTACTTGCAACCTCGGAAACCACATCTCTGACCACCAGACCGACTGACCCACTGTCAGAATCTGTTACAAGTGGAAAAACCACAGCAAATGAGAACAGTCCCTCAACCAGTCCCTCAGAAGCTTCCAAGATATCCACTGCCACCTCTAAGCCCATGACACTACTTGCTACAATCTCAAAACCCACTCCTCTGACCACCAGAAAGACTGACCCACTGTCAGAATCTGTTACAAGTGGAAAACCCACAGCAAATGAGAGCACCACACTGTCGCAGTCCACTCCAGCTGTCAGTGTTACAATGGCCACCACAGAGGACTCCACGGGGTCTAGACTAATATCCCCTGTGACTGTACAATCAAGCTCTTCTGCATTGCCTCCAACGACATCTTCATCCACGTCTCCTGCTACAACATCATCTTTGGACACTATACACACCACTTCAACTCAAGAGACCACGTTGACCACAGCAACGCTGATGTCCACTACTTTGTCAGTGGCTGGTACGACCTCCAAACGGGCTCCCACCCCTTCTCCCCTGCCTCCGACGATGGCAAGCTCAAGCACACCCTCCATTAACAGCCCTGCCTGGCAGACTAGCGCGATATTCCAAACAGAATCAGGCACCAGCATGACAACCCCAACCACCAGCAGCATAAGCAGCAGCAGCACCGTCACCTCGGAAAACACCGGCGGCATAACCAGTCCCTCAGAAGCTTCCAAGATATCCACTGCCAACTCTAAGCCCACGACCCTACTTGCAACCTTGGAAAACACTCCTCTGACCACCAGAACGACTGACCCACTGTCAGAGTCTGTTACAAGTGGAAAAACCACTGCAAATGAGAGCAGTCCCTCAACCAGTTCCTCAGAAGCTTCCAAGATATCCACTGCCGACTCTAAGCCAAGGACCCTACTTGCTACAACCTCGAAACCCACTCCTCTGACCACCAGAACGACTGACCCACTCTCAGAATCTGTTACAAGTGGAAAAACCACAGCTAATGAGAGCACCACACTGTCACAGTCCACTCCAGCTCTCACTGTTACAATGGCCATAACAGAGCACTCCACGGGGTCTGAACCGACATCCGCTGTGACTGCACAATCGAGCTCTTCTGCATTGCCTCAAACCACATCTTCGTCTACGTTTCCTGCTCCAACACCATCTTCGGACACCACACATGCCACTTCAACTCAAGAGATCACGGTGACCGCAACAACGCTGATGTCCACCACTTTGTCCACGACTGGTACAGCCTCCAAACCTACTCCCATCTCTTCTCCCTTGCCGAAAACAACGGCAAGCTCTAGCAAACCCTCCATTATCAGCACTGCCTCACACACCACTGCATCATCCCAAACGGAATCAGACACCAGCATGACAAGCCCCACCACCACCAAAAACAACACCACCACCTTCACCTTGGGGAATACTGGCGGCACAAGCAGTCCCTCAGAAGCCACCAGGCTTTCTACTGCCTCCTCTGGGCCCACGACGCTCTCTTCTACAACCTCGGAAACCACTCCTCGGACCACCAGAACGACTGACACACTGTCAGAATCTGTTACAAGTGGAAAAACGGCAGCCAATGAGAGCACCACACTGTCGCACTCCACTCCAGCTGTCAGTGTTACAATGGCCACCACAGAGCACTCCATGGGGTCTGGACCGACGTCCGATGTGACTGCACAATCAAGCTTTTCTGCATTGCCTCCAACCACATCTTTGTCCACGTCTCCTGTTCCAACATCATCTTCGAACACCACACACACCACTTCAACTCAAGAGACCACATTGACCACAGCAACGCTGATGTCCACTACTTTGTCAGCGGCTGGTACGACCTCCAAATGGGCTCCCACCCCTTCTCCCCTGGCTCCGACGATGGCAAGCTCAAGCACACCCTCCATTAGCAGCCCTGCCTGGCAGACTAGCGCGACATTCCAAACAGAATCAGGCACCAGCATGACAACCCCAACCACCACCACCACCACCACCAGCACCGTCACCTCGGAAAATACCGGTGGCACAACCAGTCCCTCAGAAGCTTCCAAGGTATCCACTGCCGACTCTAAGCCCACGATCCTGCTTGCAACCTCGGAAACCACTCCTCTGACCACCAGAACGACTGACCCACTGTCAGAATCTGTTACAGGTGGAAAAACCACAGCAAATGAGAGCACCACACTGTCACAGTCCACTCCAGCTCTCACTGTTACAATGGCCATAACAGAGCACTCCACGGGGTCAGGACCGACATCAGCTGTGACTGCACAATCGAGCTCTTCTGCATTGTCTCAAACCACATCTTCGTCTACGTCTCCTGCTCTAACACCATCTTTGGACACCACACATGCCACTTCATCTCAAGAGACCACGGTGACCGCAACAATGCTGATGTCCACCACTCCATCCATGACCGGTACAGCCTCCAAACCTGCTCCCAGCCCTTCTCCCTTGCCGAAAACGATGGCAAGCTCTAGCAAACCCTCCATTATCAGCACTGCCTCGCACCCCACTGCGACATCCCAAATGGAATCAGACATCAGCATGACAGGCCCCACCACCACCATCACCAACTCCACCACCACCTTCACCTTGGGGAATACTGGTGGCACAAGCAGTCCCTCAGAAGCCACCAGGCTTTCTACTGCCTCCTCTGGGCCTACGACGCTCTCTTCTACAACCTCGGAAACCACTCCTCTTATCACCAGAACAACTGAACCTCTGTCGGAATCTGTATCGAGTGGAAAAACGACAGCAAATGAGAGCACCACACTGTCGCAGTCCACTCCAGCTGTCAGTGTTACAATGGCCACCACAGAGCACTCCACAGGGTCTGGACCGACGTCCACTCTGACTGCACAATCAAGCTCTTCTGCACTGCCTCCAACCACATCTTCGTCCACGTCTCCTGTTCCAACATCATCTTCGGACACCACACAGACCACTTCAACTCAAGAGACTATGTTGACCACAGCAACGCTGATGTCCACCACTTTGTCCACAGCTGGTACGACCTCCAAACTGGCTCCCACCCCTTCTCCCCTGGCTCCGACGATGGCAAGCTCAAGCACACCCTCCATTAGCAGCCCTGCCTGGCAGACTAGCGCGACATTCCAAACAGAATCAGGCACCAGCATGACAACCCCAACCACCACCACCACCAGCAGCAGCACCGTCACCTCGGGGAACACCGGTGGCACAACCAGTCCCTCAGAAACTTTCAAGATATCCACTGCCACCTCTAAGCCCACGACCCTACTTGCTACAACCTCGGAAACCACTCCTCTGACCACCAGAACGCCTGAACCTCTGTCGGAATTTGTATCGAGTGGAAAAACGACAGCAAATGAGAGCACCACACTGTTGCACTCCACTGCAGCTGTCAGTGTTACAATGGCCACCACAGAGCACTCCATAGGGTCTGGACCAACGTCTGCAGTGACTGCACAATCAAGCTCTTCTGCATTGCCTCCTACCACATCTCCGTCCACATCTCCTGCTCCAGCATCATCTTCAGACACCGCACGCACCAGTTCAACTCCAAAGACCATTTCAACCCCAGCAACGCTGATGTCCACCATTCTGTCCACGTGTGGTACGGCCTCCAAACCTGCTTCCAGCCATTCTCCCTTGCCGAAAACGACGGCAAGCTCGAGCAAACCCTCTATTATCAGCACTGCCTCGCAGACTAGTGCAACATCCCAAACTGAATCAGACACCAACATGACAAGCCCCACCACCACCACTACCACCTTCACATCCGTGAACCCTGGCAGCATAACCAGTCTTTCAGAAGCCACCAGGCTCTCTAGTGTCTTTTCTGGGCCCACGACTCTCTCTTCTACAACCTCGGAAACCACTCCTATGACCAGCAAAACGACTGACACACTGTCGGAATCTGTATCGAGTAGAAAAACGACAGCAAATGAGAGCACCACACTGTCGCAGTCCACTCCAGCTGTCAGTGTTACAAAGGCCACCACAGAGCACTCCACGGGGTCTGGACTGACGTCTGCTGTGACTGCACAATCAAGCTCTTCTGCATTGCCTCCAACCACATCTTCGTCCATGTCTCCTGCTCCAACACCGTCTTTGGAAACCACGCACACCACCTCAACTTCAGAGACCAAGTCCACCCCAAGAACGCTGATGTCCACCACTCCACCCATGACTGGTACGGCCTACAAACCTGCTCCCAGCCCTTCTCCCCTGCCGCCAATTTTGGCAAGCTCGAGCACACTCTCCATTAGCAGCCCTACATCTCAGATCAGCGCGACATCCCAAACAGCATCAGGCACCAGCAGGACAGACCCCACCACCACCATCACCATCACCACCACCACTGTCACCTCTGGGAACACCGGTGGCACAACCAGTCCCTCAGAAGCCACCAGGCTCTCTACTGCCTCCTCTGGGCCCATGACGCTCTCCTCTACATCCTCGCAAACCACTCCTCTGACCACCAAAATGACTGACCCACTGTCGGAATTTGTTACGAGTGGAAAAATGACAGGAAATGAGAGCACCACACTGTCGCAGCACACACCAACTGGCAGTGTTACGGTGACCACCACAGAGCCATCCACAGGGTCTGGCAAGATGTCTGCTGTAACTGCACCTTTGAACTCTTCTGCATTGCCTCCTACCACATCTAGGTCCACGTCTCCTGCTGCAACATCATCTTTGGACACCATGCGCACCACCTCAACTCCAGAGACCAAGTCGACCCCAGCGTCGCTGATGTCCAGCACTCTTTCCACAGCCGGTACAGCCTCCAAACCTGCTCCCAGCCCTTCTCCCCTGCCGAACACGGCAAGCTTGAGCACACCCTCTAATAGCAGCCCTGTCTCTCAGACCAGCACGACATCCCAAACAGCATCAGGCACCAGCATGACAGGCCCCACCACCACCACCACCACCACCACCACCACCACCACCACCACCACTGTCACAACGGGGAACATTGGCAGCACTAGCAGTCCCTCAGAAGACACCAAGCTCTCCACTGCCACCTCTGGGCCCACAACGCTCTCTCCTACAAACTCGGAAACCACTTCTCTGACCACCAAGACGACTCGGCCACTTTCGGACTCTGTGTCGAGTGGAAAAACGATAGCAAATGAGAGCTCCACCCTGTTGCAGCCCACATCAGCTGCCAGTATTACAGTGGCCCCCACAGAGTCCTCCACAGGATCTGGCACGACGTCCGCTGTGACTTCACCTTCGAGCTCTTCTAAATTGCCTCCTACCCGATCTATGTCCACATCTCCTGCTCCGGCATCATCTTCGGACATCACGCGTACCACCTTGACTCCAGAGACCACATCAACCCCAGCAACGCTGGTGTCCACCACTTTGTCCAAGACCAGAACTGCCTTCGAACCTGCTCCCAGCACGACATCCCAAACAGCATCAGGCACCAGTATGACAGGCCCCACCACCACAACTACCACCTTCACCTCAGTGAAAACTAGCAGCACAAGCAGTCCCTCCGAAGATACCAAGCTCTCTACTGCCACCTCTGGGCCCATGACTCTTTCTTCTCCAATCTTCAAAACCACTCCTCTGACCACCAAGACGACTAGTCCACTGTCGGACTCTGTGTTGAGTAGAAAAACGACAGCAAAGGAGAGCACCACCCTGTCGCAGCCCACCCCAATTGGCAGTATTACGGTGACCACTACTGAGCCAACCACGGAGTCTGGAATGATGTCAGCTGTGACTGCACCTTCGAGGTCTTCTGCATTGCCTACTACCACATTTTCATCCAAGTCTCCTGTACCAACATCATCTTCGGACACAATGCATGCCAACTCAACACCAGAGACCATGTCAAGTGCAGTAACGCTTATGTCCACCACTCTGTCCTCGACAGGTAAGGCTCCCAAACCTTCTCCCAGTCCTTCTCCCCAGCCGACGATGAGGGCAAGCTCAAGCACACCCTCCATTAGCAGCCCTGTCTCTCAGACCAGCGTGACTTCCCAAACAGCATCAGGCACCAGCATGACAGGCCCCACCACCACAACTACCACCATCACCTCGGGGAATACTGGAGGCACAAGCACAATTGGTATTGCTTTTATAAGCATTGGTATTGATGATACCTTTTTATCTCCATTATTTTTGCTAGTCTATTTTCTTTATATTGGACTTTTTAGTCTTCTGAAATTAATTCAGCTTTCACTGTTATCTCTGAGATCATAATTCTGTTTTGTAGCATATCTTTTTTCTCATTCTATTGTGGTATATTCTATGGATTTTTTACCAGATATCTATGTATTATACTTATTATTCTTATTTCTTTGTCTTCTTGCCCTTCATCAGGTACACTGCTCTTTATTTCATATTTTGAGTGGCCATCATTACTAGTATCATATTTTCTATTACTAAGATAATCTTATTTCTCAGAGCACTATTTTATAGGCATTACTTAGACACAGCCAATATTACTTTCATAACTTTTGTTACCACAGATACCTCAGTTCCCTATCTGATGCAATGATGTCGCCAATTAAGCTCCTTGATATAAATGTCATTACAAGATATAAATATGGACTTATAGATAACCTCATTAATATCATTTTTATCTACCAAAACCACAGTGTCGTAACACATATCATGGTACACATACCACACTTGCCCCACATTTGAGGAAAGTAACACAACATCATTACCTACAATACACATCATAGCATTTCTTTCTCGTACAGCTAACTCCCCTAATCTGACACCATTTCAGCTGCCAATACAACAATTATTATCCAGACCTTCCTGTTATTGCACCTGTGTCTACTGCTTTCAACATAAAAAGTCTATGAGCATGTGAGATTCACTGCCAGTTCATAGGCCACTTTAGCCCCTGAAATTTTTACAGTCATCACTAGACTGTTGTCTTTCATGTTATCTGTGGCTTTACCACACTCTCTTATACCATTTCTGTCTCTCATTACTCTTACTTTTTCCAAAAATTTAAAATTTAGTTATGCTAGTCCCCTCTACAGATTCCACTATTGACTATAACAGCACATCATCTCCTGTCCTTATATGACATCTAATATTAATTCCTGGAGTATAAATAAATATTTAGTGCTGCCTCTAACACCCTTTCAATCTCCACTGAAATCTCTATAACTCTGCATCTTTCATAGTTTCCACAGTGCCCATGGAGACTTTCTCTGTATCTTTTCATACCATTGACTTCACTGGAGGCTCTGATCACACTGTAGCCCTCCTTATAGTACCCATGACCTCTACTGTCTTCAGTGGAAACTATACCTGATCTAATACCACAGTATCTTCTACTTTACCTTAACTTTGAGTCTGTTCTCATCAAGGTTTCATCTTCAGTTTCTAATACTCCTGGTACTTTCTCCAAAGTCTTTGAAAACACTATATCTATACCTATTAAGACCTCTGTGTCAATCATTTACTTTGAAATCATACCATCACTGCTAATCACATACTCCTAGATCACCACAGACTACACTTCAAAATTTCAGACTAATCTGCCCTACAGCACAGCTTATAAGATTCCCTCAGAATCTATTAACATAGTATCTTTTCCCACAGCTTCTATTCTTCCCTAAAACCCATCATAGCATCCATGAACACTATACACTCTAGTACAGACTTCAAGACCCTCAAGTCTACGTTGGTATCACTAGCCTCTTTACTTATTACAGATTTGTCCACTTTCTCTCTATCTATTACAAATAGCACCACAATTTCTGAGACCACAAATGTTTCTAGTGCAACCTAAAATAGTATCACAACTTCCCTTTTGACATCTGTGCCCACCATGTTCTCCATTGCACCTGGAAACATCACTTTCTATTCTAATGACAGTCCCAAAGTTTACCATAACCTTCATTTTCACATCATTTCCTCTATGGTCTTCTGATCTGGGGTTGCCACAGTCTCTACCAATATCTCAAGACAGTTCACAGTCTCTCCTACCACCTTGATGTCCACTAAAATACCTGAATTTTCTCGTCAATTCATCACCAGCACAGTCACATCAGCTACTAACTCTTCTCTAAGCACAAGTTTAATTCTAATGCTTAATGGCTGCTCTTTCAGCTATTTCTTCTATTTTACTCTAGACTTTGGCTGAGCTACTGCACATATTAGAATCAATTTCCTTATCTAAACTCCTAATCTCTTATATTCTAGCCTTATCCTTCTTTAATTTGTATCAATACTTTTCCATATTAACCTCATGTCTATTTTTTTATTTTTTGTGGGGGTTTTGTTTGTTTTTTGTTTTTCTTTTAGGGCCACACAAAGTGACACTCAGGGGTTACTCCTGGCTCTGCTCTCAGAAATCACTCCTGGCATAGGATACTATATGGGATGCTGGGGGATCGAACCACGGACAGTCCTAGGTTAGCGTGTGTAAGGCAAATGCCCTACTGCTTGTGCCATCACTCCCGCCCCAACCTCATGTCGATTTTAACCTATGCTTAAGGATATCTGCTTCTCTTTTCATTACCTCTACTACATCTTGTTGTATGACCTCTTTCCTAGGCACCAGAACTACTGAAACAAAAACAGTCACTTCCACATCTGTCACCAAAACCCCTGGAATGAAATCCACAGTCACTACTACCAGCAATACTTCCCCTCCGTCAGTCCCAAATATGGGCACATCCATCATTAAAACCTCCTCAATGCAAAGTACCAGGACATCAAGGACAGAATCAGCACTTGAGTCAACCAGGTCTCCCACAACCAGCACCATCTCCCATAAAACAAGCCCAGTCAGCTTGGCCACAAACATAGCTAGCAACTCACCGACAAATGCAAAAAAACCAAGTGGATATTTGAAGCCCTGGGGTATTGTCCTCATATCTCTGGCTGCAGTTGTCGTCAGTGTAGGACTGGTGATAGGACTGAGCTTTTGCCTGGTAAGTAGAAAAGTGGGCAAAAGGGGAGGCAGCTACATAGGTGGATGATGAATGGGAGAAGAATTCATGTAAATGGTGATGTTAGCATATTTAGAATGAGAGAAAAGATGGACTGGAGAGGATAGTTTAGTGAGTTGAGTGTATGTATGTTTTACATGTAAGAAGCCAAAGTTTACATACAGGAGGCCAAATCCTGAAAGTATTTGATTCTGTAAACCAGCTGGGAGAAATCCCCAAGCACTGATCCTGGATAAACCCTTGTGTACTGTCTTAGTGGCCAGAAAATAAAACAAGAAAAATCAAAACAATAACCAATCATCTAAAAAATTCAGAATGAAAGTAAGATATGTTAGTATTCTTGGAAGGAAAATCTTGGTCTGTGATATACAGATCAGAGATGATATTAAGCTAGAAAACATGATATATGTAAAGCAGAAAAATGAAGTTAAAAATGAAGTCTAGCCAAAATAAGAAGAAATTTTGTCATTGAAAATAAAAATCATAATGAAAATAATGCCTCTTAATTAAACAAAATCTAATATTAGGTATTTAGCATTGGAAGAACATCCTGGAGATTTAAATCTTACTGATATTATCATGTTTCAGCCCTGGACAGTACAGTGTACTTCCCCCTTTGGGGTGTCTTTGCCTAGATGAAGATAATTTAGTAGCTGTCCTTGGTTCTCCTCAGCTAACATGATTAACTAGAATTATCAGACCAATTTTATCAAAGGCTGGAAAAATAGCTCAATAGGCTAAGAGCATGATGCAGGAGGCACAGGTTGGACTTTCAGAGAAGGTGACTAAAAATGATACTAGTGAGGCAGGTTTATGTAAAGAAAAAAGGAGAAGAGAATAACATAATAATTTTATATTTTCATAATAATATAATAATCTTATTTTTTCTCTTTCAGAATTTTTCACTTCCCTTGGTAAATGGAGGCACTTTTTACCCTCATGGTCATGGAATTGGCCTTGGTCTAGACTCAGGCCTGGAATCTGGAATATTCCACAGCCTGGGAAATGAACTGGTACATGGAGAAGCACATGACTTTGTACACAGAATTGGCCATGGAGGGGGTCATGGCATGAATCATGGACATGGTGGACATGGAAGAGGCCATTATAACAGGCATGAAATGGGTCACAGAGATCACTATGAACATCATGAAATGGGCCACTAAGATAGTCACCATGGAGACCATGCAGGATCACATGATGGTAGCCCTAGAATATGTATTAAAAAATATTATAGAGGGGCCGGAGAGATAGCATGGAGGTAAAGCCTTTGCCTCGCATGCAGAAGGTTGGTGATTCGAATTTCAGCATCCCATATGATCCCCTGCGCCTGCCAGGAGTGATTTCTGAATGTAAAGTTAGGAGTAATCCCTGAGCACTGTTGGGTGTGACCCAAAAACCAATTTATATATACATACATATATATACATATATATTATAGAGAAAGAAAACATAGGGTAAGGGATAGAAAGATAAAAGAAAAGATTGGTCGGGGCCCAGAGAGATAGCACAGCGGTGTTTGCCTTGCAAGCAGCCGATCCAGGACCAAAGGTGGTTGGTTCGAATCCCGGTGTCCCATATGGTCCCCCGTGCCTGCCAGGAGCTATTTCTGAGCAGACAGCCAGGAGTAACCCCTGAGCACCGCCGGGTGTGGCCCAAAAACAAAAACAAAAAAAAAAAAAAAAGAAAAAAGAAAAGATTGGTCATAGGATGCTTAAAATGATTTAAATAGAGTATACATATTTACAAGAAGAGAGAGCAAGTTTGACAAAAGAAATAACCAAAGAAACACAGAGACCTTGACCAATACAGGATAAAATTATGCAGAGATAGACTGGGTTGGAAAAGATGCAGAATTAACCTGTTTTGCGATGATTTCAAGTCAAGTCACTACCTCAGTCTCAGACTACTGTAGAAAGTTGCAATAATAACCCTCAGAACATCATCTCTCCCATTTCCCACCATCAAAGTTATGATTAAGGTTTCTCATCCCTGCATCTTCTTGGGTAGTCATAAATATTACCATGACATCACTATAAAACAAAAGAAGCAAAACACAAGATGAACATACTATCAGGATATGTTTACTTGCTTTTATATTAGTTCTTTCAGTTTTCTCTATGCAAGTTTTTGTTTTATTTTGAGTGTTTACTAGGATTCTTTACTAGGATTCTTTAAACACATATCGTTTAATCTGAAAAATTCCTGTGAAGAGATTGAAGTAAGCAATTATATGCAAATGAGACATAAAACTCATTAAACATGAAAGAAAAGTTCAATGATCTGAATTTCCTTATAGACCAGTTTTAGAATATACCTTAAAAGAGTGAAAAAGTTTGGGCCTGGAGCAACAGTATAGCAGGTAGGGCATTTGCCTTACAGGTGGACAATTTGGGTTCAATCCTGGCACTTCATATAGTCTTCCTAAACACCACCAGGCGTGATCTCTGAGTGCAGAGATAAAAATAGGCCCTGAGCACTTCAGAATGCCCCCCCCACACACACACACACACTCACACAAAGCATGCAAAGGAGGGGCTGAAAAGACAGTACAGCAGGTAAAGTGCTTGCTTTCATGTGCCCAACCAGGGTTCCATCCATATTTCCACCAAAGACCACCTTAGTGCAGACACAGGAATAAGTCCTGAGCATTTTTGGGTGTGTCTCAAAAAATAACAAATAAAAATAGAGTGAAAAAAAGCAGACAAATCTACAACAGATACAGCCACTATCATGTAAACAGAAGCCCAACTTCCTAGCTTCCCAACTAAAATCAGAAAAGATGTAAACCAAGACACTAACATTCATTGTATACCAGTCTTCAGACTGAAAACTTTGGGATACCATTGAGAGGCGTCCCCATAATGCCAAAGCTTCAGCAGCCACACCCCAACCCATAGTCTGAGCCATGCAAATGACCCAACTTTACTCCTTTATGACTAACCTCTGCAGAGACTCCAAACTGATGAAAATCCCAGGTATACCAGTATTGGGATTGGAAACTCTGAGTCTTTTCAGAATGTGCCATCAACCCCCTCTCCCCCCGTACTCCAGAAGCCCCAGCAGCCACACCCACACCCCACAGTCACAACCATGTAAACAATGGCCCAGCTTCATAGCTTCATGACTAATCTCAGAAGAAATGCAAGTCAAGCCAAGCTGGCAAAACTCATTAGTTCAGTTCTACAGATTCTGATGTTCTTATAGCGTGATCCATATAAATTCCATAATACTGATCCATAATAGGAGTAAGCTAAATTAGATGGAAAATAGTATAGAAGCCAACTAGGCTCAATACAGAATCAATAATGACTCAACTAGCAAAAAACAGTGTGTCAAATCCCAATGACTTTATTATTTTAGGGGGTCAACACCCAGTGATGCTCAGGGGTTACTTCTGGCTATGCGCTCAGAAATTGTTCTTGTCTTGGGGGCCCATATGGGATGCCAGGGATCAAACCAAGGTTTGTCTTAGACTATCATGGGCAAAGCAGATGCCTTACCGCTTGTGCCACCTATGATTTTATTATTTATTTATTTTGGGTTTGGGTTTTTGGGCCACATCCAGCAGCATTCACTTTTCATTCTGTGCTCAGAAATCACACCTGGCTGGGAACTATCTGGGACCATCTGGGAAGTTGGGGATCAAAACTGGGTTGGTTGGCCACATGCAAGGCAAATGCCCTATCCACTGTGCTATTGATCTGGCCCCCCAGACAATGACTTTAGTGCCCCAATTGAGAGATATAAGATTTTTCTTTTACTAGAGTACTTTTGATAATTCCATTAGCCATTTTATAATAGCAAGCAATATAAAAATTATTTTGTTTTTGCTTGGGGCAGACTTAGGGGTGGGTAGCAAACTGGGAACAGTGCTGAAGAGAATGTCATACTAGTGATGGGACTGATATTGAAACATTGACTGCTTGAAAAACTATTATGAACAAAATTCATAAACCACAGTTTTTAGAGTTAGATAAATAAATAAAATAAGAGTGAAAAAGATATCCAAATGTATCATCTAATATTAGAACATCTCACAAAAGATATGTACAGAACTTAGAAAAAGAAATGGTAGGAAGCTTACCACAAACAGCAGTGAGGTACTTAGGGTAGAGAAAGGCTCACTATGACAATGATAGATGGAACTGATAACTCTGGACAAGAACTGGGTGCTGAAAGGGGACAAAGTGATTTGTTTCTAAGATGAAACCTAGATTGTGAAAAAATGCTCTACATCACCAATCATCGGGGAGATGCAAATCAAATCAACATATCAACATTGAGATATTATCTCACACCACAGAAAATGACACGCATCTCTCTCTCTCTTTCTCTCTCTCTCTCTCTCTCACACACACACACACACACACACACACACACACACACACACACACACACACACACACACACGAACAACCAGTGCTAATAAGAATGTGGGGAGAGAAGGACTCTCATTCTCTGCTGGTAGGAATGTTGACTAATCCAGCCTTTTTGGAAAACAATATGGACATTCCTCAAAAACTAGAAATTGAGCTTTCATATGATCCAGCAATACATTCCTAGCAAATATACGTATATTCCTAGGAATATTCGCTAGGAGCCCAAAAACACAATGCAGAAAAGCTCTCTGCATCCCTATGTTCATTGTAGCACTATTCACAATAGTTCAGAATCTAGAAACAATCCAAGTGACCAAGAACAGATGAGTAGCTAAAGAAACTGTGTACATAATGAAATACTATACAATTGTTAGGAGAAATAAAGTCATAAAATTTGCTTATACAAGAATGGATAATGAATAGTATTATGCTAAGCAAAATGAGTCTGAGGAAGAAGAATAGACATAGAATATCACACTCATGCACAGGCTAATAAAAATCATATGGTAATAATTCTCAGAGACAATAGAGGGCCAAGAGGATCAGTCCAAGATAGGAAGCTTGCCACAAATAGTGGAGGGCAAGGGTGCAGTTAGGGCAGAGAAGGGATCACAATGACAATGGTAGTTGGAAATGACCCTATGGCCAAGAACGGGGTGCTGAAAGGAGACAAAGTGATACGCATAATACCCTTCAGTGACAATATTGCAAACCACTGTGTCTAAAGGGAAAGGGAGGAAATGTCTTCCCCAGAGGCAGGCAGAGCAGAGGGCAGATGGAAAATTGGTGACAGGAGATATGCACTGGCAAAAGATATTTTACATCGTATGACTGAAACTCAATCATAAGAAATTTTGTAATTATGAAAAAACCCAACTGTATTATGGACAATCTTGTAACCACAGTGTTTAAATAAAGTAATTTAAAAAAAAAAGAAGAAAAACTATGAATGAGAATAAGATATCTCAAAGGGCTGAAGCACATGCTTTGCATGCATAAAATACCCATTTAATGGTCAGCGCTGCCTATTTCCCTGAGAATCACAAGGAGTGCCGTCCAAAACACTGAGCTCCTAAGCTCTGTCAGATGTGGCTACAAAGCAACATCAAAATCTGGTTTGGGGGTTTTGTTTGTTTGTTCTGGGCTACATTTGGCAACACTCAGTGGTTATTCCTGACTCTGCCCCTAGAAATTACTCCTGGCAGTCTCAAGGGACCATATGGGAAGCCAGAATTCAAACCTGAGTGGGTCAGCCCCATGCAAGGCAAATGCCCTTCTGGCTATGCTATCACCCCAGCTTAGTAACAACAAAATCTGTGTCCTGTTTTCAAGGAAGCACTGCAAGTAGGGTCCAAGAGAACTTTTCCCGAGAGGGATAAAAAGCTCAGTGAAGTTGAACATTCTCAGCCCCATCGAATTTAAATGTCTTCATTCAAGTTCTGGGTTCTTATTTACAGTTAACCTGGATACACATAAAAGATTGCAAGGATATAAGTATAAATTGACTTACACTTCAATCTGCAGAATCAAATTTTGAGAACAGTTTAATCATAGGCCTGTTACTTTCAGAGAAAAGTATTAGTATATTTAGAAGAAACATTTGTTCTCATTACTGTGGCTGAGGTGGTAATCCACCTGATGATTTTCCATAAGGACTCTAGTTCCTAGTGCTCTCAGTGCTCAAAGTCACACTATTGACTATGGCCCCTCACAACAGCGCCCAGGTTTCCCAACCTTCTCTCAGCAATGACCTGGCACTACCACAAACAATAACCCATAGAGATAGTTTTATCACTGTTTTTACTCTGGAATACAAATATACGCTCCTCCCCTTAGATCAGAGTGGAGTCATCCTCAAATCTCAAATTGGCAGATACCTTACCCACCCCATCTCAGATTCCTAATTTTTAAGACCAAAATTAGAAAATTTCTTCTTATACCAAATACTGTAAGGATTGACTTATGAAAACAGAAACCAATCTGGAGCCGGCGAGGTGGCGCTAGAGGTAAGGTGTCTGCCTTGTAAGTGCTAGCCAAGGAACAAATCGTGGTTCGATCCCCCAGAGTCCCATATGGTCCCCCCAAGCCAGGGGTAATTTCTGAGCACTTAGCCAGAACTAACCCCTGAGCATCAAATGGGTGTGGACCCCCCCCCAAAAAAAAAAAAACCAGAAACCAATCTGAATATTTCAAGGATGAAAGGATTTAGTACAAAAATAGGTGCTTATTAAGTGACTCGAAAAGCTGGAGGAGTGAAGATCAGGGTGGCAGCTTTCAGGTTCACTGCCATGGAGAGCAGACAAGAGCTGTCACTTGGAGGAGGAAGAGTAAAGTAGCAATAACTTCCATCTTCAACAACAAGGAAGAGCAGAGCCCTTGTCTGGAAGCCAAGCATCCACCCAGGGCTGCCTATTCAGGTCCCACAAGAGTCTGATTCACTGCAGAAACCCTAAAAAAAAAAGTCCAAGAACAGTTGGCAAATGAGTTTTGAGAACTCAAGGGTATTCTAGGCTAGAAGTATTTTACCCTATAAGATAGAGCAAGGAAAGAGCCTGCAGGAGCTGCATCTGGTAAATAGCTCCTATAGCTAAGTAAATAGTATGCAGAAAAAAGGCAAACTTCATTCTATCCTCCTGTCACACCTCTGAGTCAGGACATGTCAAGATTCAAAGAAACAGTAAGAAAGCCTGGAATCCTGAACCTTGCCTTAGCACACTTGGCTGTGATGACAGGATTTCAAACTGGCATCACACTCAGCACTGAACATGGCTGGGATTCTGAACACAGCCTCAAAGCTGAAAGGCAAGTCTCTAAAAGACCAGGCCCTCAAACCCAAAGTAGACTTTTGTTTAAATTGGATAAAAAAATATCAAAATTCTATCTGCAATTTTTCTATTTATGTATAAATGTTTGGGCCCTAAATTTTCAAAGAGTCTCTCATTCTGTAAGCTAGACAAAAGTCCTAAGACATCATCCCTATGGCCTTGTTTCCTGATGACCACTGGATTTGGTTGTCTCACATCCAGTATGATCTCTTTCCAGTTAGTTAACTGTGTTTAGAAAACTGATTTCTAACTCATTTATTACAAGAACATACCCCTTCTATAAGTCTTGCACCTATTTTTGCTTCAGACTTAAGCATACAAAACCTTTCCAGCTTCTCCAGAATTTCTCTTCCCAATCTACTCCTCAACTCAATACTCTGGAATTTCTCTGGAGGATGGTTAGGCACATCTGACTTGATTCAAGGGCACAACTGGACCAATATGGAAGCAAATTTTACTATTGATGACCTATTTGTATAGTGATTAAAACTACACTACAGGAATCAGACTGCCTAGGTTTGAATCCTGACACTTGTGAACTTCGTGAGCCTGTACAAACTGAATCATGACTTCACTATGCCTCATGGTTTGAATTTATGAAATGAGGTGGTGTGATAACAGCACTTAAAACACAGAATAGGAACCAGAGTGACAGCAGTTAGTGGGTAGGGTGTTTACCATGTATGTGGCCAACCCAGGTTTGATCCCTGGCATCACATATGGTCACCCAAACCTGCCAGAAGTAATTTCTTTTTCTTTTCTTTTTTTTTTTTTTTTTGGTTTTTGGGCCACACCCGGTGATGCTCAGGGGTTACTCCTGGCTATGCACTCAGAAGTCGCTCCTGGCTTGGGGGACCATATGGGACGCCGGGGGATCGAACCGCGGTCCGTCCGAGGCTAGAGCAGGCAAGGCAGGCACCTTACCATTAGCGCCACCGCCCGGCCCCGGTTTCTTTTTCTTTTTTTAAAGACCATTTTAATTACAAGTCTTTTATAGTTGTATTTTAGGCATATTGTGACAGTTAATTAGGGCCATACCCACCACCAGACCTACCTCCACAAAAGTTCCCAGCATCCCATACCTCCACCACTAGCCCCATGGCCTACCAGTGTAACAGGTCTATTTTAGTTTAGATTGTTATAGTTTGGGGTCTCTTGATTCTATTGTCATTGACTTTGGTTTGGCTTGAGTATTTAGTTCTAACCTTTTTATTTTTATTTTTTTTGGGTTTTTGGCCAGGCCCAGTGACTCTCAGGGGTTACTCCTGGCTATGAGTTCAGAAATTGCTCCTGGCTTAGGGGACCATATGGGATGCCAGGGAATCAAATCATGGCCCATCCCAGGCTAGCACATGCAAGGCAGACACCTTACCACTTGCAGCACTGCTCTGCCCCCTCTGACCTTTTTTTTTTCCACCAATGTACCTGAGACCACTTGGCCCCTGAACCCCATCCACTTTTTTTCCCATATCTCTATTTATAGAAATATGCAGAAACATGAGGTAAAACAAAGTGCATTATGTCCCAAGGTTATATGATAAATTATCTAGGAGATACAAATAAAATGTAATAAAAGGGGGGGGTGGAAAGGGTTTTGTTGTTTTTTTTATTTTATTTTGCATAGGCACAGAAAATTTTGGGGATATTGGAAAGGATATTGGCTTATTAAAAACAAAGAACAACAAACAAACAAACCTGGGTGTCTCTACCCATGAAGCATAAAACCGATTATAGTCCCTGGGCAAACTAATTGTCCAATCCCAAGGTCTTTCTTCATTGTCCCAGGAAAAGTTCTACTCAATTTCAGTTGTCATAGGCAGTAATTAGAGATCCTAGTTCTTGCACAGATCCTATGTTGAAGCAGGGGTGTTATGGAGTGTCTTTGATTTCATCTTACCATTAGGTGACAAGGCAGAGAAACTTGCCTTAGAGCAAGTTGTTGCTGCTTCCTAGTCATCAGGCTCTCATATGAACCTACCCAGTAACAAGTTTGTGCCAGGGTGGCATTAGGGCCTCCCTAGGGGGGAATTTGACTTCTAGTGTTGGTGCAGAAAATCGTGCCAGTTCCAAAGATGATATCCAAGATTCGGAGTTGAAAGGTCAATGTCCAATCAACTGAGACCTAAGTCAAGTCACTATGACAAATGCTCAGGGTGAACGGTGCCCCTCCACTATAAAATTTTTGAGTTCTTATCCCTATTAGATAATAACTTCTTTCTAGGGGCCGGTGAGGTGGCGCTAGATGTAAGCGCCTTGCAAGCGCTAACCAAGGAAGGACTGCGGTTCGATCCCCCGGCGTCCCATATGGTCCCCCAAGCCAGGGGCAATTTCTGAGCCCTTAGCCAGGAGTAACCCCTGAGCATCAAACTAGTGTGGCCAAAAAAAAAAAAAAAAGAACTTTCTATATGTAGAATTTCCCCCATTTTAATGTGCCTATGCAAAAAAGGAACAATGCCAATATAATAATTTTGTGCATATTGAGGTTAAAAAAATAGCTAAATAATCTTTATAACCTGATTCTGCACTCAGATCCTAAGAGAGACTTATCTACTAAAATTTTCTACTGAATAGGAATAATTTCTGAATGCAGTGCCAGGAGTAACCCTGAGTCTTGCAAGCTGTGGTCTAAAACCACACACAAAACAGAGTTATTTATACTAAATAAGCTGCAAAGAAGTTTTTACTGCAAAGAAGTTTGAATAACTGCTGGCATGTAGAATGCCATTATTATGGTATTAATTTGTCTTGGGGGAAGTAACCTATAAAGGAGAGGATGATATTCTGCTTTTATTTTTGTTTTAGGATCACACCCATGTTAGGTGGCCACTTCTAGCTCAGTGACATAGATCATCCATGATGCTGTCCTGAAGATCAAATACCAGATCTAACACAAGCATAGCAGCTAGGAGAGTAGCAGTCAAATTTCTTTCAGGAAAAAAATTTGAAAGACAGGTATTGCTTGTTCTTCTGAACCTGTGGAGGGGAGAAGACCGTGTCACGTAATGGTGCATTCATTGCTTACACTAATCCTGTGGGAATAGTGAATTTTAAGTCCCGGATGATTTTTTGTTCTGTTTTTGACCATTTTATTCTTTTAAAATAATATCTTTATTTAAGCACCATGATTACAAACATGATTATAGTTGATTCCAGTCATGAAAAGAATACCCCCCTTCACCAATGCAACATTTCCACCACCAATGCCCCCCCCTTGCCCTCCTCCCACACCCCTTCCTGTATTCGAGACAGGCATTCCACTTCTCTCACTCATTAACATTGTCATGATAGTTGTTAGTGTAGTTATCTCTAACTGCATTCACCACACTTAGTGGTGAGCTTCATATCATGAGCCGGTCCTTCTGAACCTCATCTCTATTGTCTCTGGGCATTATTCAATAATTTGACCATTTTATTGAGAAACTAAGGTCTACAACATTTTTAATACTTTTCATGTATGTATCATTCCAATACCACACCTATCATCAGAGTGCCCATACTCTCCATCAGAGCTTGAAGGTTCCCTCCAATCTCACCTCACCCCTCAGTCAGTTCTAAGTACAGTTTAAGACAAAATCTCCCATTCCAATAAATTTGGTTACATATGGTTTTCATAATATGCTTTTTTATTTCAACATATGAGAGAGGTTGTTTTGTTGGAGGGTTGTTTGTTTTAGGGCTATACTTGATGATGCTTGAAGGTTACTCCTCGCTCTACACACAGAAATTACTCATGGTGGGGCTCAGTGGATCATATGGAGAACCAAGGATTGAACCTGGATCATTTGTGTGCAAGGCAAGCACCCTACCAGCTATATTATCTCTGTGGCCCAAGAATTTTTGTGTGTGGAGATAGTTAACATCTACATAACTATAGAAGATAATTAAAGCTAAATTTCTGAAATTCTACAAAGCTGTAAATCAATAAGTTAATTTTTTTCAAAAACAGTCTTTCTTTTTTCTCATACTAAAATATAATAGTGTGAATAATTCTGTGTTAATGCAGTTTAAAATTAACATAAGATAGATGCATTCGGGGCCGGGTAGGTGGCGCTGGAGGTAAGGTGTCTGCCTTGCAAGCGCTAGCCAAGGAAGGACCGTGGTTCGATCCCCCGGCATCCCATATGGTCCCCCCAAGCCAGGGGCAATTTCTGAGCACATAGCCAGGAGTAACCCCTGAGCGTCAAACGGGTGTGGCCCAAAAAACAAAACAAAACAAAACAAAAACAAACAAAAAAAGATAGATGCATTCTACAAATACACAATTTAGAAAGATTAAGAAAAATAGAATTAAGAAAAATTAAAGTAAACTCTGAATAAGGCTGTGAAAGTATATAATTGTGTTTTGTCCTTAAAAAGGAAACATAGAGGGGGCCAGAGAGATATCACAGGGAAAGGGTGTTTGCCTTGCACGCAGCCAATCCAGGACAGATGGTGGTTTGAATCCTGGCATCCCGTATGGTCCCCCGTGCCTGCCAGGAGCGATTTCTGAACACAGAGCCAGGAGTAATCCCTGAGTACTGCCGGGTGTGGCCCAAAAACCAAAAAAAAAAAAAAAAAAAAAAGAAAAGAAAAGAAAAAGAAAAGATAAAAGGGCTGGAGAGATGGCATGGAAGTAAGGGTGTTTGCCTTGCATACAGAAGGATGGTGGTTCGAATCCTGGCATTCCATATGGTCCCCCGAGCCTGCCAGGAGTGATTTCTGAGTGTAGAGCCAGGAGTAACCCCTGAGCACAGCCGGGTGTGACCCACCCACCCCCAAAAAAAGAGAACATAGGCGCAAAAAAAAAAATCACCTAGATAGGCAAAGAATATTATACATAAATAAGCATTCATTCATGCAAATGTATGAGATCCTTAGCAAACTAGAAATCAAAAATATCTTCATTAATCTTGTAGAGGGCAACTATAAGCACCATGAATGAATGAAATACTCAATGGCAAAGTGCTGAGAAGCTTGTCTTTTTTAAAGATAAATAATCTTATTTAATTAGGGAAGTATGGTTCACAAAGTTACTGATAGTTGAATTTTAGATGTATATTTTAACACCAATCCCACCTCTAGTGTTAACTCCCATCACCAGTGCTCTCATAGTCTATCAACCCTACTCTCAACCAACCTCCCCCACCCGTTGCCTGTCCCCTTGGCAGCACATTAAAGTTTGGTGGTTTCAGCTTAGAGCCCATGTTTTCAATCTTATCTTTTATAGAAACTCCTTTCATTGTATTCCATTTGTTTTATTTGTTTAATTTTTAGTATTTGTTTTAGCACTAAACCCATCACCAGTGTACCTATTTCCCTCCCCCAGAACACTAACACTCCTCCATTTCAACCCCAAACTCAATTTGTACATCAATTTTCCATTATGTTGCCTTTGGACCTTTGTTGCTACTACCTTGCTCTAAACATTTGTCACACCCATGAGAAAGATCATTCTGTATCTGTCCCTTTCCTTTAAGAAGCTCCTTGCAAAACTGGTTTCAAGAATATGAATTCTCTAAACTGTTGCCAATTAATGAAGCTCTATGTTATTCCTTCAAATCTGAATGAAAATCTAATTGGATAGAGTATTTTTAAAATAATTTCTATTGAATTAACATGAGATACATATTGGGCTGGAGAGATAGCACAGTGGTAGGTAGTTTGCCTTGCAGACGGCCAACCCAGGACAGATGGTGGTTCGATTCCTAGCATCCCATATGGTCCCCTGAGCCTGCCAGGGGAGATTTCTAAGTGCAGAACCAGAGTATCCCCTGAGTGCCACCGGGTATGACTCAAAAACAAAATAAAACAAAAATTCTAAGTCCAGAACCATGAGATAAATAGTTAGAAATTTTGTTTTGTTTTGTTTTGGTTTGGTTTTGGGGTCACACCTGGCAATGCTCCTGTTTTTTTTGGGTCATATCCAGCTGCGCTCAGGGGTTACTCCTGGCTCTACGCTCAGAAATCGCTCCTGGCAGGCTCGGGGGACCATATGGAATGCCGGGATTCGAGCCACCGACCTGCATGCAAGGCAAACACATTACCTCCATGCTATCTCTCCGGCCCACACAATTGTTAATGATTGAGTTTTAGTCATACAATGTTCCAACACCCATCCCTTCACCAATGCACATTTTCTACTACCAATGCCTCTAGTTTTCCTCTCGCCATCCCCTCAAATCCAATTGTCTTTATGGCAAACATTTTTCTCTTTCTCTCTTCCTTTTTTCCTTTTAGGCCTTGTGATTTGCAAGAACTCATTTCAGCACCTAGTTCTTGTCCAGAGTGATCATTTCCAACTTTTATTGTCATAGTGGTTCTTTCTCTACCTTAACTGCACTCCCCTGATCTTTGTAACATGCTTTCTAACATCAACTGGTTTTTCTGGTCCTCATCTCTATTTACTTTGGGTATTATTACCATACTACTTTTTAAAATTCTACAAAAGAGTGCAATGATATGTCTAGCCCGCTGACTCATTTTACTAAGCATAATACTCTCCATGTCCTGGATAGTGTATTTTTGGTTATGTGTTCATTTCATTGAATTGTGGGTATTTTTGTTCGTTTGTTGTTGTTGTTAATGTTTTATATTGTATTCAGCTGTTCTCTTCTGGTTTGTAGAATCTCATTTGAGTAGATCTGCTGTGAATCTTATGCTTATGCTAAGAAGAAAATTGCCAGACATTCTAAGAAATAAAATTCACAAATATTTGTTTATACAGATTAAATGTTTATTCTTTTTTGCATTTCTGGGGGGGTGAGATCTATCTTCTCACATATACAAGACATGTGTTCTACCCCTAAGCCCACATTCCCTACTTCTGAGTTTCTTTTAAACTTTATAACTCCTATGTAATTATAAGAAAAGATAAAATCTGGGGCTGGAATGGTAGACTGTGGTAAATTGCTTACCTTGCATGCAGCTGACCTAGGAAGGATGCAGGTTTGATCCCCCAGCATCGCATATGATCCCCAGAGCCAAGAATGATTTCTGAGCACAAAGCCAGGAATAACCCCTGAGAGCCTTTGAGTGTGACCAAAACAAAACAAAATAAAATAAAACACACACACACAAATAGAAAAGATAAAATCAAGTATTAAGCTGCAATACAAATGGAACTGGAAGGCAGCATGTTATGTAAAATAAATCAGAGAGAAAGGTTAAGTCCAAGATAATATCACCCACCTATGGAATATAGACAGATAAAACAAGGGAATAAATATTATGGGATTATGACAAATTCTTGTCTTTAAGGATTACAGGATTATAATGCTTGTTAACAAACATAGACTTGAAAACCACATGGTTACCTCCTCTATAGAAAAGGAATGCTGACATATAGGGTGCTGTGGACAAAACTGAAAAGGGTAAAAACCTATATAGATAGACCTCACTAACATAATGGTCAGTACTCGAGACACGAAACCTATACATACCCAAAAGTTGATCTATTCATTTCCTTTCCTTACAAGTACTATACTTAGTACTCAGCGCACCTCTTGCATTCCACACCTCTACACATTAATATACACCTAAGCTAACTTCTATATGTTTATATGTGTGCAGGAGCACACAGAGACAGGAATTCTCCTTAAGGGACAAACCTAAACAACAAACAACTCATAACCTATACCCTATGTTACCCCTTCCATATACTATCCCCTCTCACTCCTCCAGAAATCTGATTATTCCTTCACCCCTCAATCCGACCCCCGATATCCCCACCACACTCTAACTCTTCACCCTCAGCTCTTAATCCACTAGGCACAAAGAAAGACCTCCTACCACAATGAGCCAGTACCCATTACCCAAGTGAAGAGACTCCTACTCAAGCTCTCACCTCATTCCCGGCAAGAAAATATAACCAACACCCTGAGAGACTCATGCAGTGTGGCCCTCCTAATCACCTCTCCCTAATGTGGACTGTGCCTTGATACTGGAACTAGCTCCAAAGGACCCCACTGCAAGAACTCTACCCAAGACCTCCTTGCCTGGAACCCACATCTCACAAGGAAATCTCAAAAGACAAGGGGAAACGCTATTCTTTCATCATAAGTATAGACCTATATAACACTACCTCTTTTCCTGTTTCTCCCCAAATATAAAATGATCTCCTATATCACTTTCTCCCCTTTTTCTTTGTTCTTTTTTCTTTTCTTTTATATTCTTGTTAGTTTCTTTTGTTTGTTTTGTCTTGTTTTAGTTGTTTTATTTGATTTGATTTGTTTTTGCTTCTTTTGGGTCACTCCTGCCAGCACTCGAAGGGTGCTCCTGGCTCTATGTTTGGAGAACGTCCCCAGAGGGCACGGGGGACCATATGGGATGCCAGGTTCTGAGCCACCACCCTTCAACAGAAAGGAGAGATGCCTGATCTCCATGCTATCTCTCCTGGCCCCACTTTATCCCTTTAATTACATCTTTTATTTAATCTTCTTTTTTTTTTAAAGAATTTTTTTTCCTTTAGATATGTGTGAGCATATATATTTTTAGTTTTTGTCGGGAGTCTGGTTTCTTTTCTCTCCACCCCCCAAGTCCACCAGCAATATAATGTAGCACCACTTCCTCCTGCAAAGACATATTAAACAAAGGGGAAATTGTACATATAAAAACAAGCTCTTATCTACTAGGTATAAGAACTCATACTTGTTTACAACACAGGGACATCTCCCACCCTGAATGTATGTCATGTGGAAACAACTTAGGCTCCAGGGAACTAGACACTGACCGTCCAGCCTTAACTCCTGGACCCCAGACATAGATACGACAGAGTTCTCCACAATAGCTCCAGGAACCAAATCCCCTCCAGGGCATTTACAATGCTGCTCTGACACCAACATGAGCCAGTCCTAAATTGATAACCTGACAATGAGGAAATGGGAACAACTTGATCTAAGAGCAAGTTGTCCTTCCTCATCAGCTATCGATAAGACAAAATCAGAAAATAGGTCACCCTTTGATATGTGCAAAAGCCAAGATCGCTATATACAGACGACTGACTGATTGTTGCAACCAAGACTGGACTGTACGCATCCAGGGACCAACAACAACAACAACAACAACAACAGCAACAAAAAGCTCTAGCCTAGCTCTTCGTATACGATCTGTTCAACAAACAAGAGCTCTAATTCCAGAAGTCTGACTTGAGACAACCGCAACTGAATGGGTCTTCCGGAAACATAACGAAAGACTTTATCCCAGACTCCATTCTAGGTGCAACATAACTACCAAGAACACCAACTACAGAAGATGGATTAAAACGACACTGAAGAAACATAACTGCTAAAACCACAACGAAAGACTTCATAAACTCCATTCCCTGAGCTGCACAGCCACCAAGATCTCTAGAAACAGAGGTCTGATTTTACCATCCAAGACAAAGCAGAAGTCTTCCACACACCACGAAAGCAGCAAGGGGAGAGTAAATGGTCATGCAAGGAGTCTAGAGTTAATCCCATGACAGTATACTTCAGGGGTGGAGAAACCCTGTATCTCCTAGGTCAAGGGAATTCCCCCTACAATATCCCCAATAGTTACTGTGCCTATGCAGGGGGATAAAGAAAAGGAGAAAAAAAAAAAAGCACAAAACAATCATTTTTCCACATGCTTATTTATCGATTGATCAATTTTTTTGACATCTTTATTTTGGTGTGGAGATTACGGTTGATGTCTCCAATATTATTTTATTTTATTTTGTCTTGTCTTTCTCTTTCTTTTTGCACTTGAGCATGATTTGATTTCAGAACAGAGACTATTGTGTGGTGCCTATCTTTATTGCTGTAGTGCTCACCAGTTATTTAATTCGATATTTTTTTCTGTATTGTTGTGGTATTTCAATTACCTTTTTCATGTCCTCTCTCAAACTGAGGTTGGAAGCCGCTAAAGGGACTCAGCCCATTTTCAGCGTATTTGACTTTTGACTTCTTTTTTTTTTCCTCTTATTTTGTACCCCAATCTATTGCTTTTCTTGCCTTCAAACAAAACCACATACCTCGATTTTTCTAGCTCTGCCTCTTAAATAGAGGGGGAAACAAGGGAGGGTTCCAGGACCAAACAGATATGTAATCACTAATAGTAAGCCAGACAAAGAGGGGTCCACTTACTCTAGCAGCCCGGGGGTGATGGTGGGGTATATGGGTTGTAGAAAGAGAACTGGAATGGGGGGAGGACATAGTTGGTGATGGGTATTCCCCTGACTCAATGTTAATATGTACCTAAAATACTACTGTGAAAGATATGTAAGCCATTATGGAAAAAAATTGTGATTTTAATCAGAAACTTTCTTTGACTTACATGTATTATTATTATATCAATTATATTATTGTTATGTTATGTCACTTTATTATGTTATGTTAGTTTACCTCATTATGTTAATCAATTTTATCTCTTGAATAAATTTTTTTTTTTTTTTTGGTTTTTGGGCCACACCCGGTGGTGCTCAGGGGTTACTCCTGGCTGTCTGCTCAGAAATAGCTCCTGGCAGGCACGGGGGACCATATGGGACATCAGGATTCGAACCAACCATCTTTGGTCCTGGATTGGCTGCTTGCAAGGCAAACACCACTGTGCTATCTCTCCAGGCCCCCTTGAATAAATTCTTACAAAAAAACAAAAAACAAAAAACAAAACATGGACTTGAAGAAAGGGGCTAAAGATCAGAGAGGAAATTATATAGAGAGAGTGGTGAAGAGTCATAAGCACTTTGATAATGGTGGGATACAATAACGTCAGTACTATAAAAGTTAACACTATTGCAACCTAGTCATAATTTAAAAATAAAGATCATAAAATGAAAGTTTTGTGTCTACTTAATTTTCTTTTCTGTTTCTTGGTGACTTCCATATGCCAAGAAATGTGCTAAGGAGCCAGAGAAATAGTACAGTGAGTAAGGTTCTTGTCTTGCATATATAGGGGACCTGGGTTTCATCTTGGCATCTCAGTTAGTCCCCGAAACCCACCAGAAGTAATTCCTGAGTGCAGAGTCAAGAGTAACCCCTGAGCACTGCTGGGTGTGGCCCCCCAAACAAACAAAAAATAAATACGCTAAGAATTTTTTTTAAGGACCTGCATGGCCTACCTTGAGCAGTGGCCCATATTCTTTTAGGCCTTTTTTTTTTAAATTATTTATTTAAAGAAAATGCATTACATAGTTGACATAACTGATAATAATACATTTGTTTTAGGAAGATCAAAAGTAACATGATTAAAAAATAGAAAATTTAAAGAAAAACTAAAAAGATGGAAGAGAAAGGAAAGAAAATATTTTTGAAAATTATTGAATCATAATGAATTCACTAAAGTAGTGCTTCTCAAATAGTGGCACATGCCCCCCAGGGGGGGGGGACATGAGGCTCCTTAAAGGGGGGCGCGTTTGACCCTGGCAAACACTATCATAACAAGCTAAACCCCATGTTTATGTTTCTGTATGTCTCTGAAGCTGAGAGTTGCTGTGTCCTGCTTCAAACCCCACTTCGAAAAGCTATGCATTGCAAAACATGTTCATTGTAGCCATTAATCCAGACATCACCTCAGATTAAAACATCAGCTCAAGGGGCCCGCGAGGTGGAGCTAGAGATAAGATATCTGCCTTGCAAACGCTAGCCAAGGAAGGACCGAGGGGCAAAATTTCTGAGCGCTTAGCCAGGAGTAACCCCTGAGCATCAAACGGGTGTGGCCCGAAAAACAAAAAAGAAAAAAAAATCAGCTCAAATTATTTTATATATTTTTGTTTTGCAGGTTAAAGTATTTTTTAATAAAGATACTATTTACAGTTGCATGGGGGGCATGAAAAATGTTTTCTTCTTCCTAGGGGGGCATGACAGAAAATAATTGAGAAGCACTGCACTGCATTAAAGCAAGTTTAGTAAGCTCTTCTTTAAAAAAAAAAAAAAAAAGGATAAGAGTTTAAAAAAATAAAGTAATAATGGTGTGAGTGGCAATTGTTATTGTTTGCATAGGCCCAGCAAAATATGGGGAAAATGGAAAAAAGAAGAAGCCTTGGGCTAAATACAAGGAGACCTTATCTCTGAAGTTTTCTGGCATAAGACTGATTCTGGGTTCCAGGCATACTAGGTTGTCCAACCCCTGAGTCATTCTCTGTGGTCCCAGTGAATTTTTTTCACACATTAGCTATTGTTGGTGTCAGGTTTCTGTATTTAAAGATTCTGGTTTCTGTGCATTTCTTCATCGAAGTCAGGATGATGTGGAGTGTCCTCTATTTTCACCTCATCATTAGATATGAAGCGTCCTGCCCTGTAAGCAGGCTATTGATGTTGCTGAGTCATCTAGGTGTTAAGGGAACACTCTTTGGAGTATGTCAATGCCAGTGCAGCAGTAGGGTCTTCCCTGGTAAAGGTTTGCTTCCTGGTGATGTTGTAGACAATTGTGGCTGTTTCTATATATGGTCAATGGTCCAGGGGTATATGGGCAATGCCCATTCTTCTGAGGCCTGAGCCAAATCATTATGCCAATGTTCAGGGTATTAGGCCTAACTGCATTACAAAATTTGTGTTCCTATCTCTATTAGATAAGAACTTGTTTGCATATGTAATATTTTCCCATTTTAATGCGCCTATGCAAAAGAGGAGCAATGCCACAAGGTATTATTGGTGCCTCTGGGGGCCGAGGGAACAAGTCCAGCAATCCCCTTAACTTGGTTCTAGCATGAATTCTAAAGCAAGACTTTTCTACCAGAATTCCTTACTGAACAGATCACAAAAACAAACAATAGTGGGCAAAATTGTCACAGTATAAGAGGATATTTAATAAGAATTATAGTGGTTAAGGGAATACGTCTAAGATATTCAAAGGAGATATACATGTGCCTTTTATGTCATTAGAAATAGTCAGGGGAGGGCGTTGAATTCAGGACATCACTTTGGTCTGTGATTTGGCCTTCTGGAGTCTGCAAAATGACTACCAGCAGTCCCATATTGGGAAATGTCTTTTAAAACACTATCATTCAAAAACACACCATCTCTCAAAAGCTCTATAAAATTTAGATTTGATCTTTATTATGTATGTAGTTAAAACTATACAACTCAGAAAAATAGCTAGTTTTCTTACCAAGCCTTATAAATTTATAAAACAAATATAATTTTAATTCATCTTGAAAGAAAAATGGCTTTCTATTAAGAAAAGCGATTCTGGGGCCAGAAAGGTGGCACTAGAGGTAAGGTGTCTGCCTTGCAAGCGCTAGTGTAGGACGGACCGCGGTTTGATCCCCCGGCATCCCATATGGTCCCCCCAAGCCAGGGGCAATTTCTGAGTGCATAGCCAGGAGTAATCCCCGAGCATCAAACAGGTGTGGCCCAAAAACAAAAAAAAATTTAAGAAATGAAATTCTTATTTATAAAGTACAGAACTGATATCCCAGTACCATCTTCTTACTGACCAATCCTCTCATCCATCTGCCAGATGGAACTTTCCATCACAGATGAAGGGTAGAACAACTTCCAAACCCTTTCTTAGGACACTCAAAAATCTGTATTCTCAGGGGCCAGAGAGATAGCATGGAGGTAAGGTGTTTGCCTTTCATGCAGAAGGTCGGTGGTTCGAATCCCAGCATCCCATGTGGTCCCCTGAGCCTGCCAGGAGTGATTTCTGAGCATAGAGCCAGGAGTAACCTCTGTGTGCTGCTGGGTGTGACCCCCCCCCAAATAAAAAAAAAAAAAAAATCTGTATTCTCACCCCAACTCCCACACAACTCCTCACCAACTAACATAGCCAATTCTCTTCTGACATCTAGAACTTTTAGAACCTATTCATTTACCATTCTTTTCTTGGGGGAGGGGGTGTCAAGATATGAGCTCCAAAGGAACACAAATGTGTCTGACTGCTTACTGGTATACAACTTCCAACACTAAATATGCAGTTGCTTTTAGACAATTATGAAGTGTTTTGGGGGTGGATTCTCAATCCTCTCCCACTTGTAGCTCATTCATCAGGCCTCCATAAATATTCTTCTCCCACATGTCTAAGTAATCTGAAATGGTTCCTTTGAGGGGTTATTAGGAAGGGGGATATAAAACTTGTTTTAGGGGCTGGAGTGGTGGCACAAGTGATAAGGCATCTGCCTTGCATGTGCTAGCCTAGGATGGACTGTGGTTTGATCCCCCAGAATCCCATATGGTCCCCCAACCTGGAGCAATTTCTGAGTGCATAGCCAGGAGTGACCCCTGAGCATCACCAGATGTGGCCCAAAAAACAAACAAACAAACAAAAAAACAAAAAACAAAAATCTTGTTTTAATTACTAATAGTATAAAATTAAAACTATCATAGAGGCCAGAGATAGTATAGCAGGCAAGGAGTTTGCCTTGCATGTAACTGACCTCAGTTCAATCTCAGACACCCCATGTGAACCCTAAAGCCCCACAAGGAGTGATCTTAAAGGACAGAACCATGAGTAAGCCCTAAGCACTGGCCCTCCTAAAACAAACTAAAAATAAGTAAGTTTTGAAAAATATATTATAGGACCTATCTCCATATTTTTTGCCATGAACTAGGGATGAAGGAACTGCTAATCTCCTTAGTCTTTTCCTAATTTTAATCTCTCCTCATTCATTTGTCTATGTCTCATTTTGGCTGTCCAACAGACTAGTGTCCCTGGGCAGGGACTTACTTTATTATTCAATTAGTCAGGCACAGGGTGCTGAAAAGACAGTTGTTGAATAAACAAGTGGAAGCAAAGACAAATAAATGGGACTACACTAAACTTAGAAACTTCTGCACCTCAATAATGACTAGGGTACAAAGACTAACCACAGAATGAAAGAAACTACTCACCCAATAACATTTGATAAGGGTATTCCTAAGATATATGAGGCACTGGTAGAGCTTAGTAAGAAAAAAATCTAACCCAATCCAAAATCTTGGAAGAAGAAATGAACAGACATTGCCTTAAAAAAGAAACATAGGCAAAGAGGCACATGAAAAATGCTCCACACTGTGAAAAATTGTGAGTGCTGCCTGTGTGTGTCTGTCTCCTGTCCTGTCATGTGAAACTCTTGGGAGTGGGCCAAAAAGAGACTCCAGAGAACTCGCTCTCCCAGAAGCTCATTCTACGGCAAGAATGCCAAGGAACTGCTTCATAATGTGAAAACCGGCTATAAGCAGTACTTTGCAGAAGCCAGGTCCGCTGGTTGTAATGTCAGGCTGGGAAAATCTACGAAACTACGCCTGCCCAGTGGGGCCCGACTGTGAAAAATTGCGAATGCTGCCTGTGTGTGTCTGTCTCCTGTCCTGTCACGTGAAACTCTTGGGAGAGGACCGAAAAGAGGCTACAGAAGAGCATGGCCACTCCGCTTCGCTATGCAGCTGTGCGCTTGTTCTAAGGAAAGAACACCATCACAACAAGAAGAAAAAATCACACTAAGAACTGTGCTGGATCACTGAAGCTCAGCATTTCTCTCCGGTCTGTCTTCTCTGCTACGTGCTCAGGCCTAAGATTTGATCCTGTGAGAAGCTTCATCCACGGAGGACTCCACTCCCTTGGAGGCAAGTTGACCCACCCAGAAAGGGTGGAGCCAGAGGAGTGTGGCTGCATATATCATTTAGCCAATCAATACCACCACAACATGTAGAAAAACCCACAATACAAGTGTGACAATGGGGAAACAACGCAGGCCAGCATCAGACATAGAGAATGAAGATGGCAATTCTGATGACCAGATAATAACCAACCAACTAATTAACCTCTCAGATAAGGACTTTAGACAAGCAATATGGAAGATGCTCAAAGAACTCAAAGAAACCATGGATCGAGTTGAACAGAACACTAACAAGAACCAAGAAAATGTGAAGACAGAAATCACAAAACTCCAAACTGAAATAACATATCAACTAACAGACCTGAAAAACTCAGTAAACAAAGTGAATGACAAAATGGATAAGCTCTTACCATGGAAGACCCTACCACTGCTCAGAATTGTCCTGCTGAAAAGAGACTTCCCTTAACAATGAGAAGACTTAACAATGACCTGCTTACAGGACAGGGCTTCCTGCATTGCCCTTTCATGGTGAGGTGAAACAAGAAGACACTCCACATCATGACTTCAATTTAGGATATGCAGATTCCAGAATCTTTAATACAGAAACATGATACCAACAACAGAGACTGTGTGAAAAGTGTGTTGGCACTACGGACAATGTCTTGGATCAGACGATAACTTGCGTGAAGCCTAGAGTTGGTCTTATGCCAGGAAACTTCAGGGGTAGGATCTCTTTGTATTTAGGCCAAGGTTATTCCTTTCCATGCCTCTCATATTTGGTGGGCCTATGCAAACAACAATTGCCACTCTAACACCGTTTTTACTGTGCTCCTTTGACTCTAATCCTTAAAATGCACCCACTTAAAATTTGAGCTTAAATGCACCCACTTAAAATTTGAGGTTAACTTAAGCTAATATGCATGTACATGGAAATGTAAAAAATACTATGCCTCCAATGTTTAAGGAGTTATGTAAGTTTTATGGCTTTAAATTGCCTTGTGTGCTAAGAAATATTATAATGTGCTACAATCTGGGGACTTGAGGGACAAAGTAATTGTACATGGATTCTGTCTTATTTCTCTTAACGTTCTTTGGCTGAAAGTTCAAAGTTAAGATATCAGCAAGGGGACTTCTTCTGAGAATTATGTTATGGCTGATTGTCCTTCCACTGTAACTTTACCTTGTCCTCTTTCTTTGCATCTTTTGTTCTCATAATTCAAAATAAAAAAATTAAAAAAAAAGAAAGTCCCAGCACAAAAAAAAATGAATAAGCTCTGGGACAGGGTAACAGAAGCTGAGAATAGAATTGGTGCTGTGGAAGATGAGATAAATAACAATCCCATACAGCGGGAGAGATTGGGAAAAAACTTAAAGCAAATGAACAGACAATGGAAAAATTAGTCAAAGAATGGGAACAGATGAAAATAGAAGTCTATGATAAGCTCAACAGAAACAACTTCAGAATCATTGAAAGCAGTGGTGGGATATTGTGACAAGACTGAATGAAATGAATGCTTCACATAGAATGCTGTACCCAGCAAAACTCACTTTCTGGTTTGATGGAAGAATACATGGTTTCACAGACAAAAAACAGCTCAGAAACTTTACAGACTCAAAACCAGTCTTAAGAGAAAAACTGAAAGACCTAATTTAAGACAAGACTAACCAAAAGACACACCAAATTTCGATATAAAGATGGCTTTAAATCCCAGGACAATTCTTTCTCTCAATGTCAATGGACTAAATGCATCAGTTAAGAGACAAAGTGGCTAAATGGATCAAAAAACTCAATCCAACCTTCTGCTACCTACAAGAAACGCACCTGAATAGTCAGAACAAACATAGACTCAAAATAAAAGGCTGGAGAAAAATTATCCAAGCAAACGACACCCATAAAAAAGCTGTAGTGGCCATACTAATATCAGATAATGCAAACTTTATACTCAGGAAGGTTGTAAGGGGCAAAGATGGACAGTTTATATTAATCAAGAGGTATGTAGAGCAGGAAGAACTCACTCTCCTACACATATATGCACCGAATGAGGGGCCAGCAAAATATTTAATACAATTGTTGACAAATCTGAAAAATAATATCAATAACAACACAATAATTGTGGGGGAGCTCAACATGGCTTTGTCAACACTGGATAGGTCAACCAGACTGAAACCCAAGAAGAATATACTAGACCTGAGGAGAGAAATGGAAGAAAGAGGCCTAGTGGATATATATAGGACACTCCATCCCCAGAATACACATTTCTCTCCAATGTACATGGGACATTCTCCAGGATAGACTACATGCTGGCACATAAAACATACCTCCATAATATCAAGAGGATAGAAATTTTGCAGGCTACCTTCACTGGCTCTGAAATTATTTGTGAATTCCAAAGGGACACAGAAGAAAAACTTTAACACCCGGAAGTTAAACAGCCTCATACTGAATAACCAGTGGGTCCGAGATAAAATCAAGGAGAAAATGAAAAGGTTCCTGGAAATAAATGATAATAAAGACACAAACTATCAGAACTTATGGGACACAGCAAAAGCAGTACTGAGAGGAAAATTTATAGCTTTGCAAGCGCACATCAGAAAGGAAGAAGGGGCTTACCTGAGTAGTCTAATGAAGCAGCTCATAGAACTAGAAAGTGCTCAACAAAAGGACCCAAAAATAGGGAGACAGAAGGAAATAACAAAGCTGAGAGCAGAAATCAATGAAGTGGAAACCCAAAAAACAATCCAAAAGATCAACGAAAGCAGAAGTTGGTTCTTTGAAAAAATAAACAAGATTGATAGACCACTGGCAAAACTAACAAAGAAAGAGAGAGAGAGAGAAACTTGATAATTCGTATTAGGAATGAAAAAGGAGAGATCGGGCCGGGAAGGTGGCGCTAGAGGTAAGGTGTCTGCCTTGCCTGCGCTAGCCTTAGACGGACCGCGGTTCGATCCCCCGGTGTCCCATATGGTCCCCCCAAGCCAGGGGCGATTTCTGAGTGCATAGCCAGGAGTAACCCCTGAGCGTCAAATGGGTGTGGCCCCAAAACCAAAAAAATAAAAAGAAAAAAAGAAAAAAAGAAAAAAAAGAAAAAGGAGAGATCACTACTGATATGGCAGAGATTCAAAGGATAATCAGAAACTACTTTGAGAAACTCTACGCCACTAAAAATGAGAACCTGGAAGAAATGAATAAATTCTTGGACTCTTATAATATTCCACAGTTGAAGGAAGAGGATGTAGCATATCTAAACACCCCCATCACTATTGATGAAATTAAAACGATAATCAAATGTCTGCTCAAAAACAGAAGCCCAAGCCCAGATGGATTCACTAATGAATTCTTTCAAACTTTCTAAGAGGATCTACTACCAATCCTGGCAAGACTCTTTCATGAAATTGAACAAATGGAAACACTTCCAAATAGCTTTTATGAAGCCAACATCACCTTGATACCTAAACCAGACAGAGATGCTACAAAAAAGAAAATTACAGACCAATATCACTGATGAATGCAGATGCAAAGATCCTCAACAAAATCCTGGCAAACAGGATTCAGTGCCTCATTAAGAAGATTATCCACTACGATCAAGTAGGTTTCATCCCAGGAATGCAAGGATGGTTTAACATCCATAAATCTATCAACATAATACACAACATCAACAACAAGAAAAATAAAAATCACATGATCATATCAATAGGCGCAGAGAAAGCATTTGATAAGGTCCAACACCCATTCTTGATCAAAATTCTCAGCAAGATGGGAATGGAAGGAACCTTTCTCAATATAGTTAAGGCCATCTACCACAAGCCAGAGGCAAATATTGTCCCCAATGGAGAAAAACTGAAAGCCTTTCCTCTAAATTTTGGCACAAGACAAGGCTGTCCTCTCTTGCCACTCCTATTCAACATAGCACTAGAAGTACTTGCTATAGTGATTAGGCAAGAAAAAGATATCAAGGGAATCCAGATAGGAAAGGAAGAAGTCAAACTCTCACTGTTTGCAGATGACATGATACTCTACCTAGAAAACCCTAAAGTCTCTACGAAAAAGCTTCTATAAACAATAGACTCATATAGCAAGATGGCAGGCTACAAAATTAACACACAAAAATCAATGGCCTTTCTATACACCAATAGTAATAAGGAAGAAATGGACATTAAGAAAACAACCCCATTCACAATAGTGCCACACAAACTCAAATATCTTGGAATCAACTTGACTAAAAAAGTGAAGGACCTATACAAAGAAAACTATAAAACTCTGCTCCAAGAAATAAGAGAGGACACGTGGAAATTGAAGCACATACCCTGCTCATGGATTGGCAGGATTAACATCATCAAAATGGCAATACTCCCCAAAGCTTCATACAGATTTAATGTGATCCCTCTAAAGATACCCATGACATTCTTCAAAGAAGTGGATCAGGCACTTTTGAAATTCGTTTGGAACAATAAACACCCTAGAATAGCTAAAGCAATCAATGGGAAAAAGAATATGGGAGGAATTACTTTCCCCAACTTTAAACTGTACTACAAAGCAATAGTTATCAAAACCGCATGGTATTGGAATTAAGACAGGCCCTCAGATCAGTGGAATAGTCTTGAATACTCAGAGAATGTTCCCCAGACATACAATCACCTAATTTTTTATAAAGGAGCAAGAAATCCTAAATGGAGCAAAGAAAGCCTCTTCAACAAGTGGTGTTGGCACAACTGGCTAGCCACTTGCAAAAAATTGAACTTAGACCCCCAGCTAACATCATGTACAAAGGTTAAATACAAATGGATGAAAGGCCTCGATATCAGACCTGAAACCATAAGATATATAGAACAACATGTAGGTAAAACACTCCAGGACATTGAGACTAAAGGCATCTTCAAAGAGGAAACTGCACTCTCCAAGCAAGTGAAAGCAGAGGTTAACAGATGGGAATATATTAAACTGAGAAGCTTCTACACCTCAAAAGAAAAAGCGCCCAGGATACAAGAACCCCCCACTGAGTGGGAGAAACTATTCACCCAATACTCATCAGACAAGGGGCTAATCGCCAAAATATACAAGGCACTGACAGAAATTTACAAGAAAAAAACATCTAATCCCATCAAAAATGGGGATTAAAATAAATGGGAATAAGAAATGGACAGACACTTTGACAAAGAAGAAATACAAATGGTCAAAAGACACATGAAAAAATGCTCCACATCACTAATCATCAGGGAGATGCAAATCAAAACAACTATGAGGTACCACCTCACACCCCAGAGATTGGCACACATCACAAAGAATGAGAACAAGCAGTGTTGGTGGGGATGTGGAGAGAAAGGAACTCTTATCCACTGCTGGTGGGAATGTCGTCTAGTTCAACCTTTATGGAAAGCAATATGGAGATTCCTCCAAAAACTGGAAATCAAGCTCCCATATGACCCAGCTATACCACTCCTAGGAATATACCCTAAGAACACAAAAATACAATACAAAAATCCCTTCCTTACACCTATATTTATTGCAGCACTATTTACCATAGCAAGACTCTGGAAACAACCAAGATGCCCTTCAACAGATGAATGGCTAAAGAAACTGTGGTACATATACACAATGGAATATTATGCAACCGTCAGGAGAGATGAAGTCATGAAAATTTCCTATACATGGATGTACATGGAATCTATTATGCTGAGTGAAATAAGTCAGAGAGAGAGAGAGAGAAAGATGCAGAATGGTCTCATCTATGGGTTTTAAGAAAAATGAAAGACATTCTTGCAATAATAACTTTCAGACACAAAAGAGAAAAGAGCTGGAAGTTAAAGCTCACCTCATGAAGTTCACCACAAACAGGGATGAGTTTAGTTAGAGAAATAACTACGTTTTGAACTATCCTAATAAAGAGAATGTACGAGGGAAATAGAAAGCCTGTCTAGAGAGGAGGCGGGGGTTGGATGGGGAGGAGGGAGATTTGGGACATTGGTGATGGGAATGTTGCACTGGTGATGGGTGGTGTTCTATACATGACTGAAGCCCAAACACAATCATGTATATAATAAAGTTGTTTTAAAAAAATAAAATAAATAAAAAAAATTTTAAAAAGGAAAATGCTTCACAACATTAATCATTAGGGAAATTCAAATCAAAACAACATTGATATATCATCTTACACCATAGAGACTGACAAACATCACAAAGAATAAGAACAACTAGTAAAGACATAGATTTGGGAAGAAAGGGACTCACATTCATTGCTTGTGGGAATGTCAACTGGTCCAGCCTTTTTGGAAAACAATATTGATATTCTTCAAAAACTAGATATTGAGCTTCCATGTGATCCAGATTACTCCTAGAGATATACCATAGGAACCCAAAATTACCATGCAGAAAAGCTCTCTACATTCCTATGTTCATCACATCACTATTCACATTAGCCCAGTATCTAGAAACAACCCAAATACCTGAGAACAGATGAGTAGCTAAAGAAACTGTGGAACATCTACACAATGGAATGCTATGCAGCTATTAGGAAAAATGAAGTAATGAATTCGCTTATACATGGATGGATATGGAGAGTAATATGCTAAGCAAAATGAGTCAAAGGGTGTGGGATAAATCTAAAATGATCACACTCATTTGTGGGATATTTTAAAAAGTAGACTGGTATTATTATCCAGAGTCAAAAAGACAAAGAAGTTTACAACAAATAGTTGTACCACTAAAACAATGGTAATTGGAAATGATCACTCTGGAAAAGAACTTGGTGTGGAGAGGAAATAAAGTCATATGCATGGTACCCCCATTCAGTAAGAATATTGCAAACCACAATGTCTAAAATAAAAAACAAATGAAAGAGAGAAAGAGGGGGTAAAGATAAGGGAGAGAGAGTGAGAGTGAGAGTGAGTGAGAGAGAGACAGAGAGAGAGAGAAAGAGAGAGAGAGAGAAGGAAAATGTCTGCCCCAGGGGCAGATAGTATAGAGGGCAAAGAAAGAGGATTGGAGGGAAACTGGGGACTTGGTGGCAGAAAATGTACACTGGTATATTGTATGACTGAAACTGAACCATAAACAACTTTGTAACTATGAAAAACCCAACTATATTATGAACAACCTTGTAACCGTGGTGTTTAAATAAAATAATTTTTAAATAAATAAAGAAAAAAGGACAGTTGAGTTCCCAGGGGTGGAAAAGTCCCTATGAATTTTTCCAAAATAAGAAGAACCACTCCCATTCCATAAGGGAATCTGAAGCAAGAACCCACTTCTCCAGTTGTCACTCTTTGAGGGTCCCAGCCTATTGAGTGTATTGTCAACTGTTTATCTACCAGTTTACTATGGTGCAAATAAATAATCCATGGCTGATTTCAAGCTATTAGCAATTATACCACTGAGGACGTCTCTGGAAGAAATAATGTTAACTTCACCAGACAGACACAAAAAATAAAAAGTTCACAAAGTATAGTAAAATCATTAGGGAATAATAAGTTTTGAGAATTTTTATCTTTGTTTTTACTATAACTTAATTCTTTTTAAACTAATCTAATTTAATGTAATCCCAAGCATGTTGAGAAAGCTCAGAGATACCCTTTCAGCTATTCTTGGCCTACTGGACCTGCAGTTCAATGAAAGAGCCTGAGAATACAGTGCTTTGTGATATCGGAAATTACCCAGGCTATGGGATCAGAGAGGTAGTTTAGTAGGTAAGGTGCTTGCCTTGCATGTGGCTGACCTGGGTTTGATCCCTAGCCCTCTATATGATCCCCTGAACCTGCCAGGAGTGATCTCTGAGTGTAGAGCCATGAGTAAACCTAGAGCATAGCTGGGTGTGGTCCCAAAACCAAACAAAAGAATAAATTACGCAGGCTTCCCCAGCTTGGGGGCCTCCACAGCTGTACCCAACAATGTTCAGGAGGCAATACACAGTTCTAGGGATTGAACTTGACTCAGCTATATATAAGGCATATGCTTAAAGTACTGTATAATGTCCTCAATCACTACTTTAATTTTTAATGAAGTTCATGTTACAAAATTTTTTTTAAAAACTATCAAACTTGGTCCTATGAAGACAAATATGATAGATTCCAGAACACTACTAGTCACATTCCCTTAACTTCCACTCACTCTACCTCTATGCCTCCATGATTCAGGTTATCTATCCCTGAGTTTCTTTCCTCCCCACTCATTCAGGACGAGCTTCCTAACCTGGGATACCGCTAACCTAATTCATGCTCAGCAGCACTGAGAGAACCAGTGTTCTGCTGCCATCCACATATAATCTCACTTTTTGTGTCCTTTCCACTAAGTTCTACTCATAGAGTTTCATTTCATTCCCCCGAAGTAGCTTCTGCTTTGCTGTTCTGGGGGCTTAAGACTTCTCAACCAGGAAATGAAGTCTTGAGCTAGAACAGGTTTTCTTCTTCATCTTTGTTTCAAAGGGTGGATCCCTTCCACCTTGACAACTTGATTCCCTTAAACTGTACTATTTCCTGCTTCTCTCTGCCCCACCTAACAGACTCATATCAAACTTCATTCTTGTATACCCTCACCTCCTTATCCTGACTCTCTGGGTTCAGGCATTCTGTCACCTGCTCATACTAGAATAATAGGCCACGTGTTCAGCCCTGCCCAGCCCAGACGATTCTATAAAGACCTTCCTTGAAAGTGAAGGAAAGTGATGACATTCTGTGGAAGGAGCCTGAGGGACCAGGTATCCCACCCCTCTACTCTGCAATCCCAAGTGACCCTAACTGGTGCTTTTCTTTAGAAGAAGAAACCATTCTTTTTTTTTTTTTTTTTTTTTTGGTTTTTGGTTTTTGGGCCACATCCTGTGACGCTCAGGGGTTACTCCTGGCTATGCGCTCAGAAGTTGCTCCTGGCTTCTTGGGGGACCATAGGGGACGCCGGGGGATCGAACCGCGGTCCGTCCTATGTTAGGGCAGGCAAGGCAGGCACCTTACCTCCAGCGCCACCGCCCGGCCCCAGAAGAAACCATTCTTTGGAAACTCAAACTCCCATACTGCTGTATTGGCTGGCCCTCTTCTCACTCAAGACCTTCAGTTTGTTTCTTTCCCTTCCAGACCTCAATCGCAATTGGAACTGAGGAGTCCTTCCCTCAAGGTTTAGCAGGCAGATCATCTCAAGATGAAGAGAAAGACAATTTCCTTTGAAAGCTGGCTGTTATTTTATCTTCTTCTACATTTAGGAACTGGTGAGTCATCTTGACAAAGAGAGAATAATAGTAATTTGTTTAAAAATAATAATTTACTAAAAATAATTATTTCTTTGAATTTGAGTTGAGTGCTGACAATTTTTGGTATGAACATGGCATCTTGTTGGATCTCATTGTCAAACAGGGGCAGAAATCATTATTTTGCTCTATTCTCTCCAGTACAATTTGACCTTTATCTCTCCTTTCTGCACCTAATAACAACTCTTCTGCCCAGAAGTTCAGAGTATTTCTTCTATAATAATACATCCCCAGGGCCAGAGAGAGAGAGAGAGAGAGAGAGAGAGAGAGAGAGAGAGAGAGAAGAGAGAGAGAGAGAACAACAGTAGGACATTTGCCTTGCAAGCACAGAGCCAAGAGTAACTCCTGAGCACTGCCAGTGTGACCCCACACACCCCCAAAAAAAAGTCCCAATTTGGTTTGCATTAGAGTTAGAAAAAAATGACCTGGACTTCTCATTTCACATCAAGAGACTGGCTGTTCAACTCTTTAGCATATGTTTACTCTGAAATTTTCCCAATTCAGGCTTTGAGTCATTTGTTTTATGTGCCTGATGAGCACAACCTAAGAGCATTTCTTCTCCATGAACCAGCTTTTTTATCTTAATGCATCTCTTGATTTTCTCTCTTTTTCAGTCCTAACTCTAACCAGAGGTATCAGCAAAAGGATTTTGATTTTTCCCCCTCAAGTCTAAATTTGAATTCCTTAATATTAACCCATCACACCCTGGGAAAAGAACACACCTAGAGGGCAAGGGGAGAACAATTCTGTCTCCAAAGAAATAGAGCCACAGATGTTGTGAGACTACATTGGTACCTGGAGGCCAAGTGTTTGATTGATACTGAGATGGGCAATCAGAACAGAATAGAAAGTGTGCAAGAGACAGAAGAGGGGGCCGGCGAGGTGGCGCTAGAGGCAAGGTGTCTGCCTTGCAAGCGCTAGCCAAGGAAAGGACCACGGTTCGATCCCCTGGCGTCCCATATGGTCCCCCCATGCCAGGGGCAATTTCTGAGCGCTTAGCCAGGAGTAACCCCTGAGCATCAAACGGGTGTGGCCTGAAAAACAAAACAAAACAAAAGAGACAGAAGAGGAAAGCATGGATTAGTCTTAACTCACAACAAAAGAGGTTGCACCCCTTCCTCCTCATCTCTTCAAGCTATTATACTTGCTAGATTTTCTGGTTTTATTTTGTTTTACTGGATCATGTGAAAAGGCTATATAGGATCTCATAAACATTTGCTTCCAAACCTTTATTTATTTATTTTTTGTTTTTGGGCCACACCCATTTGACGCTCAGGAGTTACTCCTGGCTATGCACTCAGAAATCGCCCCTGGCTTGGGGGGACCATATGGGATGCCAGGGGATCGAACCACGGTTCGTCCTACGCTAGTGCTTGTAAGGCAGACACCTTACCTCTAGTGCCACCTTCCCGGCCCCCTCCAAACCTTTTTGTTCATAAAGGTTTGAACTGGTCCCACTACTCACGTCACTTTCCTCTCCCAAATTGATACTCCTTAGTTATCTCTATCCTAGAGTAAAGGTATAATTCTGTCTAGAGAATAACTCAATACATTCAAGTGATTTCCCACCCAGCTTCCTCTTTTTATATTCTTTTTTTGTAACCATTAGAGAATGAAAAGCATAAGTTCTTGGGACCCCAGTCACAAAATTTCCATATCTATGATATGGAATATTATGTGGCTGAAGACTGTCTCTATAGATGACTATCTTAGTTTAAATCTCTGCTCCATGACCTCTGAGCTGTCTAATCTGGAAAAGTATGTAACCATGCTATGCTTTAATATCCCTACCAAGTAGAAGATAATAGTAATTCCAACCTGATAGTATTATGAGAATTTTAAGTAATATAATGTGGCAACTAATACAATGCCTGAAACAGAATAATATGCAATAAATAAATAATGTGCAAAATTTACTATTGGAGGTAGCAGCAGCAGAAGTAATAGTACTAGAAGCAGAACAAAATAAGATTTCCAGTGGAACTAACCAGACATCTTTTCCTATTAAGTTGTATCTTCCAATGCTAACATAAATATCTTCCCTGAAACACAATAGTCAATGGAACCAGTACAGCCAGCCCCCCTGAATCAACCACATCACCCAGTGGGACCAGCACAGCCAGCCCCTCTGAATCAACCACATCATCCAGTGGGACCAGCACAGCCAACCCCTCTGAATCAACCATATCACCCAGTGGGACCAGCACAATCAGCCCCTCTGAATCAACCACATCATCCAGTGGGACCAGCACAGCCAACCTTTCTGAATCATCCACATCACCCAGTGGGATCAGCACAATCAGCCCCTCTGAATCAACCACATCATCCAGTGGGACCAGCACAATCAGCCCCTCTGAATCAACCACATCATCCAGTGGGACCAGCACAATCAGCCCCTCTGAATCAACCACATCATCCAGTGGGACCAGCACAGCCAACCTTTCTGAATCATCCACATCATCCAGTGGGACCAGCACAGCCAACCTTTCTGAATCAACCACATCATCCAGTGGGACCAGCACAGCCAACCTTTCTGAATCAACCACATCATCCAGTGGGACCAGCACAATCAGCCCCTCTGAATCAACCACATCATCCAGTGGGACCAGCACAATCAGCCCCTCTGAATCAACCACATCATCCAGTGGGACCAGCACAGCCAACCTTTCTGAATCATCCACATCATCCAGTGGGACCAGCACAGCCAACCTTTCTGAATCAACCACATCATCCAGTGGGACCAGCACAGCCAACCTTTCTGAATCAACCACATCATCCAGTGGGACCAGCACAATCAGCCCCTCTGAATCAACCACATCATCCAGTGGGACCAGCACAATCAGCCCCTCTGAATCAACCACATCATCCAGTGGGACCAGCACAGCCAACCTTTCTGAATCATCCACATCATCCAGTGGGACCAGCACAGCCAACCTTTCTGAATCAACCACATCATCCAGTGGGACCAGCACAGCCAACCTTTCTGAATCAACCACATCATCCAGTGGGACCAGCACAATCAGCCCCTCTGAATCAACCACATCATCCAGTGGGACCAGCACAGCCAACCTTTCTGAATCATCCACATCACCCAGTGGGACCAGCACAGCCAACCCCTCTGAATCAACCATATCACCCAGTGGGACCAGCACAATCAGCTCCTCTGAATCAAACACATCACCCAGTGGGACTAGCACAGCCAACCTTTCTGAACCATCCACATCACCCAGTGGGACCAGCGCAACCAGCCCCTCTGGGACCAACAGTGGGACCAACATAACCAGCTCTACTGGATCAGTCACACCATCCAGTGGAGCTAACACAACAGCTACAACTACCAAAGTCACCAGCACAAGTACTTCCTCTCCAGAAAATGCAGAAAAGCCTAGTGGAGACCTGAGGCCATGGGAAGTAGTCCTAATCACTCTGGCCTCTGTTTCAATGGCTGTGATACTTTCCACTGTGCTATTCTACTATTTTGTGAGTATCTGAGATAAAAAAAATCTATTTTCTAGGAGAATAAGAGCAGGAAAGTGAGGAAAGAACTAGAGAGTGAGCTCAGGATTACCGTAGGAGATAATATGTGAGAAATAAGGAGAGTTACATACTGAAGTAGCAGGTTAAAACCAGAATGACAGAAGCCAGTACATCTTCAAAGGAAATTAATAAGGGAAAGAAGGGGAAGGGAATATTTGCAGGGAGAGAGGTAGTTTGACTTGTGGAGTGAGGGAATACTGGAAGGGAGGGGCATATTTCTAAATCTAGCATCCTTTGTTTCCTAGCAAAACGCTTCATGCCTAAGAAACTTCTTCAACACAGATCTCTACCGTCCCCATAACAGCAGCCTTCATAACGTAATGGAGTTGACTGGCAGACACAGTTGTCTCTGAGATGCTCCAAACAGACACATCAGCCATCATATTTCTGGTGGGGAAAGAGATGACTTGGAGAAGGAGGATCTGTGTGTCCCTCACCTTGACCTGAGAGCTGCTCCTTTCAGCTCTCCTTCAGTTTGTGACAGTATTTCCTCCCATCTGATATATCTAGGCCAGGTTTTCCTGGACCAGAAGGAGGTAGTCCATGAATTTGTAAATAAATGAGTTAAATATATGTGAGACCTATACTGAGTGTGTGCTTATATATCACTGAATATTTTTTCTGTGTCCTAAGGACCCTTCGCCAAACTCTTCCATCCCTAGAATGAAGTCTGGAGACCTTATCTGTTCCATTTCCCTCCTGATTCTGTGCCCATTTCCTGGAATGATAGAAAAATGGAATCCCCAAAAAAAGGGCAGGAAGATTCTGACTGTCACAGATTTGTATAGAACACAAGTAAGCGAATAGTCTTCATGTGAGCTTACAGAATAAAGGGGGAGTGATGAGCCAAGCTGTAAGGCAAAGTACTTGCTAATGGAACTATCCTTGGAATGACCACATTCCCTGGCCATTCTGTCTGCTCCAGGACTTCAAGAGGGCAACAAGTGACAGTCACCTGTGGGCTTGCAGGTTGACTGGCAGACACAAGGCACATCAGTTGTCATGGGCAAGACACATGTGCTCCAGTTTCTGCCTGCTTTCAATAACCCATGCAAATCCAACCCTCAGAACAGACACCCATAGTCAGTGTTGTGCTCTTGCCGATGGCTTTAACTTTGTCAAGGCTTCTGTTGTGACTTTGTTTGTTTTTTTTTGGTTTGTTTGTTTTTTGGGGTCATATCCAGCTGCGCTCAGGGGTTAATCCTGGCTCTATGCTCAGAAATCGCTCCTGGCAGGCTTGGGGGACCATATGGGATACCAGAATTCGAACCACAGTTCATCCTTGTGCATGCAAGGCAAACACCCTACCTCCATGCTATTTCTTTGGCCCCTATTGTGACTTTCTTATCACATGCTGTATCCTGACTCTTCCTCCCTGAAAATGAATCACACACCTTGACTTAACCCTGCAGAGTTATGGTCTGGTGAACTCTTATTCATATCTGGATTTTTGCCAGCACTTTATTCATTAAGAAGATGTGTTTTCACTTTTTTACTATACTATTAATAGCAACAGTTCTAAAAGTTCTCTCAAAGTTAGATCCCAAAGAATGCCTACCATATTTGTATTTATTTGTATAGAATTCAAGCAAAGACAAAACTAATCTATGGTGCCTGAGGAAAAAACACAAATTTCTCATAGGGTGAGAAACTTTAGGGAAATAGAACTCTGAGTTATAGAAAAACTTTGTTATTTTGACCGTGCTTGGTTTATATGAAAAATACATTTGTCAGAACTCTTTAGATGGCTTCACTCAAATGAAGACTATAAATAAATAAAGCAAACAGACTATCAGAAACAAACCACTAGTTTGGGTTTTTTGTTTGTTTGTTTGTTTGGTTGGTTTTTGGACCACACCCCAGAAGTGTTCAGAGATTACTCCTGGCTCTGTGCTCAGGAATTACCCTGGCAGTGCTGAGGGGGCATATGGGATGTTGGGAATTGAACCCACTTCTGCCATGTGCAAGGCAATGTCCTACCCACTGTATTATCACTTCGGCCCCTGGAAAATATTATAAGCATAGTCCCTGCACTAGAGAAACAATAGGCTGCTATTATTTTTAATTTCTTTTATTTAAAGAACCATGGTTCACAAAATTATTGATAGTTGAATTTTAGTCATATACTGTTTCAACCTCAATCCCAATACCATGTCAAATCCCATCACCAGTGCTCCCATACACCATCATCCCTCACCCTTCAACCAACCTCCCCAACCCCCTGCCTGACATCTTAACAGGCACATTAAAGTTCTCCATCTTAGATCTAATTTTTTTTCAGTGTTGTAGCATCTGTGCTTTGAATTTATATCTATACCATTTTCCTAGCTCCCTGATAGAACCAACACAGATCCCTGTTTCCCCCATTAATTCTCTTTCTCATCTTCCTTCCCACCTTGATGTACTTTCTTTTTTGTCCTTTTCCTTTCAAGTCTCTGGGGTCAAGGGTGATATATGCATTCCCTTCTTACTACACTACATTTCCTAATACAATTATTTTATATACCACAGATAAGTAAGATAATCCTGTGTTTATTTTTCTTCTTCTGGCTTACTTCATTCAACATGATATCTTCCAGTTCCAACCAAGTTGTAGCAAATTGCATGATTTTATCATTCTTTGAAGCTGTATAGTATTCCATTATGTATATGTACCACACCACCAAAATCCATTCATCTGTTGTTGGACACCTAAGTTGATTCTATATCTTAGCCATTGTATTCATTGCAGCAATGAATAACGGTGTGTATTATTCATTCATCCTTTTGAATAAAACTTTTAAGTCCTGTGAA